>NW_009953205.1:3079997-3099997 GCF_000747805.2 Chaetura pelagica | reverse complement strand
TATTAATTTTGTAATATTTCAACATATATTTTTTTTGCTAAGATTTGTGCATTGATCCATTTCTATTGTTTTCTTTAAGCAAAGACAAAAATATTTGTATCTCAGAAATCAATGAGAAGAGCACGGAAAGATTTTGTAAAAACAAAAATAATACAATCAAGTTTTTCATGTGTCACTTTTCCAAAGGATCACAAAGAAAGCTTTATTCACAGTAAGGAAAATAGTTGTCAGTTGTTTATACTGTTTTAGTAATGGATAATTGTTACAGAAGCTTCTTACCTGAAATAAATCCACCAAAAATGTATTTAGATTCTACTGCACGAAAACCCATTTAAGCAGATGGTGAAATTCCCATAATCTCCTGGCTAGTTATATTTCCAGTTAGGATGGCTTTTTTCCCATGCAGGTGAATGCCCTGAGTGGGGATGTTCTTGCATCTTGCAGTGGAATGCAGGTTGAATCGAGTAGGCCATCTTTCCTGCTAGCTGAGCAATACTTTAAATTTCATTCTTCACACCAATAGCCAGCTCAGATATTTTTTTTATTAGACGAAAATTACTTTTCACATCACATTTGTGTTGTTCCGTTGTTTGTTCATTTAAAGTAAATGCTTGTGTCTTCTGATTGCCTTCCTGTGCTGCAAGTACATGTTCCTCACATAGTACACAAAAGAAGACTGACAGAGTGGTGTGGAAGTGAACCAGAAGCAGTTATTGCCTCTTGGGAGCTTTTGCCGTAGAGAAATCCTCTCTAATTTTTCGTGCCTTCATCAGTTAACATTTTGTTCCATTCATTCACAGCCTTCTACATCAACAAGTATAATACTTCCTAATCTGGATTAATCTGACTCTTCCTTTAAAATGGCTACCTGTGCTACAGAAGACATCAGAGATTCCTGATGCCAAGAACAGTTGCATTAGCAGTCTGGTGTTCATGCTGCAGGATTCTGCTAAGGTAGCAATATTGTTCTGGGAATCTAGGTTAATGTGTTTGTATGGGATTGGACCATATAGATAGATGTCTGTTTCACTTCCTTTGCCCTCTGCTGTTGCAGATCACATATAATGGAGATGTGCTTCCTATTGAGTGTTGTTACAGTGAACACTCCCTTAGCTCAGAGTCCTAAAGCAAGAATTCTGGACCTTGTATTCTGTGCTCCTGCTGGAGTGATGAAAATTAGTATGTTCCCTGTGTTGGGACCTAAATGGGGAAGATCCTATGTCCCAAGAGAGGCTGGAGATAAAAATGGCATAATTAAAATCTTTGCCAGGATGATTTCTGGTCCTGTGTTCTCTAACTGAGAACATGTGATCTTGCTGTTACAGAAGTGCTTGTTTATGCTCAGGAGCACTCCAGCTGAAGAACAGATGTCAGAATTTGAATCACCAGTGACTGCAGTCTTTTGAGGCTGTGTAATCTAAGCAGTAAGTTGTGATAAACAGTCATGAGGTGAAGCTTGAACACACTGCTGAAAAGTCTGTGATGTACACTAGGGCACAATGCAGAAATCCCAAATTGAGAACCAGCTGTGCTAGTTGTGTAGCCAGGAGCAATTACAGCCATATCTGGGTGACAGAAGTCTGAGGGAATTATCTTTACTTAGCAGTGAGGTGTGTTGGGTCAGGCATAGTTCTGTGCCAACAGCTCAACAGCTTTTGGAAATGAGGTAGGCATCTCTATACAGTGCTGTGTTGTACTATGTGGCTGTGGCAACTCAAGGTACTCTTGCCTCCAAAGCATTTTTGGTGCACTCTGTTCCAGGTATACCTGACACACAGGTATGTCATATGTAACTACCCAAGGTCACTGAAATTAACTCTCATTATCGGTCATACCCAAAGGACTGCTTCATTTGTTAAACATGTCCATTATAGTCTTCCCAGGCATCTGTCAGTTAGCAGAGCAAGGACCAACATTTTCCTCATACCAGTTAAATGTTAATTCAAAAACATTTCCAGATTTGCTGCAGTCTGTAACATTCTTAATGGCATTATCTATGTCAATAATCAAATATTTTAACAGTTTGACTAAGTAACATCTGTGGGAGAACTGAGAAGTTGTTCCTTTGCCACTAGTGCCAGACTTGATATAGTGGTCTGGATTGTATTCCTTTGCCACTAGTGCCAGACTTGGTATAGTGGTCTGGATTGTATGACAGGTTTCTAGTCTTTGGCCCACTTTTAAAAAAATCACTACTCATATGTTTGTGAAGCCAATGTTTTAGACACTGAAAATGAAGCTTAGTTCTAGAAAGTGCCTTCTTAAAAGCAGCATTTGTTTTATCTCTGTATTTCTATTTTGAATTAAATCATCTGCATCAGCATGATTCTTGTCCCTTCTTCATGGTCTCTTTTAATTCTGTTTTTTCAAAGTAGTTCTGGTCTGCTTTGCTGACATGTAGTTTCTTGGGAGCTGAACACTGATCTTTTTTAACCCATGATACATTCCCCATCACGTGTCTCAAGTTTGTGTTCTGATTTAGCTGTTCTGTGTTGTGGGTTGTGCCCTCATCACCAGTGCAATATCCCTCCTCCTGGAGACAAGAGGAATCAGGTGCTGAGAACATAGAGGGAATTCTTTACTGTAATGATGGATGGAGAGGCTTCTGCCTTTCCAACCTTTAGACAGAAAAAGAAGGCCCATGTTGCACAGTCTTACCACTAGGATATACTTTGGCTTGTCCCTTATCAACCAGATACAATTATTGGATTTCAACCATCTTTTCTATTACTGATGGAAAGCTTCCAGTCACTGTCACTTGCATGTTTTGTTGCTATTCATATATGGCTCTCTTTCCTTATAAATGTTGTAGACACCCTATTTCCTTGCTGTCTGAGGCATTAGGGTTTTTTTATTATTATTTTAGACAATCTATCCAGGTTTTGTTTTCACTTTTCTCTCTCTCTGTGTTTTGTGGTTTTGCCTATCTTTTTCCTAATGGGAACTTAGTCTAGAAATTTGCCTCAGAAGAATCTTCTTTCTCTCACCAGGTCTGTCTCAAAGACCCTGCAGTATTCTTGGCAGCTTTCCACTTCTTTTGTTCATAGAATCTTTTATCTCAAACAAAATTCTGTAATGTTTTCTAAGATACCATTTTTGATGTTTTGCTCTGGAGTGGTGAAATTGCCATGTTTAATATTTATAGGTTAATGAATTAATTAGCTGGGAAATGCTATTAAAGATTAGTGCATCTATTAGGAAGAGGAGAAACACTATATTCTGCCCTCCCAAGGATATGTTTTGCTTAAGTGTGTTCTTGCCACAGAGCATGCTGGTTGGAGTTTGCCACAAGGTATTGTGTGTTGTGTGGATTCTGGCTTCTCCTGTGTGAAATGAACTTGGATTTTCTTTTTATTCTTATACAGAATGAGAAGTGGTTTTGCTCTCAAAGTATGTCATCTTCATTGCATCACTAGTGATAGCTCTTGTTGGGCTTTTAGCCTCAACTCCACTATTGCCCCACACAGAAAAGCTGTGATCCATTTTTGAACATGACTGAATTTGAGGTTAGTGTACCCAGTGGGTTTGTTGCTTGCTTCCATGTTAACTCAAGTTGTAAGCTGAGTTTTCATTTTGGTGTAAATTCCCCTTATCATGGAATTTGCAGCTTAGTAAATGCAACCAGGTTTAATCTAATACGTCATTACTTCAATCGCCCTTTACAATAAAGTAAAGATATAGTAGTTCTGCACCTGTTCTGTCCCCTTCTAAAATGTGGGAGTGGGAGGAGGGCTGGAGCATTTTATCTATCGGAAGTTTTGGTAAGCTTAGAATATCTGACATGAGCTGTAAATAAAGGAGACAAGTTACAAGGCATGTGAAGCACTAAGAACCTGCAGTTCCACTCACTCAGAGTTCATGTTTTGGGTTTCTTTCTCTTCTATATCGGTACCACGTAATTTTACAGCTATAAGGCAAAATTAATGTGTCTCTAGCTCAGACCCTGGATTCTTTTCCCATTTGGAACATTAACATCACTTTCCTCATTTGTAAAATGGGGGTAGTAAGCTTATATGCTTAAAAAACATGTTATAGACATTAATGTTTGTATGTTATGCAAAGGTAAACTCTTCAGTTTATTTCTGAATATAAATTTAACATTCATACTTGGGATGATTAGTCTTTGTGTCTTGTATAAGATTGAAGACAGACTTAATGAATCTTAAATAATAGTAAACACAAATCACCAAATCTATTTTTTTTTTGCAGATACTCTGCCTATCCCATTTGAATGTGTCTTTCTAATTGGTTTGATTAGTTGCAATGACTGTTAGATCAAAAGAAACTTTGATACCATTTGCTAAATCTGCAGTGCACTAGACAAAACCTATGAGTTTTTTGTGCCCCCAGTCATTTGCAAATGCTGAGCACATTTATCTCTAACTGCAGGATTTTCTCCACATTGTGTAGTATCTAGGCTTGATTTTGCCCATCAGCTCAGGCTGAGAACTGGCAGTGTACCATCTATTTTAGGAGTCTTCAATGTCTTATAAGCTTTATTTTTTCTTTTATGGTCTGATTTTCCATAACAACGATGAAGTTTCAGTTCATTTTACAATTAGAATTTTTTTTCCCAAGTTATTACCCATAAGAAATGAGCATCTCTAACTTTCCCACATAAATCCCCCAAGTAAGTCATACCTAATAACTTCTAGTCCCTCACTGACAAAGTTTCTAGCAAAAACAATAACTTGGCTTTGACCCTGCTCTCTTCAAAAAGGAAGTTACTTCTGAGCAGCAACATCAAAAAGAATAAATAATTGTTTTTCTTTTTGTTGTTATGATATGGATCATCTGAGCAGTTAGTGGTAAGCAAGCTGTCTTTGATTTGGTTCAGACGCCCTAGTGCTTCGTCCTCTATTTATGTCAGCATGTTCCTGTTCCCACACCAGGAAAGTAGAATCCCTTGATTAAATTCATATTTGTTTTAATCTTTCTCTGTGTCTGATCTCAGGCTCAAAGATTCTAATGAAAAAAGTAATGTATCCTGCTGGGAAGAGTGCTGATGTCAGACTTTAGTCTGTTTGTTCTGTTCGAACCTGATAATGCTGGAAATGCTCAGAACCCAAATGCTCAACTCCAGCAGATTCTTAAGACAAAGATATTTTGATATTTCATGGAGAGTTATAAGCAAGGCTTTTTATTTGTTGAATAAAAAAAACCCCAAAACTTTTAAACAAATATTTAGGAAACAGCAACTAACCACAACAGTGGGTTTAATTAATCTGACCCCTATTTTCTTTATGTAAGGAAGGATTTTCCAAGTTTAACACTAAATCAATGAGACTAAAGAATACAATGAAGTGTTTAATTATGTTTATCTTTTGTAAGCTATATTAAGAAATACTTAGAATAATTTTCTCACTTAATTCTTTTCCATAACCGTTTGAACTTCAATGCTAAGATTCTCTGCCTTGTGAAATAACTGAAAAATTGTTTCTTTCTGAGAACCTAAAGGGATAGCCAGATGCTGTCTTCTAGCTGGAGAGGCAGGAGATGTTCCTGTAATTTTTCCCTCCTCCCTTTCCTTCCCCATGCTTTTCCTCCAGCTGCTTCTCTGCTGGATGTCCTAGAATTCCTGCAGGTGGAACAGAATGTGTGTGGTCATCATCTGTTTTAGCAGAAAGTCCACTGGCTTATCTAGATTCTCTTCCTGAGTGGTTAAAACTAACCCGACTTACTAAAGTGGATGAAGAGGACATGCATATCTTTCCCTGTTTATTCCCATGCTAACATGCTTGTTGACAGAGATGTCCTGAGAAGAATGTGGGATCAATAGTTTCTTAGACAGTAATAACCATTTGCAAATAGCATTGGCATTGCAGAAAAACTGCAGATGGAGGAAGGCGACGTGTCCTCGGTTTACAAGCTGACGGTACTCAGCACTTTCAAGGAGGCATTGAGTGCCTTAGACAGGGCCTAAATGGAGACCTAAGGGATGAGACTTTCCCTGTAAATATTTTGTGCAAGCAGAAATGACATAGCAGCTCTCAGCAATTGTGGTTAAAACCTGTAAGTCGCTTCCTTTTCCTCAGTTATTAGTTTTGTGAGGGGCTGGGGCAGAGGAAAGTGGAAGGCAGTAGTTTCTTTCTTCTTAACACCAGATAGAAGTCTGACAGAAACACAAATCAAGATATAACTGCAAGAAACAACACTGATGAAAATGGGCATGTCTAGATACTTAGCTGTTTGAATTCCATGTTACTTAAGCATCTTAATGTGAACTACACAAATAAAATTATAAGCATCCATTTTTCAACTTCTGTCATGTTTATTGGCAAACCAAATGTGACATGATAGTGCAAATCTGTGAGTTTATGGCTACTCAATGGCAGTGGCCACACAACAGCAGTGATATTAATTATAGGTGGGAGGGAGGTCTGTCTCTGTTGTATGACAGCTGGTGAATGTCACGAAGAGTTATGAGGAGCATATGAGCTATACACCCATTTGTACTTGCAACCTTGTCTAGTTGATGGCATGTATTTGTACAGGCTCTGGAGCAGTCTTTGTTTTGTGTATTGTAGTCCTTGTTTGTGGGAACTAGCTATTTTTGGTGGTTTACTTGAGAAACTTTAAGTCATTTTACCTAACAGATTTAGTATAAATAAGCATAAATATACACTGAGCTGCAAATCATATGAAAAGGAATATACTTGCATTATCAAAAGCTTGAAAGGACTGTTCATTGGCCACATATTTACAAATACTGTTTTGCAAATAATTTTTTTTCCTGATCACACTGTAAAAATGAATGCAAATTGAAAAAACTAAGTTAGACTTTCAAGGCAGTTCTGGGTATTGAATAATATTTTTCAGGAATGAAAATGAATAATATAGAATTTCTCAGATTGGGATTAGTGGATTCATTCTTTTATCTTTTATATTTTATCTCAGGGTAGAATATTTTCTTTGTTTTGCTGCAATCTGCCCAGATGGTTTTCTGTCCTCACTTGTCCCTGTTTTATTTTGGCAGCACTGTAGATGCTATATCCTCTGTAGTGAAACACCAATCTTGGCAATATCCCTGATAGTCTTTTATCTCTCCGTATCCATATGGCACTATATTTATTGCCTGAGGTGTATTGTTTACTTCTAAGGATTAAGCAATAAAATGACCAAGTTGTAAAATAACTTCACGTATTATTTGTCTGCTTGGTGCTCCTATGCTGTTTTTCTATGAGATTATCATAGGATGTATAGTGAGTTGTACTTCATTTGAGAGACCAGTGATGAAAGTGTCTTTCAAATATGTACGTAATGCTCTGGATTTTACCCTGACATATCTGCCAGTTTGATTATTGTTTCTGGAGCAGGCCTTTATTAATCTTTTAAATTAATGAAATTATAATTTATTTCTTAAAATGATTGGGTTTAGACAATGAATTTCAGGAGAAACACACTGCAATACCTTTGAATGTTGTCATTGTATCGTTATAGGTTGGATTATTTTATTGAGTGATCTATGCAAGCATGGAAATCTCTGCTTTTATGAGCTTTCAAATCTAAAAGCCATAGCTGTATTGTATTTTTAACCTTTGCTCTTATAAACCTTTTTTTTATATATATACTGCATGTCTAGCACAGAGAAAGCACGTAGTTGATTGTGCTGTGATTCTCTACTGTCTTAAACAATCTAGGTTATGGATTGAAATCTGATTTTTATGAGAAATGAACTGCAGTTGGCCATAAATACTCTGTGAATGTTTATAGACCTTCCATTCTTCTTCCACAAGTGAAGGAGGCAGATTTTCCCCTAAATGATGTAGATGACTGGAAAAATTCTTGGCATGACCCAGCACAAAGAATCATGGAATATATATTTTTGTCAGAAATTCCATGGTAGCATCTGCCTTGATTGAAGTTTTGTTAAAATAAAGGTATTTATTTCCGCAACAGCAGAGTTTTGAAAAAAACATCTGTTTGCAATGGAATAAAAACATTTTGCTGCAAATTTTTCAGCCAGCTCTGGCTTTGACGTGTTTTGAATATTCAGCTTGCACCGCTATTTGTCCAAGCAAAGATGTGACAACTATTATTAAATAATACATAATTACATTCTATTTGTATTTTGAAACATTTATATACTGGTGAGATGATCTATGATGTTTTCAAGGGTGTCTCTTGAGGCAGTTGACTCTAACTATGGCAGCTAAAATTGCATTTTCCAAAAGAGGGGAAAAGAAAAGGGCAAAAGGACTCAACAACTGAAACTTCACTTTTGTTGGATTCTCAGCATAAAAGTCTGAGATGAAATCACAATAGCTCTTAAGCTTCTACTTCTGCTAAGCATTATAACATAAGAATAATTCCCTCCACAACTTCTTGTTGGAATTCATTGAAAACAGAGATCCTTTTCCTGTAATGTCATAGCATTTGAATTAATCCAGTTATGTGGCTTTGCTAGGCTTGCTATTTTTGTTTCCCAAAGTTTTCAATCTATTTTTGTCGATCTCTTTATATGTGCATTATGTAGAAAGAGAAGGAAGCTGCTCCCATTTTTAAATCCCGCTGCCTCCTTTTGATTGAAAAACTATGTCTTTTGACAGTAATGAAACATGATACGAAATTGATTTTTTGGTTGGTAAGCAAATATCATTATACAGTAATTTTGACATAAGTAAAATAATGGAAAAATTATTCTTTCCACTGTCCCCAGCTCCCTTCTATGTACATAGCCTTAGATATCACAGCATGGAATGTAGAAAATCTTGTATCTTGACAAGGAAAACTACTATACAGACCTGAATACAATACTCTTAGTTAAAAAACAAAAAAAAAACCCAAAAAAAACAACTACTTGGCATAATTGAGGAGATAAGAAGCAATGTTTTGTGTCAGTCGTGTCTACACCTACAGCAGATACATTACACAAGTGGAGATTATAGGCTAAATTTCCAAAGGGGGTCATACAAGGTATGTGCAGAAACACTGTTAACGAGTAACAGGATTTATGCATGTACCTCCCACTCATTGCTTTGAAAATTTGGCCTCCTAAGTAGAGAAATGCTAAACTATGTTAAGTATGTTTGGATGGTAGGAATATAAATGTTCTCTTCAAGGGTCCACGTTAGAGTCAAGCCATGATTTATTTTTCTGTTTTACCATCAAAATGCAGAAGATTTTGTTCAGCTATGGAAGTTTGTAAAGCTTGAATATTTTTCTGTCCCTGATGTGATATGCATTCATAAACCAGACTACCTTACTAAATGGATTCTTCTCTGAGCTGAAGCTTATCCTTTAGATAAATCTGGATCTTAATTTCTGCATATGCATTTTTAAGATTATGTCTTACACCTTAGGTAGTTTGGCCTATTTAGACTTTGTAGTGCCTTCAGCAAGTCATTGCCCTCCCTGGAAGAGAGTTCTGATTTGAACTTACTTGGCTCTAGCTTCCCACCCTTTTTTTTTTTTTTTTTTGGCAATGAATTACCTGCTAACCAACACCTGCTTCCTATAAGGTCATCACAGAATGTAACAAACTGGTATCTTCTGTGTTAGCTCAGGTAGTTTGAGTTCCGCAATTATTTCCCCATTAGTCACCATTTTATTAGTAACTCCCTTATCTTAACTGTCTGAAACTTACATGTTCTCTAGATGCCAGTATCAGGCATAGTATTTCAGCAGATTTCAACAATATTTAACACAAAGATAACAAAATTTGTTTTTTTTTCTGTTGTATCATTATGAAAATCTCATTGTCTATGTCATTTCTATTGTAATTTTCATTAGTAGGTCAGTGTTGGATGCCTGTTCAATCTAATTTCCTTGAAAGAGTTTTCCAGAAAGCTGTCTTACTCTCTGTTTGTCCTGCAAGTAAGGTCTTTAATTTTCTGACTGCAATTTTACTTTCAGCCTTTTCAGCCTGGAAGAAATACTGGGGGGGTTGAGGATGTTGTACCTTTTGTAGAAAAAAAGGAAGAAAAAGATATCTTCCTTTATTGACTTAATACTGTAGTTTATTATGCAATTTTGGATTTATGTCAAATAACTTTATGTAGATGATATAGCTCTATATATTTCACCATGGTTTTAGCGGACCAGTGGCACTTTGTGAAAAAACTGACACTTTCTGTAGTGTTCAGACAGCCTATATTGTCTCACCTGTAGTATTTGACCATCTGTTTGGATTTCTTAGTGGTGCTTTGCTTCATCTCACTTTAAGTAGTAGTTACACTTCCTTACTTGCAGTTGTAATTGACTTAATCTGAACAAAAATATATCAGGATTGCTCACATGGCCTAAAGTTTGTCTCACTAGCATATAACAGCTTTTAATTTTTTTTCCAGTTGTGTTTTCAGTTGTCTGACTAGTATACTACCACTTCAGAAGTTTTATTTCTTTCTCTGGGAGGCAGGACTGTATCTCTAAAGTGCCGAGAGGTATGGGATGTCTTAAAAAATACTGTAATGTGAATAACTTTAAAATTTTTCCTTTATGGCCTAGATATTTTGTGCATTTTCCCTCCTGGCATTTGTCTGTTACCACAGCTCTTCAGATGTAGGCTTTGTCTAATCAAACTGTCCTCTTCCAGTTGAGTAGGCCCTCTTAAGCTTTCAGGCTAGAGCAACATCCGCTAGTTTGGAGAATCAAAGGACCCCTATACTTGGGGGCAGTCATGCATACAAATATATATACAAAGAAACGGAAATATTTCTCTGTGTCTAGTCTAATTCGCTTCCTAATTGCTCCAGCAAATTAGTTTCCCTAGCTGAATGCACAGTTTAGCAAATTTCACCCTGCTACACTGAGTGGAGATAGCCACCATCGTTTCTGGGATCAGTCTTCTTTCAGTTGCAAGGGTATTCATTGTCATGCAGCTTTGAGGAAAGTGTCTGCAGAGCTGAGCCAGCAAAAGAGTTGCATCAATTTGGCTAATGGGAGACATCAAATATGGGTGCTTCAGTTCATGCAATAACAGCAAAGAGTTGTCCATCTTGTTGAACTTCCTCAGCCTTATGATTTACCTGTTTGTTTTTTTCCCTGTTAGTCTTGTCAGCATTCCATGTTTCACCTGATAATTCTTTTAAATTCTTTCTAGTTTAGCATTTACTTCCTTCAGCATCCCTTTTTGCTCATGTTCCTTTTTGCACCTCCTTCAATCCACCTGCCCCTCCCCTCACCCAAAAAAACCCCCACCTTTACAAAAAGGTCTGTGTGCTTAGTGCTATGTTTACACTCATTGTCCTGCCTATTTCAGTTGTAAACTACTGAGGTGACAGCTAATTTATTACAAGATTTTGGCACAGAACCTAGAAGAACATTTTCTACTTGGCAGGTCCCTAGCCACTATCAGTGTACACTTCTTAAATACAAATAAATTGGAGAGACTCTTTGCTTCCTTCATCTATTAAATGGGGAGAGTAACAGTTGCATGCTTTTTGTAAGAGCTTTTTAGGTTTACAGATGAAAAGGCTTTAGAAATGCTAAATATTAATTATTAGCAGTCATTAGCATTCCTGTCCTCTCTTATCAGTGCTCTCATTTGCACAATATAACATACTCTAACAAGTCTTTTTCCTTTTTTATTCAATGGCCCTCCTAACGAGAATTTTTAGGAATGGTAAATAGCCTTTTTGCAATTGGAATTTGACCTACCTGTTTTTTGTTTAGCTCAGACATTATTTTTTTCCACATGTGTTTTCTGTGCCTGCATTCTTGTAGGCCTGACATTACAGTACCAGTGCACCTTAAAATAGGAGTTAATAATAGCTGTCTGCAGTTGTAAGAGTCCTTGTCCTGTGTTACTACCTATTAGGTTTGGTTTAGCCCATATAACTGGGTGAAAAAAAGGAGATAGGACTCAAGAATTTACTGACCCATCTTATACTTACAGTGCAATACAATAGCTCTTCTGAAAAGAAAATTGAAATACAGGCATTAAGTGTTTCCCCATTATTGTGCAGGAAATATGAGGTAAAGCTTGGAACTGGATCCTAGCTTTTCTGTTGTATGCTGGTGATGTAGCCACAACATTGTTTTAACAATAACCATAGAATACATGTTTCTCCAAATAAAACTTTTAAAATAAGTCTTTTCAAGGTGTGTGTATGTGTATATATATAAAAGGATGAAGATTTTCTTCTCTATATGCACTATATATGATGAAAAATAGAGGTGCAGTTAATGTGTTGGATTTTACCTAGTAATTTAATTTGTAGTGCTCCAACAGACACACATGCATAGATGGCTTCTGTTACCTTTTGGTTTGGTTTGCATTTTCCATTCATTTGTGTTTCTTTGACAGCATGCTTTCTGGTGTTTGTAGAATTGCATCACTTCATCAGAGCACTAGCTGCAAAAACATTTTTTTCTTGATATACTCCCAATCAGAAAAATTATTTTGTTTACACAGACAACAAAGAACTAGAAACAGCATTTTACAGTTAATTTGTGCTCCCCTAAAATGGCTACTAGGAAAGTTCGTTAAGCTTCACAACTACTAATGTAGTCAGAGACCCCTCTTGGTTGTTGGTGGAAACTGGCTATCAAGGTTTCTTCTGCAACGTCTGTGGCATGCATGCTTCTACCACAAGAAACTCACAAGAATATTCCCATTCTTTTGATGTGTCCTGTGACAGAGCATGAATTTCCTAGATCATAGGCATTTCCCAGTGCATCCTAGAAAATTCTGGATATAGAAATTTTTCTGAGTTATTTCTAGAAATCTGGAGGCTTTCCAGAATTCCTGGATTGAGAATCTTCTAGGCATTTTTGCACTCTTCCTCCTGTGAGGTGGGATTTTGTGAACTCTGAGAATTTTTAAAGTGCTTTCCAGGAATCTGTGTTTTCTTGGAATTACCACATCAAGAAACTGTATAGGAATTTTCAATTTCTTACAGCAAATCTTGATTTTGGAGGCAGTTAACAAGAGAAAGTGGATAGAGTCTCCAGGTATCTATGTATGCTTTTCAATGGGGAATACATCTGTTGACTAAATGTGCTGTTGTGTCTTAATCTAAATATAATAAACATTTAGACATTTATATCAAGTATGGAATAAATTCCCATAGCATGTTAGTCTGAGCATAATATTGCTGTGATGATAATGGCTTGTAACTGGTACCTTAACCTTTTCTCAATGAATGTACCAACATTAGTGTGGTGTCCTTTCAGTAGCTACTTTAAAAATATATGCACATATTTATCTACCTTTTATTTTGTTTGGGTTTTTTTGTTTGTTTAGAGAGGCAAGAGGTCTTTACATGCTTAAACAGCATAGGTATGAGAACTCTTAAATGATATCAAGTATGTGTCAGTGTCTGGCTGCTCATTTTGTAAATCAGGTGCACAGGTATAAAGACCTTAGCTACATGAGTCACCTTGTAATTGTAGGCTCAGGTGATGTGTTTAGGTAAATGTAGAATATATATATACAAGAGCCATTGCAGGTCTCCCTTCTGTATTTTCACCTGTTGTTAGTAAGCTTGAAATTGTTTCTCAAATAAGTTTCTGGTGGTAGTGAACTGGAAAGCTAGGTGTTGTACTGCTGCTTACAGTGGGGATACAGTTATTTTGCAATGTTGAAAGTTGCACATACTTTGGCAGCTTAGCTGGGTAGAAACTACTAATCTGAAAGATAAATTAAAATTTCTAGATTACTTCTTTCATTAAGTTACTTTCATTGTTACTAGTGCTAATTCCTGTTGCTGACTTCCTCTTTTGACTTCTGCTCAGACATTACTGCCTAGTAATTGTATGTGTACTGGTAGCTACTGTGGTACAATTCTTCCAAAAATCACCTTTCAGCAAGGATTTTGGTGCAGTGGAATAGACAGAACTGCATTATTTGGTGAATAAATACGGAAGAAATGGTATTAGAAAAGGGTTATACATGTAACTTCTGAAGCTGTGCTTAAAGCTCAGCCTACATTGTTTTTAAATGATGCTTAGGAACTTCAATCACTTCAGCAATTTGATCTCTTTCTAAGAGAAAACTCAGACAGTGTTTTGTATTCTTTGTTCATGTCTCTGTCATGGGTGCATGGCTCTTAGTGTTAAACATCCCATGTATTATCAAACATCTTGTGTTGCTAAGCAGGAGATGCTAACATTGCAGGATTTATGTTGCCCGCGTCTGCCCTAAATTTGTTCTGGAAAACATACCCAGAAAATATTAGACTGATTGTTTGGTTTTGTATGTTCATACTGCATTGCACATCCTTTTCCCTGAAGCATGGGAATGTTCTCTTTCTATTACTTGAGATCAACACAGAAGTTTTTAATCTTTTTCAAAGTGTAAACTATCTTTCAAAGTCTTGAAAGTTCGTTTTATAAAACCAGATCAAATAGTTTTGACATTTGCTAGCTAGACATTTAAAGGCATACTACAGATGCAATGTCATCTTTCACTGGGTGATTTGCTGTAGATAAAGGGCTAACCTGCATTTATCATTATAAACACAAGGAGTCCAGTGTGTGTGAGCAATGTCCTGGAGAGAAACATTCCTTAAATGTTAATCCATTGCTTTAACTTTCATGCTTTCTTAGTCTTTCATAAAAGTAGGACTTGACATCAACAGAATTTCTCTGTTTTTTAAAAAAATTGTCAAAACCTACAATTGCTTATTTCTTTTTTTTTGAGTTTAGCCTAATAATTCCTCAGAATCATCTTCAAAGTGCTTACCCAACAAATATGCTGAAGTCAAATTGGGAAATTTAATACCAGGGTTGAGTTGAACTAAAAATGAAAGTTTAATCTTCCTATGTACATGGACTGTTCCAATAGATAAATATGCTGATTAACAGAGACAAAGCAAATACATTAATTGATGCTCATTGCTACAGTAGAGAAACACCTACTGGTCATCCATGGAAGATTTCACTTTATACATTTCTATGCTGAAAACATTTAATTAATTTAAGGCCTGATAATTGTAATCCAAAATGGTTATTCTCATTTACTGAATCAATGGATAAATTTAAATTATCTTTTAAATATTTGTAACAGGGTATCTCGTGTACTTGTCACTGGACAAAATGTCTCAGTAATTTTTTTCTTGCACATTAGTGCATAGGAAACTTGGACTATTCTGGCTTATCCAGAGGAGATGAACTTGGGTAGTAATTCCATGGGCTACAGCTAGGCTTACTGTGTAATTGGACCTTTAAAATTATTAAAAGAGGTGTGAATAGTGAGGAGCTTTGACTGAAAAATAAGTAAATTGTCTGTAAGGATTACATTACAGTTCTTTATTAAAGAATTGAAGCAGAAAAGAGGCAACTGTCACATGCTCTTACCTGGTTAATCACCAGCAGGCAACATCTGTGTATGGTAAAGCAATACCAGGTGTATTGTTAAGGGTGACTTACCATTCCGTATTAGCACATGAGCTGTGTAACTGAATGTTCACATCCAGCTTTCTGCTGCGTACTGAGTCATGACTCCAGGCACAAGCTAAGAATTGCCTGACTAGTTAGTATTTTACAGCATTACTTTCTAAGGATCTGTTAGCTTAATTATCTCATTATGCCCTGAGAGGTAAGAGCAACCATGCACTGCAGTCACACTGCTGGGTGGTTTGGTTGTGGCTCAGTGTTAAATCAGAATCTTTGGAACATTCATGATCTGTGGTCTGAATGTTTTAGTCCTTTAACTAGCCTAGATCAGGGACACGTAAATGTTGCCTTTTTATTTAGTAGCCCAGATCTGTTTTTACATACTTCTATGTTCAAAATGTTTTGTAAACTGGTTAACTTCTGTGTCATATTCTTAGATGCTAGGTGGAGATAAATATTACTGTCCAAGGTTTACTGACAGCAAAAGAACAGCAACACTATCTTTCTAAAGGGTGCATCAGGAATTTGGGGCAGAGTTGGATGAAAGGGCATGTATGCTGTGTTGATTGCCATGTGCACAGAGATACCTGTGCTTGCTCTCATAGGGACATTTAAGGCCTATTGGAATGAGACAGCACATTGAATCTGCTCTAGCTACTCTGTAGCTCATAATATTGAACTGTTCAGTGGAAGTATTGCCAATTGGTGGCTGATGGCCTGCGACTGCACATTCATGTGCCATGTAACCCCTCACTATACTGTTCTATAGCAGTGTGTTGCACTAATGGGAATGCAATTATTCCTTTTATTGGTGGGTTAGATTAGCTGGTGCTGGTGTGACTGTTGTCATTATTTCCCCTATAATATGGAATGGTTTGTGAAGGTTAAGTTTTTTAAATGATCGTTCTGTAGTCAACATTAGAAAGAAACATAGCAGTTCAGGAATTACATAGGAAATAAGCTGTTGTCACACATCTAGGCACAGTATAAACTGGGTTTTAATAATGTCCACAAAATAAAGCTGTGTTCTTGTGGAAAAAGCATAAATGTGAGCATATAATTAAATATAGTATGAAAATGGATATGCACTGAAGAATTGAAACAATGCTGAAACTAACATTGTTTGCATATCTATGTGTCTGACTGAATTGCTATAATATTGTGTTCTTTGTAGATAATAACTATGTGATTTTTTATTGTTTTCTTCCCTTGTCCAGTACTACTGAGCAATCTTAGGAGGACATACAGTTTTGAATGGTGGAGATTTTCAAAGAACTTCAGAAAAATTGAAAATACCTTCCATTTAAAAGTAATTTAAAGTAGATGTAATCTTGTAGATTAATTCTCGATGATGTTTATAAGAAGCAACAAAAAGAAAAGAGTGAACTGGCAGCATTTCTATTCAAAACTTATGTGGTAAACTTTAGTTTAGACAACAGAAAAAATGTCTATGCTATCACTTGAAAAAGAGATTAAAATAAGCTTACACAGTTTAGTTAAATGATCATTTTATTACATGTTATGATCTGAGGAAAAAGAATGTCTTTTTTTTCTTCTGATCCATAAGTGACAGAAGCTGGTAGAGAAGTGACAAATTATATACTGAAATAAAAACCAAGCAAGGGAAGGTGTCCAAACAGTGATGTCTGTTAAGACAGTTGAATTACTAAAAGACGAATATTTTATCTGTTTAACGGTCAGACTTCAGGAAACACATCTACAGTATACCTGGAATGTCCAATTGCTACCAATATTTTCTACAAAAAGTAGTTAAAGATGTAGATTCAATTTTCCCAAGGATTGTGTTATGGCTAGAACTAATCTCACCGTTTGCAGACAGACGTTGGTTTGCAGGAAACCAGTGTCATGTAATGCACACGTACACGTGTGAGTCTGTGTGTGGGTGAGTGCACACAGCAAACGAAGCACTCGTGTGCCATTAGCAGCCTGGGAAAGGCGAAAGCTGCTGAAGTGGTTTTTTGTTCTCCCCCCACTCCCTTGCTTTTATTGGCCCAGATGAATGTTACAAGGAGGAAAACAGATGTGAGACAGGGATGACTTAAAAGGACAGGTAATTAATATCATCTGCCTTCACGTTCTTATCTTGATGGTCTGATGTTTACAACGCTGACCCTGGGGTAGGGGGAAGCACGACCTCCTCAATATGAAATGAGAAAAGTCCAAAGGCTTCTGAGCTTCACAGAGAGCTCTGCTCCTCCTGTGAATTGCAAACAGTTTGATTTTGTGCATGTATGCATGTGAACACTGTCTTGGAACAGCCTGTATTCTAATAGAAGTCTCTCAACTTTTTTTTCACTTAGAAAAAGCATTAATGATATTTTCGTATATTACTTTATTTTCTTTTGTCAAGTGACCAAGTGTTGAGGAGGCAGGAGAGGCCTGCAGAAAAGCATCACTATTTTCAATAGTTCATATCTCTCTTACATAAATAAAATTCTCTATATCTATATGTTGCCTTTTGCACTTAATTATTTCTGATGTTTTGTCCATCATCTTGTAATGAGCTTCTTCAGAGAAAATAAAAACAGCTTGTCTCTTTGAAAGCAGAGATGCAACTATTTTTTTGTGTTTGTTATCAAAACACAAGCTGTTTTTCCTTCCTCAAAGGACACCTTGCCGCACAATGGAAGAAATGTCAAGAATTAAATTAGACAGCTTCAAGTTCACATGAAAGAAAATACATTTCTTTAAACAGATTTTTTTTTTTTTTTTTTTTTTATGGAAGAGAAAATATGTAAGGGTTTAGTAATCTAACTCTTCCAGTGTGTGCTGCTTTCTCTGCATAGATGTGATTGCAAGGAGCCAAATGGCAGATTTTGTGATAGCAGTCTAATTGTGAACAAGAGGCTTGAATTAACTGGAGTCATTTGGGAGGTCTTTGATAATTCCATATATTAGCAGGGTCTGGTACATTTTCTGGTTCCCTGCACATTTTAGAATGTGTATCTGACTTTGATCATTTTACTATGTTAAGCATAAATCACAGGCTAATTTACTGTTTGCTTTGAGCATTTTTTTATACAAGTCTTTGACAGTTTTTAGAATCAGCAATGGTTTATTTTCTAGATCTATGTGCAGGAAAACTATACAATTTCCAGTGGCAGCTATTAAAGTAGTATTGCTAGAAGTGTGGGATAGAGCCACGTGATGGGCAGGGAGTTTAGAAGTTTTCAGAATATCAACTTGTTGACCATGGGCTAGAGTTGGTTTTTATGAGTGTGCATGTATCCAGATGCAATGTTTTCGAATATCTTTATGAATAGGTTCTAACAGTAATTTTTGTTTTATAAGCAACATGTTTGTGGGTGAATTAAAAAATTTTCAAAGCCATGGATTTCAGAAGAACACCACCACATTTCTTTCTTCCATTTGTTTTCATTTTTAACTCTGCTTGTATTTGAATATATTTTGATATACAAGAATTTTAGTTACAGACTTACCTTTTTTTTTCTCGTCTCTGGCTTCAATGAATGTACAATATACATTTTAGGGTAGAATGATGTAAAATAAACTTGTGTAATGAAGCTCTGTTTATACCACAGCAGAACTGTAGTCCTGCATTGTTATAATACAATTAGCCAGTTCAGATCTCATCAAGTACATTTCAGTTTAGAGTGCCTTCACTCCTGTCATCATGTAGTTAGAGATCTTTTCAGTAAACAGTTAACAAAATGCTCAATCTAAGAAGTGAAAGAAAAAAACCCAACAAAACTTTTTTGTTTACCAATATGTTAGCAAAAGGATTCTGCTGTTGTTTTTATTACTATTACATACAAAATTTGTTTGCCAAGGTAAACTCTGTATCCTTGCTTGTTTTACTACTTATTGTCTTGATCCTTTATATAAATTGCCTTTTTTGCAGTTGCTAGTTTTGCAATAATTGCCTTTAAGATTTCAGCATAAAGGTAGTTTAGTAACTAAATAAATGTGTCCTAATTAGTGTGACCATTTATTGTTGAGTTGGTATAAAATAACAAGCTGCCACACAAGGGTGGCAAGCTGGATTCCTAGTTGAGGTGATCATAATGCAGGTTCACTTAATCAGGAGGCAGTCTTCTTAATTTGGAGCATCAATGAACAGACATTTCAAAGAAACCTAGAGAATGTAAGTGCTTAAATCCCAGTAAAACTGAGAACTGCCTTAGGCATTCTTCCACTTCTTTAGATTATTTTGAACAACCCAGCCCATTATTTTCAGCCATGAGAGTGAATGCTCACAGGAATGGTAGGTAGGCCAGTCCTGCATCCTTCTGGCATGGAATAGGTTTAAAGTAGAAAAATGAAGAGTTGCTGAGGCTGCTTAGTTGTGGAGAAATTTATCATTATTTCTGGAAGTTACTGCAAGTCAATGAATTTAATATGTTAGGTCTGAGCTTGATGCTGCATATTTTATGCCATTTTTTATCTATTTTCTATCTAGTAGTTCTTCTCTTTACATATATTGATGCCGTATCTGTTGAATTTCAGGTTATTGATTTTCAATTTTCACTTTATTAATTTAGATTCTAATTCTTCTTTTCAAAGTACTTGACAAACCGGCTTGGCATTTTCTATAATTTTTTTGGTTTTGTGGGTTTTTTCTATCTTGCAAGTAATTTGAAAATAATCAGTAGAAGCTTGACTTCATGCTGACCTTTGGGTTGATAAGGTATTAATGAAAACAAGCTTTTGGTTATGCTATTCCTATGGCAGCTTTGGTG
>NW_009953205.1:3039036-3079969 GCF_000747805.2 Chaetura pelagica | reverse complement strand
GAGCTGTAGCCCTCAAGAAGTTTAGTCCTTGCCATGGATAAATATCCCTGTGGTGAAATCATGCAGACTTAGTAAGAGGAACCTGAATGGTAATAGGCATAGCTGTAGGTAAATTAGTAATCAGCAGTACAGTTCTTCAGTTGCAAAAGTAGTCCCTGAATACTTTTGGTTTTCTGACATTTATTCTTTGAATATTGTTGCACTAGTAGTTTTTTCTGGCAATATTGCTGCCTTCACCTTAGTTGTCACAGAAGGAGCACCTCTGTTAGTCCTGCAGCCCCACTTG
Source organism: Chaetura pelagica (assembly GCF_000747805.2). Classification (NCBI taxonomy): domain Eukaryota; kingdom Metazoa; phylum Chordata; class Aves; order Apodiformes; family Apodidae; genus Chaetura; species Chaetura pelagica. Next base: position 3,079,683 of record NW_009953205.1, on the reverse strand, counting down.
CATGCTCCCAGTAACTGACAGCTTATCCTTAATAGGAAATCGCAGTTGCAGTATTGGGGTGTCCTTGTATCTATGTGACTTACTACTTTATTTTTCTTTGAAAGCTAGTAAACAGATCTTTTTGACTCCTTTGTCAAGTGCAATTCAGTTAAATAATTGCTTCAGAAAGTAGTGCACAGTGAAAAAAAAAATTAAAGAAAAGGCTGCACCACTGCGCTGCTGAGGCAGAGTACTTCTCTAGTCTGCAGTGAGGAAACTGAACGTGTTAAAGAAAAAGTAGATGAAATCAGAGAAGACATGATGGGGACCTGACAAAGACTGAATTCCACGGAGGAAGAGAACAAGCAGGCTCCACCTGCACAAGTGTCTTTTTGCTGTAGAATTTTATGGGAACTTAATTCTCAAGATCCCCATAATCTTGCAATCCTTTTACACTACAGTCTAGTAACAAGCAGTAAAGTGGTCTTGCTCAATTTTCCTTCCTCCTTGTTATTGTTTCCTGCCTTGCTTTGTATGTGAGTGAAACTATTCACAAGGGAATGATATTCACGGTTGTTCCAGAAAAAGTTCACAGAGGGGTGTTTATATGAATCTTTAGCTGAATAACTGTGGTGGTTTTTTTTATAATTAAAACAATTTTTTTTTCATATTTAAATTACTGAACATGAAGTTTTTCTGCACATGAAGCACTTAAAACCAGAATTTCTTTTTTAACTTGCTCTCTTGTGTGCAGACTCTCCCTTTCTTTCTCTGATGACTTTTAGCTATAGTATTTATTAGTGATACGATGGAATTCTGTAATATTTTAAGCACAAAAGCCTGTGTTCAGCAAATTGCTTTGACTAATACCATATCCAGTTACCTGAATGTTGGAGGTATATTTTGTTGCATTGCCAAAGAAAGCAACTAGTAATACTTCTAAGAATTTTAACTGTAGGATGTAAAATGTGTGGTGTGTCTGCTCTTGGCAATAACTTTAGAGTGAAAACCAGATCTTAAGAAAATAGATATAATTTATTCTATGTAGGTGCTTATTTTTCACCACAAGTTTGCAGTCCTTTCATGGCAGTAAAATTTCCTAAGTTCTGCTAAGAAACAATTAGCCATTGTGTAATCATTCAAAGATTACCAAAGTACAGTTAAAACATCTTCTAATGTTTTAGATTGTTACATACTTGATACTGCATGTTTCAGTGTACAGAAATGTCATGTTTGGTGTAACAACCAAGTAAGTTAGCAATACTGGAGAAGATATTTATGTAGTGTAACTGTATCAGTGTCTGAGTATGGATGAACTTTAGCACAATAAGACTTGATCTAGTATTTAAAATCACTGCTGTTTACACATGATCAAAAGGGTACCTTTGTGAATAGGGAGGTGTTTCTACTTCAGTCACACCTCTTGGCTGTCTATGGATTCATCACATATTTCCTTTGAATCAGTTTACTGGTCTGTAAAATGGCAATGATAATACCTACAACACAGGGATGTATTTATTCCACAGTTGAGGTGTTAGGTTTATGATAAGTTAAGCTTTAAATGGCAAAGGAAAATGGAAAGAACCCAACTCAAAATAAAATGGAGAATATATCAGCTGAGCAAAACTGAAACCACATATTTTCAGTTGAAGACCCTTCACCACAATTAATAATAGGATTTTACATCACATGGAACCCCAGTGTTTGGTTACAACAATAAACCTCCCAAAGCTTTATCCAAGAGACTTCTAGATAACTAACAATCCTTACATAATATTTGAATACAAGGTGAAGTAGCAGGCATTATGATGGAGACAGAGCAGAGCATTCATACTCCCTGGCAGTGACAGGAAGGTTCTGTATTCGGTGGTCCTGACCTCTACTCAGGAAAGCTAAATGATAGCAATGGCATGTGTTAAATAAATTAGAGGCAATACCAGTTGAAAGAGTAGTACAAGGATCACATAATGAATTATCCTTTATCCTCTAATGTTAACTGAAATTTCACCAAGAAAAGATTAAAAAGCAGTTTTACTGATGAAATTTTTCCTTCTTCAACACCAAGCAACAGTGGTGCCACACACCAGAGAGTGTGAAGAATATAGAGATGGATCATCCAAAAGTGTTTGAACAGTGTCAGGTCTACCTTTCTGTATGTGATGCATTTTATCTGTACTTAAGGAACAATAGGAGTTCTGGTAGAAGTTTAAGTTCTTCAAAAGAATATATTTTAAGGAGATTACTCAAAATCTGTGACTGTTTTTTTAAATTTATTTTGTCACTTTTTTGTTTAGATCAATATGAACATAGAATCATAGAATAGTTAAGGTTGGAAGGTACATAAAGATCATCAGGTTCCAACCTCCCTGATACGAGCAGGGACACCCCACACTAGCCCAGACTGTACAAACCTCATCCAACCTGGCTTTAAACACCTCCAGGGAGAGAGCATCAACAATCTCCCTAGGCAACCTATTCCAGTACCGTACTACCCTCATGGTGAAGAATTTCTTCCTGATATCTAACCTAAATCTCCCCTCTTTCAGTTTAAAACCATTAATCCTTGCCTTCATGCTACCTTCTCTGATGAAAAGTCCCTCCCCAGCTTTCCTGTAGGCCCCCTTCAGGTACTGGAAGGCTGCTATGAGGTCTCCTTGGACCCTTCTCTTCTCCAGGCTGAACAGCCCCAACTCCCTCAGCCTGCCTTCATAGCAGAGCTGCTCCAGCCCTCTGATTATCTTTGTGGCCCTTTTCTGGACCCTCTCCAACAGCTCCATGTCTTTCCCGTGCTGGGGGCTCCAGAGCTGTACACAGTACTCCAGGTGTGGCGTCACCAGAGCAGAGGGGCAGAATCACCACTATTTGCCAGCTCACAGTGCAGGCTGTCAGGTATTTATCTTTCTTACCCATTTAGGTAAACAAATATGTGATATGGATTAGTTTGAGTTTGGTGCCTTTCTGTCAGGTCACAGATCATAATTTGCTTTTGTTAGTGGTTCCAACAAGAAACTTCTGAGGAGAAATATTTCTGTCCTTAGGACTTCTCCCTCGCCCTGTGCCACTCTATTAACGTATTTTATCTCTCCGCATTAACTTTGATTCACTAGTATTTTTCAATAACATAGCTACAGCAACATTGCGACTGCAGCATGGAGTTAGGATAAGACAGATAAGGTACTGAGCAGCCGTGGGTCTACATTTCTTCAATGTCTTTAGCATTTGTTTCTTACAGAGTATTTTTTTAACATGAATTAAATAATAAGTTGAAATAAAGGACTTTGAAAAAGTTCCTGTTGTAGTAAATAAAAACTTGAGTAAGAAACACTAACTATACTTCTATGTTTCTTTTGAACCATTTGGAAAGAGAAATCTAATCCTCTATTGGTCTTTGATGCTTAGGTGTTATCAAATAGTGTTGCTAGAATAAAATTATTTTTATCTTCTGTCATATCCCAAGTACCAAGGTTTGGCAGCATAAGTTTTGAGACCAGTTATCCTAAACATATTTTCTAATACATTTGTTATGTCTAGTTAAGCCAAACAAATTTGCAAGTGTTAACATTTGCCTTTTTAATAAAATATGCTAACATAGTGTTTTATCCCCCCAGTGTCTATTTAATTTGTTTAGTGAAATTGTACATAGACCTATGCTGTAGCCAGAGAATATTGTATTGCTTGGCTGTCATTTGTTGTATTTCCAACAAAAACAAATTATATTCTGTCATTTGAATGAAGTAACAATCTGTAGCCAATGCATATTGTTTATTTCTTCTTTGTAATGTTAGATCTAAATGGAAAAGGAAAAATTATATGGTTTAGGATGTAGCCTTTTATCCTTTTATTTAAGGTACTCCTGTAGCTAGGAAAAACATTCTTGGCTGTCTGCTGCTCTAACTTAGTTATTAGACATTGCCTTTTCTATGAATTGCTAAGCTTTCCCCTTTTGTTTTTGCCCTTCTTTTCTCCTTTTCTGTTTTTTCTCCTTTTTCTTTTTCCTTCCTTTTCTCCTGAGATACTGAGCAAATGGTGCCAGCACACATGCAGTGCAAAATTGTGTTGCATAAACAGTGTCTAATACATGCCAATCAAAATCCACCACAGGAGAAGTAAAGCTGGTAGAGGTGTCATCAGATCCACAGATTTTGGATCTACTAGCTCAGATTGTCAAACTAAGCTGCAGGGAAAACAAAACAAATAAAAAAAAAAAGTGGGGGGGAGAGAGCAGAGTTGCTTAACTTGCGTATATACAAAGAACCTAGAAAGGTTTTTATTCTGGTCTCAGTTTCTGAGTTTTACCAGTTTTATCTGTCAACTCAGTGATGTTTTACTATTCTATGATTCTGATTTCACATGTCAGTCTCTGGCTCAGTTAGAACATGGTGGCATTCTCTCGCCTGTCCCTCTTTAGTTGTTACTTGAAATAAACCTCAGTCTAAATTGGCCACTAACTCAGCTATGATGAGAGCCTTTCCATTAGTTATGAAGAGCCAATCAAAGAAGGGTCAGTGACAGATTTTTTGCATTATCTGTTCTTGATACTTTGCTCACTTCCCACCATGAAAAGGGTTTCATCTGCTTCCTTTCTCTTATATGCTATTAAATTACTTTGGTAAATCTCTCTTTAAGAAACTTGTAAAATCTCTTAGAGGTTCTTCCTGTGCTAGTTTTGAAATGGCTCTGGCTTGGTTATAATGTCTCTGAACAAAACTATTATACAGTCAAAACACACCAAAATTAGATCTGACACTGAAATATTGAGTAATAAATAGGACATTGTTATTCCATAGTTTACAGCTGTCTTATTAGCAATCCTCAATTTGCAAGTGGAAAGTTCCACAAGTTATTACATTAAGTCAACACACCAGGGGGATAGTTTGTGCAATTTGTATCCAGATGTCCTATAGGTGACAGTTTGTAGTAACAGAGGTATAACTTTATGCTAAAGTTGCAGTCAAAACATGCCCTTCCAATGTGAGTAACCACTGCAGAAGAAGGTTAAGTTACTTAATTCATCTTCACAGGTGATACTTTGTAACTGGAAATTGTGTGGCTTACTGATGTTTTCTTTAATGTAATGATACATATTTTCTAGTAGTTCACGACTAAATGGGTTTACTTTAGCTTTCAAAGGCATGTGTAATTTATTATTGATTCATGGAGAATATATATGGTTCTTTAAAGTAGAAAACTGCTTCTAAGTCATTCAGCTCTGGACAAAGAAATACAGCCATCTTTAGTTCAGTGAAAAATGACAGAGCTGTTCATGAACAAATAGCAGAGCAGCATCATCTTTGCCATCATAGGGTCACTTTTTTGGTGTATTGTAATTTGAAATGCTGGAAAGAAAACAGGAAGTATCATCTCTTGTCAACTGCAGTGACCTACAGGCAGCTGTCTCATGTCAATACTGTGTGGAATGAAATGTGCCTGCATCACTGAGACAGATGTTTCCATCTCCACTTCCTAGTGTTGTACAGCACAACAAGGTGGTGATAGGATGTAGGTTAATTTCCAGGCTGATGGCAAGATCAGACAAGGAAGCATGAGAAATGTTTTATGCATCTAGTAAGTGGGATGTCCCACATACCTCGTAAAATCATGAAGCAAATTAAATTATATCAGTGCAGGACCTTGTGCTTGCACTTTAGATTCCACTATTGGGGCACGTGCAGAATAAGAAAAAAATCCAATGTTTGATCTTCTAATTATTTAGTTTTGCATACAAATGTACAGTGCAATACAACAAATATTAAATGTATATACTAAACCACATTAATTCAAACACCCATTTATTTTATCAATTGCTTCAACTCATTTGATCAAGGGACAGGAAGACCAAACAGCTATAGAAGAGCTCCATTTTCTATCAACTGAGCCAAATCCTCCTTTGATCTGTTAATCCCAAGTTTATAAGGTTAGGAGATAAGCAAGCGTAACTAAATTCCTTTTTCTTTTTGTCCACCTAATAGTCTATGAAGCAAAGCAAACATAATAAGCTGCTTTGCTGCTTTTCAGCCTCTTCTTGCTGAATAATTCAAAAAGTGCATTACAGGTTTTATGAGCACAACTGTACACACAAGCAATGTTCCATGATTTTTTGCATGCCTCAAATTTGCATATATTATATTTTATTTTGCATTTCTGACAGAGAAACTGACTGCCTACTCATTCTTGGCTCTTTGTTAGGTCTTTGATGCTTGCTAGAGGAGAAGGCCTCTTTTGTTTCTGATAGCCTTAAGGCAGATCTAGGTTAGCAAGAAAGCCAGAGGTTTCAGGCTTGTTAAATGTCACAGTAATGGCTGTCTTTACGCATTGAAATACCAGCCTTCTTCTTTATAGGAAAATGAATCACATTACCACCAAGGGAAGGAAAGCCTTTGTCAGAGGAGACTGCTAGTCTGCTGCTTAAGAAGGGGATTTAATTTTCCCCTCCAGGCTTTTTGGCCAGCCCACTACAGTTGCCCTTGTGGAACTCTGATATCATACCATGCGAATGATAGCAAACAAGAAAGAGCAATTAGTCATTAATCATACTCATTTTGCATTGGATGGACAGACCAGTTAAAATACTGCATGTATTCAGTACATAAGCAAGAATAGCCTGTATGAACGAGTCACGTGTATAATTTTATTGTTGCATTTTGGATAAACATTTCGTATTTAATTCTTACTTAATGTCACTGAGCTGAGGTTACATATACTACTTTTTAATAAAACCTCATAAGTTTTAGTGCGCAGAGAGTTAAACTGAGGATTTATATTGCTTGTATGGTCCCCATTTTTCATTTCTCACAATAATTTAAATTAAAATGTAAGAGTGACAATATTAATTCTGCAAGCAGAAAAACCTGATTGAAATAATTACAATGTTTTATATTTATGTTTATTATATTAAATCAGTTGATTACTGTGTTTCTGTATATATGATTGAATGTTTATCTAGATAAATAGATACTTAGACTTTGTATTTAATTACGCTAGTGTAATGGCAACTTTTAAAACTAAATGGAAGTGTGCATATATGCATTATTCTGTCAAATACTGTTTTGGTAGAAAGCAGAATTAAAGTCAGTTTATAGTCTAAATAACAGCATTAGCATGTGTGCTGCACATGCATTAGAAAATTAAGTTTGTCAAGACCTTTTGTATTTGAGATCCATTTATTAAAAAAAGAAAATGCTGTCACTAGGCTGAGAATTTGCCATATTACTTTTAGCTCCTAGGTTCTCTAACTTTCTTGGACTACTAGATTTCGTACTCCCATTTGAAGCTATTATTTGGTTTGTTAAATGAGCAAAGTTAATTATTCTGCTCTTTGAGTCATATACATTTGGATGAACTGGCCATCGAAGTGGCTTGTTCCTTTATCTGAAAAGAAAAAGAAATGGAGCATCTGTTATTTCATCTAGGAAAACAGCTTCATTTGAATGCTGACCCAGGTGCTTTGATCCAAACAATATCCTTTGCTTTCTGAGCTGCAGCAACTGCCTTTTACTTTTTGGACTTTTGAAAAGGTTATTTATAACCTTCCCCTGTAGCTCTGTAGAGCTGAAAAACATGCTTGTAAGAAACAAGTGTCAGTGCTTATGTGTCCTACATGCTTCTGCTTTCCAGAAAGTGTTTATGGTCTTTGCTTACTGAGAATAACGTGGTCTCCTTATGTGTTTAAATCTATATCTGGAAAGACAACTCCATGTGACTTTTGTAAACACATTTTCGTGGTGAGGAAAGCAAGATATTACAATATTATTTTCAATTACTGATGATGATGTTCCTTGGCCTTTGCTAATCCACATATGAGGCATACAGTATCTCTCCTCCTGTTGTTTTCTGGATATATCTTGAAAGAAGTAGATTTAAGGAGAAATTTAAGTGAATTTAAACATGTCACCTTTTTTCCCACCTGAAAAGTTTCATACTTTAAAAGCACACTGTCCAAATACAGAGGCTAGAAGTTTGGTAGAAAAGTAAGCAGAAGTTTTGTCACTCTTAAAATTATTCCAAAACCTAAGATTTTAAGGAAAATATCTACAGTTATGAAACTCTTGAAGACATGTTTGACATTATTTTTTCTGTTCCAATTTTTCATCCAAGAAAGCAAAGTTGCCAAGAAAGGCAAGTTGTTCCCTTTTTATACTTCAGTCCTGTGAGCCATTTAAAAAGGAAAGCTAGTTGGTTTTTATGTAGCATAGTAATTCAACATTATCTCAGCTGTCCTGAATGAACAGAATTCAACACGCATCTCCTGAGGTTTGGCCCAGCACTGCATGCATTCTGCATTCACATGTGCAGCTGCACTTCCTGTGGCAGTGCTGACTGCCAAACCAAACCCCAACTGAAACAGGCTGGAGCATGCTCTTGTGACAGGACAAGGACCAACCCTTCCCTCTCAAGCATTTTGCAGTTGTGTGTCCCTGGTTTGTAAGTTCATATGTCTTTTTATAACAAGAGGAGCTGCTCTTGGATGGTCCTGCCATTTTAGACACCTTAGTGCTACTGGTAGTGCTGGTGATAGAAACAGCAAGTCAGCAGGTAAGGTACAATGCTGGGAAGTGGGGAAATGCCATGCTGGCAGAACTGCTATTCGGTTAGGTGCATGTAACATACTGTATCATATGCATAACCCCTTTGGCAAATGTATGGCTGAGGTTTTTTTAGTAGTTCCTTTCTGTCTTATGAAAGATTAAAACAAAAATTAGGTTTTAAGTTTGTAGATCATCTGTACGTGAATGTTCTGATCCTTGGCAACTATAGATTTTAGACCTTCCTCAAGGAATGTTGCTGCTTCAGTGCCACAGTATTTTCATTAACTGTTGTGAATCTGAACACCTAATAGGCCACAATAGAATAATCTTACTTTATTACAGACCTAGTATCCTTAACAAAAAAAAAATAAAAATTATATTTTTAAATATATTTTAATGTACAACTTTGAGTGTGCCTTTGAATGTTTCCTGGTGGAACAGAAACATCTGGTGTTCAGTTCTCTCTCATGCAATGGCCCATTCTGTGTGTGGGGGTGTTCTTTTACAGATGGCGTATTTCCAGTATATTGGAGAGGGAGGAAATTCTTAAAATCTACATTTAATTAAGATATTTGCCTGCTAAAGTTCCTGTAGTATAGTAAATTTTACCTGTCGTACTGTAACATACTAAAACTAGTTTTCTTTAAACATCACATGCTATTATTTATTTTCATTTTCCTTCACTTCAAACTGAAGTTATTTTTTGAAATTTTTTTAAACTTAATCTTATTCACTGCATCATTATATTTTTCTACCGGGTGTCATATTATTCAAAATGAACAAGTACACTTCCTTCTCCCTTTGCTTAGCTATTTTAAAAAAAACTTTTAAAAAAAGATTCTAAATGAGGACAGATTACTTGAGTTTCCCTGGAATGTCTATTATGCATAGTCAGGAAAGGCTTTAATTATTATATTTTCCAGAAATTTTTAGTATTTTATACTTTTATTTTTATTTTACCTTAACCGAAGTAGGACAAACTATGGTGCAGATTATGTTGGAAAACACCTTATAAGTAGTTTTCCAATAAAATGGTTGTAATCTGTCACTATTTTAATACATAAATTTTAGTGTATGTAAAATTGTACGTAAACCTGGCAAAGAAAGGATTTTACAAGTTATCTGTAGTAATTTATAGCCCTTTTACAAAAAACTGAATCTTCTAAAGATAAAATCCAGCAAATGGAATAGGAGGAGAAGTCAGGGTAGACTTTGTTTAAAAGCAGTAGTAAAAAAGTCATTAGAGGATTATTATTTGTGTCAACTAAGGACAGTTACTTAATCAGTGCTAGAAACTATCCAAATAAAACATTATTGGAAAAATATAGCCTAAGGAAAAAACCCTAAATAATAAAATATTAAAGATTTGGTGTTTGGGTTTTTTTTTCCCCTCCAAGTAATATATAGCATGAGTTCCCAATGAACAGATACTTTCAAATCTTATTGGTTAATCTCATTGGTTTGCCCTTCTGGGAAGGAAGTTAATCAAAGTTACTTGTTAGTTTTGGTTCAGAGGGTTGATTTCTTTCTCCATCATACTTTTTTTCTTTTTTCAAAGATAAAAGAAATAGGGATGCACTTCTAAAACAGTATTTTAAATGGCTTTTTAGAGTGGTGTTGAGTTGGTTCTTTTTGAGTTGTTTTATTAAAGTATGATGATATTAAGGTGATCCAAAATCCTGTTTAAGTCAACAAAGAAATTTCCAGAGGTCTCAAAGTCTTCTTGGTCAGGATCATCAACCATAAAGTACAAGTGAAACATAAGCAAATATTCTATGCCTGCATAGGGAAAAAAAAATAAAAGGTAAGCAAAGGAGCCAGCTATCATACATCATATTGTTTCTTTTGAACAGTATTGTAGGCAGAAAAACAAGAGTAGGAGGGACAAAAGAGGAGAAAAAAAAAGTTACTGTTATTTTCTTTCACGTCAAATGTAGGCAGCAGATATCTGATAGGGCACTGAAATAATAGAACCAAATATTTAATATTTATCTAAAATGATATTGGGGTATATCTTTCAATAAGAAAGGAAACTCTTTGCTGAAAATTAGCTGTTTGTGTGACAGTGTACAAGCCTTCCCCTACTAATCTGAAAAATTACTCACCCCTAACAAATGCATGTAATTACAGAACAAGGGTGCTGAGTAGCTGTCACATTATTCACTTTGAATAAGGAAAAAATATCATTTTATCAATAAAATATTATTTTCTTTAGATAATAAAATACAGATACTTTCTGTGAAATGACGTGAGATGCATCAAGTTTTGGGCTGGCTAGTTTTGACCATTTTTGTTTTATTATGTGTCCCCACATTGTCATGTTAAAGAATGAGTGGTCTTTAAAGCAGCATTGATACTTGTCATATAATAGATAACAATAGCTGGTCAAAACCAGCTTTGAATCTTGTATGAATAAAAAATGCAGAAAACCTGATATTTGCAATATGTACCACATACTGAGAGACATTCATGGCTTTCTAAATATCAGATTGCCTATTTTTGACATGCTTCAGTTCATTAGTTCAGTTTACAATCTTGGGATAGTCTCATGCAATTGGATTGTTGTGCTTTAACTTAAGAATGGCAGCAAAGCTCTTTAAAAAGGATTTGCACATGTTGTGCATTATGTATATAATATTTTAATATTTCATATTTACAGTGTTTTTAAAATCAAGGCTAATATTCATGCCTAGAAAAACTGAGTTTTGGGCCATCAACACAACGAGATTGGATTTTTTTCAATGGGCAAAACAACACTTGAATTTTCTCCAACTTTTTCAGCTTCTACCTAACTTGACTGATAAATGTGCACGGTTCTTGACTCCTGTGAATCTAGCTAACATATCTAATCTTCCTACAGAGCTCCCAGTTCCTCACTTTCACATTTATCAGCTTTATAGCTGTATGAAATATGCTGAGTTGTCTGTCTTTGAAGTGAAGACAGAGTGAAACCTTAGTGCCAAAGGCAAACGGGACATCCATGACAGAGGGTGAAAGCACTTCTGAAACCTCATGCCTTGCCTTTAAGAGGATTTTCACTTTTCCTACATTAGGTGGTGGGGACCAAGTAGACATTCCAGTGTATTCTCATATATGGAGTCAACTTCAAGCTCAGCTTTTCTTTGTGCAGAAGCTAGAAACGATCCATCTGTGTTCTATGGTCTTACATGAGTTTTCTATTGTGGAGGAACAGCTGGGGGTTCAGTGTGGTAGGGCCAACATTGCCTTCTAGAATTGAGGTGATGAGAGGAGCAAGGGAGGGTATTCTCTCACTTCTTGCTGTTAAAGTGCTGCAGGTAAAAGTAAGTGAAGAAAGTATCTCTGTCAAAAAAAGGCAAACAAAGCAAAGTATTTGAGAGTTAGGACTGTACAGTATAAATACTCGGCCAAGCCCACTCAGTGTACTTCCCCTTGCATATGATCTGTTCAGAGGTGTGCTGAAAAGAGCGTTGTCCTTCAGCGGAACTGGAAGATGTCTTTCAAGAGGAACATAATCTCTTTGTATACCTCCCTCCCCCTCTGTCTTCTCTTACAGTATGCATATGTTTTTTTTCTCTTTTCATGCACAGCTTGATATGTGATTGGTTCTCTCTTTCAACAAAAATCACTGTCGATAGATTTATTATTTTTTTTTTAAATATATTTGATAGCTGTGCTTTGGCTCTCAAACACAGAGGGAAAACAATATAGTTCTGTCTGTAGGAGGTTGAATTTGTAAATATATATTAGTTTGGAAATACAATGACAGATGATAAAATATTCAAAAAGCAGCCTGCTCTTGTGGGGTATTATTCTGCACAGCCAGGGAGCAGATTAATGACACTACACAGAAAAAAAATAAGATATGCACCATAAAATATGGATTGGAGTAGCAATGTGGAAAATAAAATTCTAGTCCTGGCAGCCTGTGAAACATGTGTGTTTTTACAAAATTTATCAGCTTTAAATAGCAGCGGTCAAAACCAGTCATTATTTAGTTGGGATACATGGAATTTTCTATCCCAGACAGCTTAGTACCAGGAACAAGAATTCTGCCCTATCCTAGGTGTGAGTGATACTGTCCTCCTGAAAAAGATTCAGGGCTTTTGAGTCCATGTTGTGTGAATTGTGAAGATCTATTTTCATTTTGTTCAGAAAAGTGTCCTATGAAATGTACTGTCAAGAGCCCATGTGTGAGCATGTACATAGATTGTTGTATTTGTCTTAATTTCCATTTCATTTTATATTACAGAACCTAAGCTGCAATCTTTAAGTGCCATCCTATAGGAAGAGGTAGAAGGGAGGTGTCAGAACTGGAATTAGTTTTGTTGTTCCCAGCCATATGTCTACGACACTTCACTACTTTGTGGTGAACCTGTGGGTTCTCTGCATTTTCTGTTTGCCAGCTGGCTACTGAGCTGTCTGTGACTTTTTGTCTGAAATACGTACAGAATAATTTCCAGTGTATGATAAAGATAGCAAGTGTGGTGTTCATTGGAAAAGGAAGAGTGCTGAACACTAGAAAAAGATTTAGGACTTGTCAAGGTTGTATCTTAAGTATGTTTTCAGTTTGGATAAAATTTAGCATAGAGCACCTCCTTCAAATTCTTCAGCTCAATTTGCATTTTAACGCTAGTGGCAATAAAATGTGGCATTTGCAGTAGCATTTTGCAGATGCTTGTGTCCTTGGGCAGTGCTAAGAGCACTGCTTGTAGTGAAGTTTGCTTGAAATTTCCATGTTAGAAAATACTTACTAATTCTTGCTGACAACTTTCCCAAAATGCAATAGCTTGATTTGAAAACTTCCCTTCAGGACACCTACTTTTAGCTGACATTTCTCCCTCTCAAATTCCAGCCACAGTGGGTGTGCTATTTTGAGATGAAGGGCAGAGAGCGAGATCTTTGTTAATAATAATATGATGATGATCCTGACATTGAAAAACTGACTGGCTTCAAGACGCCAATTGAGGATGCAAAATGCAATGGGGAAGATGGTGTTGGTGTTTTGTGTCAGTGATGTGCTATTTATTATCACTGTGGACAGTCACCAAGAGCTGGAGAGTGTAGAGGTATTTGTGAAACCTGCTCATTTCACAAGGCCAGGCAGAGACTCCCATTTAACTATATCTGGATCTGCATCTCCTTTGCAGGTGCAGTTCTGTATGGGCATGCATACAACACACAGAAATATACCTATGCACCCAAACATAATTGATTTGATGTAGTAAGCGGAAGGGAGTGTTATTTACAGTGTTAGCACCAGATAATGAGTTTTAATCAATATTTTTCCCAGATATATTTCTGTAAATGAGTAGCAGTCTTAAATATAATGAAGCATTTCAGTTTAGTTGATGTATTTATCAAGGCACGTGCAGATTTTGAAATGATGCATTGTTACTTTTAAGCATCTTTTAAAATGTTTTATTTGCAGAAAACTTAAATTATGAATTATTTTGTCTCGTTATCATAGAATTCTAAGTCTCAAAAAATTGTAACATATTTCAAAGCATAAACTCAAGCTTTTTTTTTTTTTTTTCCATCCTTTTGAAATTGTTTCTTCTCTTAGACTTGCCTTCCTCTTCCTTCTCCTGAATACATTTCCTCTGTGTTGTGGTATCAAAGGATTCTTTTTCTTTTTGCTGATTGTTTATATATTTGAAGATATTTAAAGAGGAAGTAAGAACTCTGTACATATAATTAAAAACCTACCCATGGACTATTGCTTTTGAACTTTTGTTCTGCTTACGAGTCGATGTAAGCTGTTTCCTCGTGCCAAGTCACAACAACAGGATCAAAATGAACTAGGCTTGATTACTAATAGGTACATGTGATTTTAAAACTTGAATTGTCTTGTGAATGGTTTCTGGGTAATCTTGGGGAGTTCCAGAATATATATGTTTACTTTGAACTGTGGTACAAATATAATCCTTAAGACATTACTGAAAACAGCAGTTAAATCAGACAATGCTAAATTTTCTGGAGTGGCTCAGAAGTGCTCTGTAGCATCAGGATGGGATTCTTCTAAGTGCCAATAGGCATTACATACCTAACTCTCACAGAATGAGTGTTTTTTAAGGTGTCAGATGATGAAGTGACCCAAATAATTGGTGACTTTCAAAGATCCTGAGTGGAGAATAAATTCAAGAACAATTTACTAAAGGGAGTTAAAGTGGAAATGAAACAGATGTTGGCAGAGTAATAAAACATTCCTTGAGCTCTGTATCTTTGCTGACCTATAGCTGATATAAATTATTTTAACTTCACTGTAGTCTGTTTAAAATGAATAGAGCTATGCTGTCTTGTATTAAATGAGGATCTGAACCATTCTTTTTTATTTTTAGTTAGTTTTTTGGCAGTGTCATACTTGTGGTGATGTTCAGTGTGGATTTGGGAATGATACTGATAGATACTTGTAGAAAGCAAACAAGGAAATGATACATAACAATTCATTAATCTTTTTACTTCTTCATTCTATTTCTATAGCATAAAAATGAAACAGAAGTACTAGTATAGTATAATGGTAAGTCCTGATAAGCTGTCTTTATAAAATGCTGGCAATGGCTCATATTTGTAACATAGCTAGAAAAACCTATATAAAAATGTATCTTGCTTATGAATGAAATATCATCTTCCTATGGACAAAATCATCCTCTAATATAAGCCGAAGTATTCCATTTTACCTGACCTGATGAAGAAGCACATGATAAAATGCCTTTCTGATGATACTGGGAATCTTCTGACATCTGCAGAAGTTTAATAATATCTCCCCACTTTTTGCTTTCATTAGCACCTATGCAAAGTGATTGTCTTAATCTTGTGCTTACAGAAGGAGTCCTTTTTGCACAATGATAGCTATATAGTTCTGTAGGCTAAAATGTGTCCAAAATGAGTTATTGGAATTTAATAAAATAGCTAGAGTTCCTTGCAATCTCTGTGGCAGGTTAGGTTTGGGTTTTTTTAGTAGGGTGTAATTTTTATGTATCTATACCATTATTCAGACCAGAATTAAGTCCTCTTTTAGCAAACTGAAATCACGTTCAATTCTTCTGAAACTATTTCTGCTATATTTACAAAAACAAGAAAACCCACAGTTTATTACAGTAAATATATTTCTGTAGTAAAAGAGATTCTTGTTTTACTGGGGAAAACTGCTAGCTGTTTAATGAGTAGTGTCAGAGATATCAAACTGCCAAATGGTTACAAAAAATGTGTTGTTACTTCTGCAACAATTGTAATAAAAAAAGGAGAGGGGAAAAAAATGAGGTTTTAAAGGGAACAAACTTTCCTGGGAGCAGGATCTGCATGTTCAGAGCAGAATACCTAACAGACTTCAGTCTGCCAAATACTGATATAGAAAACACAGGAATTTAAATGAAGGAAAAGCGGATAATTTGATTTCAATATGAAAGATGCTACCCTGTTCTACAGCTATAAGAAAAATAAACAACCACTGATATATTGATTTAGCATTTTTAGAAGGTGATGGGAAATGCTTCTGGAAAAGGTTGACTAATTATATATTAGTTTTGTGAACCACCTGCCTATCTGCTTGCAGTACTGAAGACAAGGTCAGTGCTACAACGCTTGCCTTTTGTGATTGTATGGCTTAGGGAGCTAATGTTCTTAAGAATGTTTTTAAGCAACAGCAAATGTGAGTCACAAGAAAGGAGATCAGCTGAGCAAAATTATTCTGTGGGGTAATCTGTTTAGGAAAATAAAGATTCAGGCTTCTGAATGTTATGATGACTGTTTTGTATAGTTTTTAATGGAGTAGGCAAGGCTATTTATATAAAGTATTTATAGATATGTATTTATTAGGTAGCTCATCTAATATTCAATGATTAACTGACCTAATTTTTCACTAGTAGCAAAATAAATAAGAAAATATTTTTCTCTGGTTTTAAAAATAGTTCAGCTTTATCCAGGTAACTCTACCAAACTGTTGTAAAGGTGCCAATACATGGCATTTTGCTTTTGTGGTTTGACATTTGAGATGCCTCTGCATTCTTTTTTTTCTCCTGTTTATTTTGAACTTTCAATTTATTTGCCTTTTGTTCATATACCGATGGTGAGCTATGCTGGGGATGAATTCAGCTTGTATGAAATCAGCACACCAGTTAACCACTTTGGCATTGAAAGATGAAAAAATCTTGGTTCTGTAGCATATAAGACTGGCCAAAATGGAAACCCTGCTGGGCAGCATATGCATTTTTATGGCTTATTGTTAACCTCCTTTCTTCTAGATGCAAATGGATAGAAGAAGAAGACAGGATTAAAAGATTAGTTATGTCACTTCCTTTTGGTTCCACTATTTTACTGCTATTTTATTAAATCAAACTACTGACCAAATGTCTAGTTTCCCCTTCCTCTGAAGGGTGTTTCTTCATGCCTACAATTGATTTTCACACTTTAATAAAAGACTATTCAAATCTTTCAATAAAAAACACAGGTATGTTTCATGGACTTAAAAAAAATAATAGGATAAAATGAGAAAGTTTTGCATTCTAGTCATACAACACAGCTAACTTGTTTATTTTAGTATACATGTCTCTGCATTAGTCAAGCCTTTTCCCCACTGGTGTTTTGAGAGAATGCTGCCAGAAGTGATCTCTTCCTCCTTTGCATACCTGCATGTCACTGTCCTGGAAGCTGCTGCCTGTCTACCAATACTTGACTGCCATGGCATGTTTAGAAAGAGAACTATAGGATACCCTGAGTTGGAAGGGACCCATGAGGATCATCAAGTCCAATTCTTAATTAATTAAATATTTAAATAGTCCTGTCCTGTAGCAGGATACAGCGAAGCAAAACTAATGACAAAGCATGAAAGAATTCAAGTTAAGCAGGAACTGTGTATTGGCTGAGCTTACTTTTAGTAATGTGAGCACCCAGAGTCGTTTCCATTGTGGTACATATGTCTTGAAATACATTTGGCAATGTATGTAAGAACTTCTCCTTTTATAATGGGGTGGTTAGCTGTAATCCCTGAAACATAATGCCTGTGTTTCACCATCAGGTTTTAGCCATAGTAGTGCTGACATAACATCATGTAGGAAGACCTGCAACATATCTGTGTGTGAATGTGGGGGGTTGTGGTTGCAGATGATACTCAGCTTATTTTTGAGATGATGAGGTTGCTAAAAATGTGTCACATTTACATTTTAATATTTTGGAAGTTTACTAACTTCCATCGTCTATTGTAAAGCTTTGATCTTGTAAGCACTGGCACTGTGCACAGCAGGAGCGTTTGATATAGGGTAAGTGCATATGGTGACTGCCACAAAACTGAAGTGAAATTAAACAAGAAGGTGAGAACTCTGTATTATTAGAAACCTTGAGCTTCTTGTATACCTCTCATTCTCAGCAGTTTGCAGTGTACCCACCCCACAGTTCTGTCCTGAATGTTGCAGTGCATTTCTTACTTAATCTGTTTTTCTCATCACCTCTTAACTTAAATGTGTATCCCACTGTCTATTCCTGAATGTTATATAAGAGTGGTTTCTAGCTAGTAATTTCTGACTCCCTCTCTTTCTGAACAATTATTTGTCTTTCCTGGTTTATGCCACTTACTGTCCCCTAGCATTCACAAAGGCAAAGCAATTAATTCAAAGACCCAAGCACATGCAATACACTAGAAAAGCTGCTATTATTTGCAGTCATTTCATTTGCTGAATCTAGAAATTCAAATCTCTACAAAGCTCTCGTGCAAACAGTATTCACAGACCTTTATGCTCAGCTTATTCTGCCAGTTAAAATAGTGTATCTGCATTCAGTGGACAAACTGCCTCTTTGTGAATTCAGCAGCAGTACTTTGTCATCCTAAAGAAAATTACTCAAAGGACTACAATATGATAGTCATTTATCAGCAGTGCTGTTGTATGGGATTGTGGATTGTCCTATATCTTCCTACCACAGAAGTGTCTGCTTTGCTTTCTCATTATTTTATCCCTTTGCTTATAGGCATGGTAGGATGTTAGGATATTTTACTTATAGCAAGGGATGATTGTTATTTTTATTCACAAAAGGCAAAGACTGGGAAGTTATTAAACTTATTCTCTTAAGTGAAAAAGATAATCATCACTTAATCATTTTTTTGTGACTAAGATTCTCCATTTGCTTCACAGAATTATTGTAGTTAAAGGAGAACTGCGTTTTGGGGCTTAAATTAGCATGACAATTAAGGAGATTCAGATCAAAGCCTGCTGATATAGATATGGTATGTTTAGTACTATTTTATTCTCATGGAAATGAGTTATTTTTCTCTACAGTGCCCACATGTAAGATAAACATAATTCCATACTGACATATGAATAGCTGTTCATTACTGTAATGTTCTAAGGAAAAGCACTTTGTCTCATTGCAGTGGTGTATGGTGTAGGTTTAGAATACAAAACTACAGCTCTTGAATAGCTTGTACTAAATGAGCTTTTTCAGCCATTATTTGCAGTTTTGTGAATAATGTCATAGTATGAATAGAAATACTACTTTGCCTTAGTCATCTTTAGCTAATGCTTTTAATATATTAACATTTACATAACAAAATTACATCAATATATTTGGATTAGGCACTCCATTAACTAACTTAATTTTAGTTGTCTTTCTGTGTAGTTTCCCTTACATTGAATACTGTTTACAGAAACAAAGGATCAGTTGAATGCCAATCTGATTTAACATGTCATATGAAGTACCTACTAAAATATCACTACCAGTGATTTAAGTCATGAGTAACCTTGTACATCAAAATCTCCTGATGGGCACAGTGTATTTGATCATGCATTAAATTATCTCCCTAGTGATTTATCTTCTCTAAATTGGTAACTGCCAGCAAAACATGCACAACAAAAACCAACCCCTTTCAAATCTTAGCTATTAAAAAATCCTTCTCAAATTATAAAATATTTTTATTTTTTGCTAAACTTTGCAGTAAAATTATTTTGTTTTTCTCTCATTTAAATTTCTTGTACCTTACTAAATTTTTCAGTTTTAAAGTACTATATGTTGCTGCTTTTCCTCCTTTCTTTTGTTCCCACATATTTGAACTCTCCAGTTTATCACCTGATGTGAACAAGTTCTTGTTTTCTATTGCTTGTTAAGTTTTGCTGTTTTAAGGCTTTCTTTTACTCTGGCACAACAAAAAATAAGGAAAAATAATTAGTCTTTTAGAAATGAAGTCACTGTTCAAAAGGAAATTTAGAGAATCAGTTGAGTTATGGCACCTTACTGAAAAGTTAAAAGATCTAGAAGCAGATATTTACAATTTTAGGGTCCAGTTAACCAAGGTAATTCAAATAAACCCAGGAGGATTACTCCTGTGATTAAATCCTTATCAACATGGATGAAGGATCAAAATGAATAAGGCGTAACTGGACCACAAATTTGTTATGGCTGAAGTATTTAATGGAATGCACCCACAACTGATGTTAAAATGAAAATTTAATTGCCCTCCCAAAAAAAGGAAAGGAAGTGCCTTTTTTTGATGTATTGTACAAGAATATGGTGTATTTTTTGCTTTGGAATCCTGTAAAAATGGAACAGCATAGAAATAACAAAGCTGCAGCTGCAGTATAGAAATAACAAGGATGACAAGGTGCCCTCAGACTGCTTGATTTTGTAGGAAATGGATGTAAAATAATACTGCATAAGTGCATTTACAAATTGAGGAACTGGTGGCAATTTACTTTTACTAAGGGATGATGAAGAAATATCCCTGATTTCTCTGCCATCACAAAACTTCTGGTAAGATCTTGACATGATGCATTGCTGTAGTATCTGGTTTTTTGATAGAGTATTTCAGATTAATACATTGAATTTCGGATTATATTTTGCTTGTGTCAAGCTTTTGCAGATTAAGAGCTTGATTTCTTTTATGCCAGAAAAAAAAAACGGATAAGTCTTTAACAAACAATGATTGGTTCAGAGGCCATATCCTTCCTTTGTCACATGAACTATCAGCTAGTCAAAGAATTCTAGTGTTCTAGTGATCCATGACCATGTTTGAGTGGAATTTACACTTTCTAAGATAAAGTAATTGGGTAAAGGGTCCAAGCAAAGGTTTTATCTCAGTCTAAACAAGTGATCCTCAAATGGTCTGTGTTCTACTTGGAAATTCTGACCAACTCTATAAATATTGTACAGTTTATCTCAGCGTACTCTAAGCAGAATGTTGTAAGTATCAGACATGTCATGAGTTTGAGTTTCTTCAAGAATTCTTACAGGCTCAAACAGCGATTTGCTAGTTTGGGTTTTTAATTTTTTTCTTTTTTTTTTTTCTTTCAACTTAGGAAATGAAAGAAAATAACTATGGTCTTGCTGAGATCATGAGAGTCTTGCTTATTTGACAAAGGATCAGCACTGAGAGCCAGGGATTTACTCTTTTTTCTTATGCTGGTGTGATATTTAAGAATACTGAATGCCTTCACTCGGTACATACAAACATTTGTCTAGATAGGGATGTTCCATCAGATTAGTTTGCTTATGCTTTGTCCAGATGCTGCTTTCTTACAAAGTTCCACAGCTTTGTAAGAGCTGGCATGTTATGTTGCTTGTTGATTTGTAATAATGTGTGGCTTGTAAAATGACAAAATTATCATTTCATGCAAGCAAGACACCAATGCACAACTCTGCCCACTTCAAGGCTGAAGCTGTTTATGCTATTCTGCCCAGTTAATTTTGTCTTAGTAACAAAATAGTATGAATAGTTCTAGCCAAGGCTATAAATTTTGTAGAGTTTAACTGTTGTACATGGTAGAGTTTTAAGTTCCGAGCCTTAAATAGTAAAGCAGATTTCAATTCCTAAGGGTCTTACCATATTTGTAGTTAGGACTAAAATATTAGAGTTGCCTGAGGAAGATGTTTTAGTTAGAAAATATTTGAGGTAGGCGAAAGCCATATTTGAATTTTACTAGAAAATGAGAATTCAGAACCAGCTCTCAGAAAATCTAACACACTAAGCCATGGGAAATCTGTCTAAATAGTGTTACTAGGTGGGTCACTGAAAGTATGTACTACAGCTTGTGATACCTGCCAGACAGAGCATATGGGCTGGAAATTCTGCCTAAGTGCAGCAGGGTGAGTTTTTGCAATTACTCATCTGGAACTCCAAGAGGAAAGATGAACAAAAAGGTTCTTTAACCTTTTCTAATGAGTCACTTGCTAGTGTCTTTTCTGAGATTGTCAACTGTATGACTCTTCTGATTGATACACATGTCCACTGAGATGGACAGCTGAGGAGTTCACTTTGTTTTGAGAGGCTGTCAGGCAGCTGTGAGATCCTAATCCTTCCAGTCTTGCAATGACTGTTGAAACTTCTGCTCTAAAGGAACAGCCATCATTGAAGCCTGATGAATGTTGGCTGATGGAAAGGTAGACAGCAAGGTGTGTGCGTTGATATTCGGAGATGGGGAAATGCACTTGCTTGGTGTCCCGCAGTAGGAGGCCTGTTGCAACAACTAGTGTGCTTATGCTACTGAATCAGAAGGGGATTCTGCCATTCAGTTAGTCAGATAATTTTCTTGAGATCATGTTGCTTTTTTATTTATAAGGAGGTTTTATACTACATGCAGCCTAATTATGTTTTAAATGAGGTTCGCAGGTTTTAATTTTTCTGTGACTGTTGTGAAGGATGAACAAAGACTTTTTTATAATAGACAAAGAAGCAGGGAAAATAGGAGACAAACATAACAGCATTTATACACAATTGTGATTCAAGGGATAGAGTCACAGAGCAACTTCAAAGATTCCTGCTAGTCGACAGGACATTTGGAACAGACTGAGATGAAAAAAAAAAAGCATTCTGTCTGCATTACAAAACTCTGGCATTCTCTTTCAAACTGTTAATTAGGAAATATAAGTAGCACCCACAGATGAAAGCACTGTATATGTCAGTCTTAAACATAAAGATATGATTATTGAATTCTTGGTATTAATCATCTAGATGTTTGTCCCCCAGTATCTTGTTTGTGTATCTGAGAAACAGAAATTAGAAGTGTTAAAGAGTAACTTCTCTAAATCACAGTGCCGAGTACTTTTTTTTTTTTTTTCCAGATTTGAACTGCTTGCTCTTTTAAATACTGATTTTTCTCAGGCATTTTGGGGAGTATACCTTATTATGCATGAATCTACACTTACAGTTAAACGATTTGCAGTTCACAGTATCATAATATTTAGTCATTGCGAGCATTCTTTAAGGGTACTTCTTGAAGTTTGCAGACACATCGAATCTTGCTAAATTGAGAAAGGCATCTGTTAGGTGTATATTAAAACTTTCAAGTTCTAAAACAAAGCTTGACCAAAAAATAAGTGCAAAACAATGATGATTATTTTAATTTTTTAATTTTTTATTTTTTTAGATATGTTGCAGATATGGTACAATTCAGATAGGATAACAGTGCTTGGGAAATGGCTCATAAGATATGAGTTTGATTCTCTGTGTGCATTTGTGTGAAATATTGCTTAATAGCATAGCCTTCCATGTGACTGTTTCTAGCAGCAAGATGGTTTGAACCTTGGCTGTCAACATTGAATAGTTGTAGCCCAGTGAAGCAAGGCATAGGAATGAAGCAAGAAAACCCCCAATGATCAAACTGGAGCAGAAAAGTTAATAGAAGTTGATTTAAAAAAAAACAAACAACAAACCAAAACAGCGGTTCTCTTAGCAAGTGAGATATCTGATGGGGAAGTAGAAGCGAGATTATTTTTTATTTCTGTAAGGTAACCCTGAAAAAATTCTTAAAATTTTTAAAGCTGGTAAGGAATTTGGAGACAGCTGCATATGAGACAATTGCATTTATAATTGCTCATTGCTTTGGAACTCACTTTTTCTAAGAGTATTAAAATGAGGGTATTTCAAAAGTAATTTCTTGAAACATTGCATGGCTTCTTCCTATGATGCTGCTGTTCTGACTGCAGCGATGTGGAGCTCTAAGTTGGTGTCTGTGTTAAGATGGCAAGACGTGAGAAGACACTGTCCTAACTTTGAGACTTAATGTAGTTGTGATATGGAGACTGTCTCCTCCCAGAAATAGTAACAAACAAGAAAT
The DNA here is from genome assembly GCF_000747805.2 of Chaetura pelagica. Classification (NCBI taxonomy): domain Eukaryota; kingdom Metazoa; phylum Chordata; class Aves; order Apodiformes; family Apodidae; genus Chaetura; species Chaetura pelagica. Next base: position 3,056,162 of record NW_009953205.1, on the reverse strand, counting down.
TTGACCCTTTGTAGCATGTATGGATAGCACATCTGAATTTTGTGATACATACCTGGTCCTGCTGCAGTGATAATTCCTTAGTTATCGTCATAAACAATGACCTAGCTTCCCTTCAAAACTGAACTGAGGTCAATCATCACAAGTCCATTTATTATTAAAAAAATTGTCTTGTATTTCACTCCAGTTGAGATCAAATGTCAAACTACGTAATTAGTCACATATGTATTTTTATTTAAGTGTGATCATCAGTTTTGAAATGTGTATGAAATATTCAGGTAAATATATGGATATGTTTCACACACAGATTTTCATATTACTTTATCTAATGGAAAGGTGTCTTTTATTCTTCTGTGAGTCAATTATTATGTAATACATTTAGGCACAGGAGTTGTGAAGATGGTTGTTAATCCAGGAAGAGAGGGTCAAAAGAGTCTCCTGAACAGAAAAAGTTCCCTGAGCTTTTCCATTTGCTGGGAAGTTTAAGTGATATGTTTAAATATGAAGGACTATCCTAACCTTTCAGAGTCCCCTACACAGTTATGTGGGTATAGAAGCTAGCACCTTCCCCAGGCTGAAGTTCTTTCATGTGACTCGGTGTAGAACAAGTCCCTGACTGTGGGATAGGTAAACACCTATGACTTGTGAGCCAGATGCAGAGAGTGTAAAGAGTTTTCCTTCCTTTTAGTTTAGCATTTTTTCCTTTCCTTTCTTTCCTTTGGTGTGTTCTAGTTTTTTTTAGTGGTGATGTGACTGATTTGTGAATGGTTGTGATGTTTGTAAATAAATAGTTGTATTTGCTTTCATTTTAACTTGAGTTAAGTATGATTTCAGACTAAGGAGCGTAGTATTCCTGCAAGGGTAGTGATCCTTAAAATTTGGGAACAGTTCCAGTGTCCTGATTTCCTAGACATTTCTCTGTGGCAGGTAAAGAATAGCTGACCATCCCGGATCTCAGCTGGACTGTTTGATTTAGAAAAGAATAACACAGCTACATGTGTGGAAAAAGTGCCTTCTGATGACCTATAATAGCCCCAAGAATTTGTTGGCATGTGGAAAGGTAATTAGGAATACCTGGATCCCAAGAGTGCAGGAGAGAGTTTGTGGCACAGGAGCTGAGCCCGGAAGCATAATGAGCTGAAATTATACAGAGAGTGACTAATGACAATGGTGTAAATTACGCGTGTTGGTAGCATACAAAAATATGCCTATTGCTTTGGCAGATTTTTTGGTCATTACAGAAAAAAATCCAAACCAAAAATACAAAACACTAGGTAGAAAATCTGCAGCAAGAATCATGGCCAGAATTAATTTTGACTTTGATAACTTCCAGTATCTAAGTATATATGATTCGTAGTCTCTGTTTGACCTGTACATCATTGTGTCTAGCTGCAAACTCCACACGATTAGTGAAGCTGAGCTTCTGTCCTTGTATTCTCATCTTGGACAAAAATATTTAGTGTAGGGTAATGTAAGGACTGACCTTTGGAAAAGTATGAAGGAAAACAAGGCAAAAAGGAAAGCTGAGGTTTACAGAGACCCGGGCAAGCTCTGAGTGTAAATCCAGAACTAATGGTACCTAGTGAGAGATGTTACTGTGTAACCATGTGACAGGAGTGCTCCTAAAGATACTTGGAGTCACCTTCAAAATGTAAGGGCAGATTAAGCAAGTGAAACAGGAATACTATTCTTCTGGGAGATTCTGGAATACCAGTCTGGCAAAATGAATGCAATGTGGGAAGACATAATGCAAAAGAGAAAGCAGGAGGCTTTTTTTTTTTGTTCCATTTATTCTCTATGGAACCTTCCACCTGAACAGCAGTAACTTTGTTGTAAACCTTGTCAGACAGCTAGTGGATTACTGAACGTTTTAATTGCACTGCATCTGGTTGTCTTTTCCAGGATCAGTTCCCTGTCTACTCAGCATATTTTGCATCAGTTGGCAACCTCTATTTATGTAAAACTAATATATGATTATTTATATCAGCAAAAGTAGTTTCTGCACCTCCACGGTGAGTGAATAGCATAATGTGATGTATTCTAAAGTGCTTTCTTGTAATTTAATCACTATGCGTGAAATTTTAGGAATAAGAAGGCCAAATTTCAGTTAAAATTACTATTACGAAATTCATTGGGCCCATCAAAGCTTCCATCCAAAGCAGATTTTTATGGAGATGTTTTTTTTTTAATTCTCCGTGAAGCAAAGTCTCAGGTGAACTACGAGTATCAGAAACTAGCTGCTTAGAAGGTGTTTTGCTCCAGACATTTTGTGTTACAGGCAGATGAATGGAAGACTACATCAAAGAGCTTCACTTATTTCATGGTTCAGTGTTCAGGTGGAATATGAGTGCAACCAAAGCAAATGCTGTCAGCCTTACATTCATCCTGGGAACCTTTCCTTCCTTCCCTTGAGAGAAAATGGGCTAAGAAAAAAGAATCTATAGAGTTGCATCTGAAATTCCCTAATTATATCAAGTAGTATTTCTGGGGGGAAATAAAAAGTGTAAGGCTAAAATGAGACAGATTTTTTTCTGTTTATGTTGCTTGTGCCTGTTTTAAGGTGTCTGCAAGACAATATGAACACATCATTTTGTAGTGAAGACTTTATGTTCTTAATCTAAAATTCTTGAATAATTCTGCCTCGAGAGAGATGATAGAACTGGATTGATGGTCAGTTTTATTTTATAGTTGAGCAAATACAAACCTCTGCAGTTGAATTGACTTTCTGCTCTTTTGTGTTTCCTCAGTGAACTTTGAAAATAAAATTGTAGCTGGATATAACATTCCCTCTGACGTCAAAGGGCTATATCAGAGTTACTAGAGGGCTACGTCACATTTTAAGGCTTATAAGTCAGCCAAAGTAATTTTTTTCATGATAACCACCTCCCCATTTTCTTTTGCTTAGCATGAAATCAAGACTTTATGGTAATGGAGTTTTATGTAAGGAGTGCAATTGTTTCCATTTTACAGCATGGCTCATAGTACATTAATACACCCTTTTAGAATACTGGTTGCTCAATCAGAAAGGTTCATCAGTCCAAGCCATTTTATGTGGGAATTACATTTATAATTTCTTGTATTGATACTTAAAAAATTAAAAAAAAATAAAATCTCCCTTTCTGATGTCCTTGAATAAAGAACTAATTTTAAAGGGGTTGTTGCCAGCCTATGGTCTGGCCTTTATCCTCATTCCTTAACATTAGCCTGAAGGTTTAATTCAAGTTGTATTTAGTGGAATACTTTTGTAGTCCTTCATTTACATGTATGCCAACAAGCTTAAATGCACTGCAACCTTGGAAGACTTTCAAAGGAAGTAATAATTCCTCTGAAATAGGTCTTTTGAAAGCTTTATCTTGTTCTTTCTCTTTTTGTTAATCTTGGAGCTCCTTAGCATGTCAAAGCAATTTTTCTAATGTCACATCTTCCAGACATTAGCATGAAAGAGCTTTAAAAGATGATTTGAGAAAGAATAAATGTTGAATGAGCATTTATTATAGAGTCGTTTATGCTACATTTGCATTTTGACTATATTTTTGACGTGAAATGTTTGAAAAGCAGGCTAATTTGAAAGTCAATAGTCTCTAAACAATGTATACTACAAGTCTGTTTACACTGAACTGTTCCCTTTGTGCATTAATTTACAAAAATAAGATTTCATTAGGCATAAGCTGATTTGTTTATAGGGATGAGATTAAACTAGTCTCATTAGTCTTAACATTGAAATATTATTCCCTTTAGAAATTTGGTAGTGATCAAGTGTGCCTCTTTAAGTTACATTCAAGAGAATGGAGACAAACTCATCAGCCAATTGATGTTGATAATTTTTTGAGTTCTGATTCCTTCTAGTTCAACTGTTATTTACATTAATTAATGAATAATACACAGGTCTGGAATTAGAAGAATAGTATTTATTTACTACAGTATTACGAGGAAATTTTTTAAATTTTGATTTTTTAATTTTTAACTGAAATTGCCTGAGTTTATGGCCAACAGACTGAAGTTGTGCATAATTTGAATGTTTTTCTTTATCCTTGTGTTTGGAGACTTGCCAGATAGCACTTGGAACATTGATAGAAGTAGTTGTGTGCTTCCAAGGTAACACATCATGTGCCATCCATGGGTTTTGTCTTCTAGTGTAGCAGGTTTTATCATAATGATTTTATTATTTCCTGGATTATATTTTTGTTGTAATTTCTAACATGTTTCTGTCACTGAGTCCTCAGTACTGGAAAGACTTGGAGTCTGTATTTGTGCAATAACAAAAGAAAGTATAGCATAGAGAAAGGAGGGAGAGAACATTTAACAATTGCATAAATCCCACAAGGAATAATCTTCAATTTCAGTATTGCACTGATGAACCCACCTTTTCCTCATCTTCACTATAGTTTCAACTGTTGTTGCCATCCAGAGAGGAACTGCAATTTTCTCAGCCTAGAAACCTTAAAATACTGCTAATAACCCATCATTCTGATGTCAAGAAAACCATAATCATTCTAAGTATGGCTAATGTGCAATTACACAGAAGCTGCCCTCCTTAAACAATCCTTTTTAAGTTCTCACAGCATACAAAGGGCAAATCTTGTGGCATCAAGTTGTAGAGATCAAAAGGCTCTGTAGTAGTGAGGATTCTAAAGTGCCAATAATTTCATAAAAAGGGGACTCCACAAAACTAAGCAACTTCTCCATGGGCGTTCTGGGAAGACAAGTTTTTCACTCCTCTTGAGATAAGTGGGTTGCTTTTTTTAAGAAAGCTCTGTTGAAAGATATATTTTCAGAGCATCAACTCACTGAAGAAGAATCAGGATACAATTAAATAAAGTACAGCCTAGTGTAGGTATATATTTTATATGTCTTGAGGTATAGAACAGATGTCTGGACTATTTGTTTAGGTATTTATGTGGAGATTATATATATACACACAAGTATGTGTGTTTGTATTATATGTTTAGTCATACACATAAAATTGCTACCACTATCTGAGTATCTTAAAACATTTATTCTAATACTTCAAGTCACAATCTAATTGAGAGGAGATGGCAGGGAAGGGTTTAAATCTGAAATAGAACTTAAATAGGTACCCTCAATCTACTCTTCAGATGGCATTTGCTGCAAGGGAGTACCTAAAGAAGAAGTGAAAGATTTTCACTCTTACTGTCATTCGCAGATACACAAACATATATAGACAGGGAAAGAAAAAGAAACACTTTATTTGTGAACTTTTTGAGTAAGGTAAGAGTTTTCTCATAAAACTAGGGGTTTTGAAAGGCAGTTGTTGAAAGTGGCCTAAGAATAAAACTTTTGAACACTGTCTCCTTTTTTCCTTAGGATGAATAAAAGCTCTAGCCTTTAACCTTTTCAGGCTTTTCTGTTCATTTTCTGAAGAGATTTACATGAGAGATGTGCTTTTTTTTGTGTGAGTTGTTTGATATAGGTGATGATCATGTAAGTGCTAGGGCCTGTCTTTCTCAGTATCTTACACCTCAGCACTGAGCTAAAAGCTTGCTCTCAGCAGAGGGTAGCAGATGAAAATACCTCTGTCCTCCTTCAAACGTTATTTTCCTGGAGGTTTTATCATTTCAGGGCTAGTGCTTTACTACTTGAGTGCCTCCAAACCTTACGCTTCAGGTAAAACTGTAAGAGGTTTTATAGTTCCCTGGGCAATCCTGAGAGGACCTCTACTAGTATGAAGTAGTTGCCTGAGTGCTGAACTTCATCAGTTATATCTGTAGTAGCCTGTGTCCCCTCTCTCTTTCTACATATGCAAGTAGTTTTTGCCCATGCATTTAAAGAAGAGAACAGAAACATTCTTCAAGTGGGAGACTTATATGGAAAGACAAATTCTCAAGTGAACAGTCCTATTGTCTGAGGAAATTCTTGCCCTGTGCATGCCTTTTGGAAACTCACTCAATACTAAAGCACCACAATTCAAGAAACAGGATGCTTTTAGTTGGGATTTAACATAAAGTAAGAATGACTTCCATACAGTAGAGATATTGTGACTTTTTAATGTGAATAAGGGTAGGCAAGCGCTGGCATTTCTGAAGTCAATTTAAAAAAAAATTAAAATTCCATTTACTCACTCTAGGATTTAGTTTATTGTCCCTAATGTTTTTTTTTTAAATTCCAACAAAATTAATTTTTCTAATTTCTGCATTCTTATCTTGCAGGTTGACCATTTTTTTCTTTGTTGTCACTCAAGACTTGCTCTCCAAAACTTACTCTACGTTATTTCCTCTTCAGCAGTTGGAGTTATTGAATTATTAGGAGGAGCAGTTCTGCAGTTTCACCATGTTCTACAGTGCAGTGCACAATGACTGCCTAATATTATATTCTCATTTCACTCTCCTAACTCTCACTTATTATATCAATGATTGCCAAAGGGATTTTTTGTGCTGCAGTCTGGAGTAGCAGCAGCAGTGACCCCTGATCTGACAACAGCTGTTACTGTATTTTGTTAAGCTTGCTTTGAATACTGTGATAAGAACAAGTAGTTTCTGAATGTACCTGACAGGTGAGTAAAAGAGGAGGCTGCTTTTTGTTTCAGTGATTGATAACTGCTTTAATAATAAACCTCTCCTAAATAAAGCTTGCTTCACTAGAAATGTAGAGACATAGAAAGCACACAGAACTTAATTTTCAGAAAGACAATAATTAGAGACTGCAGCAGCCAGCTCCTCTGGCAACTGCCTTGGGCTTCCTCTTGAGCAAACTAACCATACAAACAGGGTCAATGCTCAGTGTTTAGCAGAACCTGAGATTGTATTTACAGATTTAGACAAGAGCCACAATATCCTATTTTACAAGATATCTGCAATTTCTGCACATCTGACTCACTTCCACCCTTCTTAAATTATGTCTTTTTACTTTGCTATTCTAAATGAGCCTTTTTGTTTTTTTCCAGCTTAATTTAATCCAGTTCATCTACCCAATAGCTTTATTCTTTGGTGATGCAGTCCTTTGATCTTTTTTGACCTTCTCCCCATTTTTGTTTTCCTTGTGTCATCACTTCTGTCTGCTGAAGAATTAACTAGCAGTGGTAACTTTTAGAAATGTGCACAATGGCAAGGCTCAGCAAACCTGTGTTTCATTGTCAAATAATCACCCGATGAATTTTCAGGCTATTTGCACTGTTCTGAGTCTTCTAAACTTAAGTAGAAGGGGGCACTGTAATACAACAATACCCATCCTACACAGAATTTTTCAATAATCCAAATGCTGAATTGCTTTTCAACAAGGAAGCTGTAAGAGTGGTAATTTAAAATTATAACATAAAAATGGTAAAATTAATATTTTCACCTGATCATGGTCATTATTATATTTTTCCAAAGGTCTATTAATAACACCAAAATGTTCATCTCAGAGGAGCAACATTTCTGTGTTACTCTATTTTTTATATTCATAAGAAATTTACATGTCTGTGTTTATTGCCATTGAATCGTATTTCAAGCTTTACACAATTATATCAAAGGTAATACAACAACACAACTAATCTAACAAGTAACATGAAAGAAAGGAAATTATTCATAGAAGAGGACCATAAATTTGACTATTGAAATCATAGCTGTATTGAAATGTATCTTTCTTAAAAAAGTGAATGAACTTATAAAGCTAAAAGCAGAAAAGCAGGATCTGGTTAAAAGTTCTGCCTGGTTGTGTTTTTGGAAAGTGAGGGAGTGTTAAGTGTAATGTAGCAAAACTTGACCCTGATAACTGTGCTTTTATGTAAAAGACATTGAAAAAAAATGTGCAGGGTTGTTTTTTCCATTTCCCTGAAAAAGAAAGAATGAACAAGTGAAGTGCCCAAGAGATTTTTAACAGATGATTACCTTCTAAGGTGCAGGCTAGGAGCTCATGGAAAAGGCAAAAGTCAAACTCCAGAACTGGCAAATAACCTTGGAAGGTAAATAAATCGCTGGTTTCTCAGACTGGTTCCTCATTGCCCCTAGCTCCCTATAGGAGCCCAGTAACCTTAGAAACAGGGCTGATTTACTTCTGTTGTTCCTGTTCCTAAGTTCTTGAACATATTAAGCTTTTCAGATGGAAAGCAATGTCTGAGGTTGAGTTGTTGATCAGCAATTGAGGAGAATACAGAATTTGGGTGTTACTTAGCTAAAATATTAATTCACAATCCAGTTTTAGAGTAACATCAAATGGGATGTGCTACACAAAATTATATTCTAGTAATTCTCCCAGCTTACTGCAGTCTTTTACTGACTCATCTTTTTTCATGTGTCTGGGTCCTAGTTAGTCAACTGTTACTTTGCTACTTTTACTGGTATAAACACAACTTCCATGTTGCAGGGCAGTTTGTGTGCTTCCATGGAGAGAATCTACACAATGCTAATGCATGTCCAATCCCCATGGCTCCTACATGGTCTCATAAATAGGCGTTAAGCCCCATTTATGCCTATTCATCCCTGTTCATTGACATAGAATATAAGAATGTGCTGGTCCTGCTATTTTTCCATGTTCTAATTACACTGAACAACTCCAAGATTCAACACAGTCTGATGTGGTCTGTATGTGAATCAGGGCTCCACGGATGCTTTTTATTGACATTTGAAATGCTGAGGTGGGACACAGATGAGTTTCTGTGCGACAAGGCTGGTTTACCCCAGCTTAGTATCTGCCTTCTGTTTTTCTTTGGGTCCGATTTGATATTCAGTGATTGAGCAAAACTCCAAATGACTTCAATTAAGAGGTTAGCCTGTGTATACACTAATGTAATAAGTCTTTTAGGATGTTAACGTCACAAGTTTCATACGCATGTGGAGGTAAAAACTGTTTTCATATAGGGCACTGAAACAAGCCCATGAACTGTTCCCAGGCTACTTGGGTCAAAGGTCCCCCATAGCTCCCTACCACCCAAGATGAGTATTGTTTGGGTCCTGGAGGAGGAGAATTCTGCAAGTACCAATAACTGGGACTTGTCTGTCCAATTAATAATCAGAAAAAATGCAAACATAAAGGGGAACGGATAGTGATCCTACTATTAAAACATTACATATTTTGTAGCATAAGAGCACTAAGTCAGACTTCACTAAAGCATTTAAAATTAGAGCCTCTTTTAAAAAATACAGCAGTGAGAAGAAAAAAAAAGCTTCAAAGCTGCTTTTTCTCCCCCTTGGAAACCTGCTGGTGTTAGGATAAAACGAATAGAGAAAAGAGAAAGGTTTGCCTTCTAATAAAGCATCTGTTGCCCACTTTGAACATTTCTTACTTCTTTGTGAGTGTCTCTCTTCAGTTATGGCAACTACTGACAATGAAGAACAGAGATATAGAAAAAAACAATACCTGTTATATAGCCAATATTTCTGATTTCATGTCACTTTGAACAGAATCTTCATTTGACCACATGCTGTGTCCAAAAGGAATTTCTTTGTTGGCTGATCCAAAGATGCAGTAAGATGCTCAAAAAAGTAAACTGCAGGAATCTGTTCAATAAGAAAGATAAAACAAATCTTAGAATTCATTCAGTGCACTGCTATCACTTTTAACTTCAGCCTGTTTTGGCATGCTGCATGAAAACTGAATTCAAATGACTTGTGCTTTGCCCTCTTTCTTTTAATGTTGTTAATTCTGATCATGGACTGTAGAGTTCCTTCATCTTGGAAATAAAAGTTAATAAACAACTTCACATAGGTTCAAAATGTGAGAAGCAGTAAGAGGTGCACCTACATCACTGGATTGTTTAGAAATCTATGGACAGTTATTGCCACTGAATTTTAGCTGCTGCAAACGGGCTTTGTGAGGACGAGCCTCCACGAAAGATTTGCGGCCTGTCATAGCAAGAAATTCTCAGATATGGCTGAGGCACTTACCTGTGTGATTCAGCAAAATTTTGGCTAGACCTCAAACGCTTTATTTTTCTGTCTTCTGTGAATGCTTATGATTCAAGGCCAAAATGGGAGGAGAATATAAGGGCTACTTTCATCTCTTCCCAGTCAGCTCTTGTTTTGCTTGCAGTGGGTGAAGTAAGCCCATAACTGAAGCATTAAGCAGAGGCTAAATAATGAATCTTAATGTCTTACCTAATTAAATTGAGTTTAATGAAAAAAGCTGCTTTTATTTTAAATAGATATGGGAAAAGATGAAGTTTTGAATAGACAAACACTTGGATCTTTTAATTATTTAGAGTAGATAAGGTTGCAAAGATGACTTTATTTGCAATCATTTTTTCTGTACTCTTGGATTCTCAAAACTTTCTTCTCAGATTCTTTCCTATTTTAGCCTCAAGTTTTAGAATTTGAATAAAGCACTTGTAGGTTAGGTTTTTTTTGGAGGGGGTTGTGCTTAAAAACATGTATGCTTTTTCTACTGAATCATGCTACTCATGAATGGAAGGAGGGCGCTTGTGGATTTGAGCATAACTCAGTCAAGAGTTGTAAGGCACTCTGCACAATGATGTTTTTAATTACTCAGATTAAGTTAATTACTTCCTCTATGCCTGAATTGCAAAGATGCTTGGAGATACTCACATGGTACAACAGTGTGAGTCTAGCACATGGTTGTAATTATTACAGTTGAATTTTGTTGTGACCACAGTTGAATACTGTTAGTCATGTAAACTGTTATATTGGATTTTTAAATATGCAGACTAGTTTTAATTTATCACTTGCAACTTCTTTTACATGAGAAATAAATTATGCTTTTGAAAGAAGTTAAGACATGTCCTACAGAAATTACATCTATCAGGACCTTTATGGTATTTGTGTGAAGTCTTGAGGCAATAAAGAGCAAACTGCAAGCCTGGAACTTGCGAAAGTTATAAACAACTGGTGCATATAGATGGAAACTGAGGCTGATTTCAACAGCAGTATGCTTCATACCAGAACACAATACAAAAGAAAAGTTAGCATGCAAAATCAAACATGCCATCAATCACATTGAGTGTCAGAGACAGTACAGCATTTTGCAAGAAATAATCATGTGACATGATCCTACTCTTTGAACTCAATAGAAAAGCTCATTGATGTTAATGGAGCAAGGCTGAGTCCTTGCAGAATAACCTGTTCCTTCAGAGAAAAGTGTCTCTATAACCCTTTCTTTAACAATGATTAGCTTATAAACAGTCTGATGAGGACTTGAATCCCTTTTAATCATGACCTACTTATTTTATCATTATGTTCTTGTAAGTATGTAATTCCTTTTTTGATCTCACTCATGTCTCAGACTCAAATTTGTCATTTGCCAGTGTATCCCATAGGTTTAATAATTTTTGTTAAACATTTCCTTTCATTTGTTTAATATTTATGCCTTTCCTTTTCTATACACTTTACCTTTGTATGTATTTTAAAAGAGAGCAACGAAGAAAATGAAATCTGTTATCCATATCCTTAATAACTGCCAAATACCTTTTTAGGTTACCTCTCATTTCCTTCACAAATTAGGAGGATTTCCCTGAGATGTAAGTAAGTTTACAGGAGAAAATGCCTGTGTCAGCTTGCAAAAACTTAGGAGACATTAAAAATAATAGTCTGAAAATAGATTTTCTAGAATATCTGCTGTTCATTCTCTAATATTCTTAAATTCATTGTTGTGTCTCACTGAAAAGTTAAAATACTAATTATGGAATCCCTGAAGTCATGAAGGAGCAGTGTATCCATCTCACATAGGTCTTTGAGAAAAATCTAGAAGCTCCTAGCTCTTTGAGAAAAAATGACGTAAGCTTTGGAAACACGGGTTTGTGCATGGCAAACAAGATGGGCAAGTGAACTCTGGACAGGAACTTTCAGGCTCTGCTGTGAAGCTGACTAGGCTTGATCTGGGAAGGGTGTCAGGCTTTGTGCTGACAGGCCATATTACTGACGAGATTTGAGCAAGAGTCCTCTCTTTTCATTGTTATGTTCCACTTCAAATGAGGGTACAGCAGATACTCCCATTTAATCATTAGTAACTTGCCTCTAGGCTGGCCATCTTCTGTCTCATTTGAATTCCTTGGTCCATAGTCACTGCCAGCTTTCCCAAGGGTTTTACTCTTTATATTATATATCCCCTCTCTCAAGTAATCAATAATGTCACTCAGAGCAAATGTATGTTCTGTAATTAATTAGTTATCTCTTCATGGCAAATAGTAGAGTTTGTGATGGACTAAGCAAGTTCATAGGGTCCCTTAATCAAAGCACCAGAATCTGATTATGCTTCCCTATAAAGAACACCCTTTGAAGTGGATCAGCACTCAGGTAATTCAATTATCTTCTTTCTGGAGAATTTACATTGAAAGGTTATTTGCTCAGGTACAAGGAGGTGGAAGATATTGTTTCCATTATGACCCGTCTGGTGACTTTATGACAGCCTCAGAAAAAAAGGGTATGTGAAGATTATTTAATGTATCTGAGAGGTAAAAATGTGACCATTAAAAAAAATTCTGTACATGAAATAGATATAATAATTTTTCTAAAATGGCTCCCCTATTATATTCATCTGCAGTTGACTCTTACTACACATCTAGAAAAAAATGAACAGTTCCCAAGTTTAAACTTAACTGTAGTACTTTTTAGAATGTTGTGCAATTTCAAATTTTTACCTACATTTGGTTATCGGCCAATTAATTAGCTCTTACTCTCTTCATGATTATGGATGGAAATTAATATATCAAAATCACTTAGTTTTTCTCTCCTTTTACAGAGAACTGAAAGTTTCCAAGGGATATCCTGTAAGCCAGGAATTCTTTTTCCACACTTTTTCTTTCCCATGAGTGTGTCAGCATTTCTTTTTTCATTATTAAAAAGATCAGTGGTTTTCAGTAGGTACCAAAAGAACTTTGATACAAGGAAATCAAAACTACTGCCAAATACTACTTTAAAACTGAGAACTCCCAAGAAAAGTAATGGAAAAAAAGTGAAAGACATTTTTAATTTGAGCACTGTTAAATATTAGAATTATGTTATTCATTTCCTTCTTAAACATGAACTTAGTGTCATTTATACTGCAGATACATATGAAGTTTGTAGCACAGTTCCCCTGTGCAATGGACAGGTGCTTCAGAGAAGGCCTGTAGAAGGTCCTGTTAATACTGAAATCTTTCTTCAGTTCTCAGTTAAGGACATATGAGATCAAAGTGCTGCATAATTGCTCTGTGGCATCATAGATTTCATCCTGAGAGCATCAGGAACACTCCAAATGGATGGAAGAGATTTTTCTTCAGATATGGAGATAGTATAAAAATGTTCTAAAGCAGAATAACTTGATCATTTTTCTCCTGCTCCACAACACTTCAGCTATAATCTTTATTTCTTCTCAATGGGTAGATCAGATACTAGTTTTCTCTGTAATGTGTGTCTGTTGGCTGTAGGCTCTGACAAACGTTGCAGGGTTAAAAGCTAACACAAAGGCTGAATGCAAGAAAGAAAGTCAGATTAAGAGAATGGAAAAGTCAGCCTTTTAACTATAAAAGTAACAGCCTCTTCCTGTGGTATGTGGAGTATTTGGGGGGCAGATTGGATGATCCTTTTATTTTTTATTTTGTTTTTCTTTCCTCTTTGCTTGGATGAATTCCATGTCTAGAATTATGCACTAGTTCCTATCTCCATAAAAAACAAAGGGCAGCACAACCTGACAGGATCCAGCAGGGAGCTTCCAGTTAAGAGTCTCCACCTTGATGATTTTTTGCCCGTCTTTCTTTAGCATTCAGGATGGAGTCTCCCCAGGGCAGAAAAGGGAAAGGTGTGAAGGTGTCATAACTTTTATAAATAATTTTCTGAAACATTTTTTATTATCACTGGACATCAGGGAGCATGTGAAAACAATACTTCCTGAAGTGGTAGCATATGTGGTATATCTTTGTAGGTTGCTTAAATTAGGTGAAGTTTCACTTCAGATCTCACATCATTCTCTGCTGGTGGATATTCACTGGCCCCTGGTAAATATGTTTATAGTAGAGGACAAGGTGCTCCCCAGATTCAGTGTTTGTTAGAACTGACAAATACTGCCAAGTACATGTTTCTAGCCAGAAGGCAGAATAATAAAAATGGAAATGGCTGAGGGAAAAATGAAAAATAGCCAGCCTTTGAGAGTTTTGAAGGCAGCAGCTTCCTTAGGACGATGTGGAATTTCTGAAATACTGCTTTAAACCTCTCTCTGTGAAGAAATGCATTTTGTGTAAAGGAAGGTAGGCCCACAAAAGTATATTGAGGTTTTAATATCTCTTCTTTCTTTTCTCTTCACCTGCTGTCACTCCTGTGTCCTCCTTGCTCTCTAGGTTCCTTCATGTCTGCCTACCTGCTTCCCCTTTGAGATACTTTCTAGGATTAGAAATGTTTCTCTGTACCCTTTTGATGGGAACTTTCAGGTGGAGACAAAGGATTCAGACTCCTTGCTCTGGCTGATTTTTTGTACATTAGTTTCTTTTGGATTACCTCTAAGACTAGCCTACGTTAATTAAGATTCCCACAACCTTCCATAATTTCATAATCTTCCATTTACATATGTACACACACTTTTGTGTTAAAAATATTTCTGAAATAGTTAAATCAGGAAATTTGCATGCAGATGTAATTTGCTTCTTCTATACATCCCCTGGCTCTGCTGTGTATCCATCTCACCTGTCCTACATTTCTGATCTCCTGGGGCCATATGTCTAAGTATCTCTATGGTATGTAAACCACTGTATCTGAATGGTGTGGGGATTAATTTTCCTGGTGAAGTATGGTTACAGTACTCTGTTTCTATAGAGTAGCCTTGATTTAGGTATATTTTCAGGAGAAAAGGAAATTGTTTCTTTCTGTCTCCAGACAATGACTTGTTCTTATGACTAAGGCATTATTTTGTTTGCTAGCTCCATAGTCTATAGGCTATAACTATATTTAATAATGATAATGCACCGGTAATATTTTGCGTGTTATTCCTTGAAAGAAGTACAGTGTCTGTCCATATTCTGAATCTTACTGACCAAAGCTATACTTCGTATGAAACATAAAGGAGTTGTCTGAAAGGAGACTTACTTCCAGATACACATAGTCCTAGTGTCCAGAGATACTTTGGCCCAGAAGAGTTCATGCATCTTTTAGCAAGACAAACACAGTTTTAATTCACTTTTCCCCTTCCAACTGCAGGAGAGCTAAAAGCTGTCTTTGTTCATTGCAAAGGAAATAAATTTTGTCTTTAACTACTTTAAAATCTGGGAGCAAGCAATTCAAATTGTCATTAAAATCATTGAAGCGATTTAATATGCCTGTGTCTGTCTATTCTGTAAGCTGAGTAAGACAAGACAGGGCTGCCTGTTCCAAGACGTCTCTTAAGCACCTACTGAAATAGGATTCTAGGTTTGGTCAAGTTGTCCAGCTTCAAAAAGAACATTATTAATTATAATATTCGATATCTTGTATTAATTAGCAGTCTGCATTTTACCAGCACAGTTTAATAGAATGCTCTTCTCTAGGAAGTTAAATAGTGTGGGAACTGCAGAATGAGACTTCATTTTTTCAATTGTACATGGTGCAGACCATATGCAGGTCAAGCTCTGTTAGGCCTGCTGAGTCAATACCTAATCCTCCATCTCCTCTGAAGTAATAATATGTTGTTTTGGCACAGTTGAGCTAATTTATTTATGACTTTTCTACTCAGCTGAATTTCATGATAGTATTTTTCTCAAAAGGCCCATACTGTGAGAATTCTAGACTTAATGGTAAAGCAAAGGGCTGTGAACATGGCTACTTAATTTTTAAGTTCATGGCTATATGTGATATGACCCCACATAAAGTATTTTAAAGGGGAAAGCTAATCAGAAAGGAAAAAAATAAAATAAAAATTAACTGTTTTTTACTTTTAATGTTGCTAAAGGAATAAAGTCCATTCAGTATAATTAAGATGGTAATTACATTAGAGTTTATGTGTGACCATGAAGTTGTTCCACTGAAAGCTGTGAAACACTTGATAAAATGCAGACATGAATGCTGAACCAGTAGCCAAGCAAAGAGGAAGTTAAGTGGATGAGACTGTTGGAATGGCAATGGAGATCATTAAATGTATGTGTCAGGATTTTGACATGTGACTGTGTCTTTAGGCAGTTTTGCAACTGATACTGAAAAAGAAAAGAGGTAAAAAAGAAACATCCTATTAAAAGAAAAAAGTTTCCAAACTTTGCAGACCAGAAGTATGAGCCATTCAAATGAATCCCTGAAAGCATTTGTACAGTTTCCAGATGAAGTGCTTTTTAACTAGATGTGGTTTGTAGTGGGTTATCAGTGGAGCATGGGCTGACCAACTGCAGATGCCTGGAGCCCAGCTGGAGTAATGCTGTTCCCCTCTGTGTCAGCAAAGCTCAGGAGCCCTGTCTGATGGGTGACTGAAATGGATGCTTAATTCTTGTCTCTTTCTCTCTCCCTCCCTTTCTCTTTCTTTGTATCTTACACAAACTTTGGGTCATTAGTGGACTGCCTGCTGTAGAGATCTCTAGGCTTTATACAATCTGGCAGTCCCTCTGTCACTGGAAAGGAGATCTAAATCAAATCACAACAAAGAAGAAGAAAAATTTGTTTTATAAGAGCTGTCACCTTGCTTTTAAAGATGGCTAGGATTTGAAGGGAAAAAAAGTATTCGGAAATAATGTGTTTCCATAATCCAGCAAACTTTTTCTAGCTTTATCATCTTACAGTGAGTTTTCTTTTGTCTCCTTGGTCTCTATGACCTCATATTCAACTTTGCACACCAAGAAATGAAGGACCACAGTAATCTTAACCTATGCCATTCATGGGAGACAGTAGCCCCTGACTGTGATAACTCCTATGCACGACTTCTGGCATTAAATAAAGTTAAATTAATATAAATTATAAATGTCATAAATATACATTGTTCTCCAGCTACATATTGGGTTTTCCAGGATAAATTGAGCTGTGGGTCTGATAGAAACAGAGCTGTGGTATGTCTCTTTTATTTATTCCATTTCAAGATAATTATAATAAAGAACTCATAATCTTCAACTCCACACTGCAGCTGGACTTCAGTAAAGAATTGAATTGTATCTCTACAGTGGTGAAATGTGTTTGGTTCTGTGTAAGAAGATTTGCCAATATCATGTCTACACCTGTTAATTGTGAATGTACAAGTCTTGTGACTTGGATTTTTCACACTGAAATCACTGTAATTTCCCCCCCTCCCCTTTGTCTCCCTTTGTCTATCCCATGTGTAGG
>NW_009953205.1:2974676-3038851 GCF_000747805.2 Chaetura pelagica | reverse complement strand
CCACTGAGCTCTGGTGCCAGGTTGCATAGCTAAAAGCCCCTCTGGCACCAGATAGAGTGAGCACCTAACTCAATTTCTTGCACTTCTGGCGAATCAGATCAGTATTAACTGCAGTATAATTTTCTTGACATGAAAACGTTTTAGCAGCTTGGTTAGGACTTTGTCTTTCACAGTGCAGTATTCACATCACTCTCAAGTGGCATCTGAAATAACTTCATGATCTCTTCTTCCTCTTGAGAATATTCTATATGTGATATGTTCTTCGACTTCTACAAACTTCAGTTGCTTTCTAGAACTGCAAACTGTAAGACATTCCCAATCCAAAATGCTTAATTTCAAAATTAAGTTGTCTATTAATTGATAAATCATTCCTTGTGTCCTTTTGAAAAAGTTAGGCTCTAAAAGATGGAGGAAATGAAAACTCCAGTATGACAGCAATTCCACACAAGCTGTATGATTAACGTGCTGGGATAGATTCTCAGCTGTGCTGAGTTTGGCCTTTGTGGAGCTGAGCAGAGCCAGGGAGAGCAGTGGCACTGAGCCACCTTTCCAGTCCTTTGATCCTGGGCCAGCCAAGGGCAACACTGGCAGGCTGTGTGCTTTAAAGCAACCTAAGAGGTGCTGTAAATTGTGCTGCTATAAAGACAACGTAGGGGCAGCTGGCCAGGGTTGCTACCCCAGTCCCACTGCAGTGGTATTGCTCTATTCTGCTCCCCAACCTAGTTTGTGACCCTATCACTTGTCACCAGGAATCCTAGCTGCATCTTTACAGTTACTGCTTTTAGAAGTAAAAAAGCAGCTGAAGACAGAGACAAAAATATTGCCTGTAACATTTACAAATAGAAGGAAATAACTCTTTCACCAGGACATTAGTCTAATGATGAAACAAAGTCATTGAATCTTGATTTCAATGTCTAAATCCATTGTATTAAGTGTTACTCTTAATCTTGATTAAACATTGTATTTTTTAAAATTCTGTTTAACCTTAAGCATGCATCATTAAAGGGATTTGAGGAAATTATTTTTGCATTTTTTAAAAAATGTATGTTCTCTAGATTAGGGTGAAACAAGTTTCACTTGTTTCTTATATCTACAAATGTTACTTCCCCACCAGGATTTTATTTTATTGTGGTTTTGTAGTGATCTTAATTCTGAGAAAATATTCCTTCTTCATTAATTGTGTTCACAGATTGCATACTCATGAACTGTTTGAGATTAATGTGTTTATGCAAAAATATCCTTTTGACTCTCCTACTGTTGTGGTGCTATTTTCTGAATTTGAAATTTTCAAACTATTCCATTATAATTTTCTTTTCAAAGGTAAGAGCTATTTAAAATGGAAGGCTTGCTACTTGCTGCTACCATTGTGCTCTTTGAACTAGGTCGTCTAGATTTTTCCCTTCGGATGAGACCTTTATGGAAGGAGGGACAGATGATCCTGTGTATCTGCCCAGTGTGTGGTTTCTGAAACATCTGGTGCTGGCTCTGTTGGAGACAGAGGAGTGGGGTACAGGGAAGGGGGAAGGAAGCATTCCTCTGGAAAAATTGCGTTGTCTCCTTTGTTTATTTAAAAATCCTGCTCTGAACATCTTCAGGTTGCTGTAGTTCTGAAATTTCGGGCTTTCTCTCCAGTTGTGTTTGTGAGTTGTTCTGTTCTCATTACATGTAAGTGTAAACAGAATACAAAAATTATGACAGCTCTATGATACACTGTTCCTGAAATAACACTGGTGATCCAAGCCAGCAAAGCCTGCATCTTAGTACAAATCATCACCTAACATTCATATTTGAAAATTGTGACTGCATTACCGTACAACTTTAATATTCAGTTATCTGATTTATTTTTTAGGGTTCACTGAAGGAAAACAAAACAATTCAGCTTTGAGAGTCAAAGAAATATTATTTTTTTTTTCAGTCTGGGCATTGGAGTAAAATTTTTTATCCTAAATATTTGTTCAGCTTTCATATTTTGCTAATTATTTTGAAGGTTTTGTGTTTTGTTTTAACAAATAAGTTCATTTTGTAAAATGCCTTTAGTTCACCACATGTGATCAGAACACCTTTAAAAGGCTGAGTAGAGTGCCTATTGTCTCTGTTGCACGACAAGTTATTTTCTTTCGGTCCACACTTCATGAAGTGTGAATGCCTGATGCCTGTCTGCTCTGTCTGTGCATGCATATGAATGTCCTGCACAATGTGCTGTCACCCCAACAGCAGAGGAAGTACCACTCTCACCCCCCACCCCAGGTTGCATTAGATGGCACAACGGCATGGTATTTCTTTCTCTTGTCTTAAATCAGTAGAAAAGCTTTATACCTTACTTTATCTGGAAAAAGCAATATATTTCCCTAATATACAGGACAGGCAGCATAGCTATAAGGAAGCCTGGATAAAAGCAGGAGGCTCACTGGGACAGGGAACTTGACAGAGGATAGAGACCCAGAGAGCAGCATTTTGGAGGGAGGAGATGGAGTTCAAAGGGAGAGAGCATAAGCTGGGGATAGGTGAAAGAGACTTTCCAGTGGACAACAACTTTTCTAACCAATAATGTAGAAGCCCCATGATAACCAGTCCTGACCCAGCTCTAGCTTCAGCCCTGTCCTGTTCTCTCCCATACAGAAAATAGCTTTTGTTCATTGTCAACAAAAGCTATTGGAGTGCGTTCACAAGGAAGCAGCATCTGTTGCATAACTGGAAGCTCTTTCATGCCTTTTCTTCTCTGTTTTAATCTCCTCTTTACAATTTCGATTGATGGCAGACCAACATTTTTCTTATCATTTTTAAAATTTATTATCATCTTCCACTGAGAAACCATAAAGGGCTTAATTCTGATATCAGGAGTTGAGGATACTTGGTTCTTAAAAAAATACCTTCTTGTAGTAGTGGTAAACCTGACCTGGAATATTTTGAAAGGAAATCTTTCCTGTGAGATATCAAGCTAACAAGATGAGTTTAACTCATGTGTCACACTTTGAAAGCTTGAGAGTTTAGAAGTGAGAAGCTCACTAAATTCAGAAGAAAGATGAAATGGGGAAGAAACAGAGGAACAAGAGGGGAAGGACAACATAAGGCAGTTTTTCCTAACCCTCTGTGACCATGGCAGGCTCAGAAAGTTATAACCTGTCAGATAGAAACCGTTGGCAGTTATTTTACTCAAGTGAATAAGATTTCAAAAATAGGAAAAATGATGAAGAGCTCCACATTAAAGATTTTCAGAGCTTTTCAAGAGCTCCTCTTCTACCAGTTACCTTCCAATATATAAACCAAAATGGCTTGTGGTCGCTTGAAACATTTCCTGAATACGTCTTTCTAGAGATCTTTAATTCCAAAGTGTAAATCTGTAACTGTGCAACGTAAAACTGATTCATGAATAAGTATCTGTGTACTCCTTGGAACTCTTCATGTGTAATAAAAATTAATTCAGCTTTGAGCAAATTCCAAAACCATGTGAATCTTGGATAGCAGAATGCACGTTGCTTGCGTACTGCATCAGGTATCTTGGATGGGTATTTATTTGTTGTTATATATGTATCTTTTGGGCGACTGCCCTAGAGAATAGGAAAGGTGGGAAATATCTGCGAGGAGGTTGTAGGAAAATATGGAATTTTCAAGTGCTGCTGTGTGCAGCACGGCACTACTCTCCTCCTCCAGCATGGCACTTTTTGGGCACAGCAAGCTGCCACACAAGCGCAGACCAGGAGAGCAGCAGCAAAGCCCTGCTGTCACAGGCAACATGCCCATCAGCAGTGGCCTTGATCTGAGCATCCTCCCTAGCTCAGGAAAATGCTCCTCCCACGACCAAACATCCCACTGTCTGCCCATTATATGAGTCACTGCAGCAGGGTGACACTGAGATGAGAGGATCAGCCATACAGTATTGTCATCCCTAAATACTGGAAATTAATGGTATTTTAAATAAATAAAATTAGAACTTTATTTTCTGGTTTGTGGGCTTGTACAATGTATTTGAGTGACTCTTCTCAGAAACCACAAAGGCTAGATACTTTCCTTCTTTTGTGATTCTTGTGTTATTAACTGGTTCCAGATGTTGTAACTGTAAGAAAATAAGTACTGGGAGAGTTGTAATGATACTGTTTGTGTAGCAACACTGGGAAGAGCCATCTAAAGAGGCTGATAGTTGTTCCTTCTCTGAGAAGCAACATTGAAGGCAATAAGGTATAGCTGAGAGAAGTAAAATGTGGCCATTGAGGATAATGAAAGACAGTTTGGGGTTTCTGTGAGACACCAAACTGCCAAAGGGTCGTCAGAGTAAACGGTAGTAAACAGAAAGTAGGGATCTCACTTATTTTCTGCTTCAACACTACACAACACTACAATACAAGAAGCTCTTCAAGGGAGCCTTTACAGAATGCATTTTTGAGAGGCCAAAGTTTATTGTAAAAAGTAGAAAACTATCTATAGAATACTTTGTAAGTATATAAAATAGATTCAAATTTGCATAGTTTTTGTGTGAGTTCTGAGGTGTTTTACTTGTATAAAACAGCGTATTGCTGGTCATGCACTGCTGAATGTGGGCTTTACCTATGCATGTGAATAGAAACACTTGTAGTGAAAAAATTAAAGCATAAAGGTTAAAAAAGAGGTCATATAGTGATGGATCTTCCAGAAAGCATTCCCTTTGAGAAAACATGTCATACAATATATTCTCCTCTGTAAATTGTACTGGTTTGTGGTTTAGAAAAAATGCAGGGATATTGGATATTAGAACTGGGTTTGCTTCCTTGACTGTGAGAAATCTTGGCTTAATAGCAAAACTTAAGACAGTATATGAATAGGATGAGGAAATCAACATTCCAGGTTACAGCAGACATGTATTTATGCATTTAATACTTCCTTTTGGACTATCTCGTTATTATGACTAGATTTTATCTGGTTATCACGCTGCTGTTAGAGAACACACACAGACTAACATATCTTGAACTCTTCTTTCATTGGATTCTTTTGAAAAACAGCAGGATAACCTCTCGAGAGCTCTACCTCAATTGCAAATCCCTCCCAATGCTGAGGACAACAGTTGCATTTGCTAACATGAAGGTATAGGTGTACTTGAAGAGGTGATGACACAAGAAGGGGTGAGGTGGTGGTGCAGGAGATGTATGGGGCGAAGTGCTGGGTGGAACAGGGGCAGCAGGACCTGTGCTCCCACCACCAGCCCCTGCAGTGCCCACCCTGGCCCATGCATGGGCTGCCAGCTGCACTGCCCCGTGAATGATGCATGCTGTGAAAACCAGCTTCCAGTTAGGACTGAGCTGACACCATCTAACTCATAACTACAGAATCTGGGGCACATTATACACAGGTCTCTGAGATGAAAGGCCAGCCGTGAATGAACCATTCTGCCATCAAATCCTTTCAGTCAGTCAATCTCTAATGAGAAACATTACAGAGCATGTTTCCAGATCTTCTCTGGGTTTGGCCAACTTCTAAAACAAGGTTAATTGTCTACATGTGTGTTGCTCAGTTAAAACTCTGTCAAGAAGTCTCTCTGGCTAGGTTTAAAAGTTAGCTCTGATCCTGTAAACCATCTAACTGTAGTTTAAGCTGGAGGTTAAATTCTATTGATATTCTACGTACATATTGTACTTCAATATATAGAGAAAAGTTAAGCCATTTCATTTAGTTCAAGACTACACTGGGTTAATGAAATGTTCTTAAAATAAACAGCTCACTGATGTATTTGCTAGCTGACTAATCAGCATAATTGTTTGGAAAATATGGGCAGAGTTGACAATTAATACTTCTGTAGGTAAAATGATATGTCTATTTGTATAATTAAAAAATATTTAAATGATTTTTAAAGTAGTCAGAAGATAAAAGGTGTGTTTTGTTAACAGCAATTTTTAAACCTTTCCCACCATTAGAAAAAAAGACATTTTTAATATGCTTTATGTCATATTACAAGCCAATTTTCATTTAGCAACAAGAAGGAAGTTATTAAAATGAATACAGGTTCACCTTATTAATCATAAAAAGTTAAAATCAGGACTTGTTATGGCTACATTAACATCTGATAGTTAAAATATTTATAAAGAAAAGCTTTAACTTAAAAATACATTCTGGGAGCTTTTTGTGTTTGATTAACTATTTTGCATTGTCCAATGTGAATAAATGTAATAAATATAATAGGAATACATTTACTACAATTCAAATTGGATGCTGGGCAACCTGAGGTTTTTTGATAGTTTAAGTGACATATTGTGTGTTTCTTGTTGCCCATAACTTTTATATACACTAAGGCAGTTTTTTTTATGTACTGGAACTGAAGTTTTGGAGAGGAATAAACCTGTGTTTTCCTTGCTATTTATTTTAAATAAAAAATCTTCATGGAAGCTTTGGTATTTTTGGTTGGTATGTGTGGAAAAAACATGTAATTAGATGACTGATCTAGCAGATTGTTTAGCTGGATATCATGTTATGCCATTCAGGGGAACAATCTGAAGTAGGAAACAAACTTGAGTATGTGTGAAAGTTCTGTGAAGCAAAAGGAGCCCTTGTGTAAGGCAGGCTATTGTATGCATCTCTATAGTGTGTGTGTTATATTGAATCTATTCCAATCTGCTATATCCATGAGAACACAGAGACAAAAAATATATTGGTCATTTATCAGATGTCATCAGATGATGAAGTGGCCAACATAGTGCAAGTGGATGGAACCATCACAACTGGATTGCACGGGGCAATGTAATGTATTGCATGTCTAGTGGCTTTTACTTAATCTCACACTCATTATAAGCTGGAAATTCTTGGGATAAGTTTAATACCCAAAAGGTGTTTGGCATACATACAGCATTTATTTTACTTTTTTAATCTTTTGCACGTAACTTCATCAAACAGTATCACAAGATAAAAGTACTTGTTGAAGATGGTGCAAGAATGTGCCTAGTACTTGTGTAACCAATTCTGTTTTATTTTGTGTTTTGTTGTTGTTTTTGTTTTTTAAGATGTTGCATCAGTACTTCAAGCAACTTCTTCATGCCTCACAGTACCTCAAACCTCAGTGTGCCTTAAGGCACCCATAGAGCATGGTGACACACAGCATCCTGGGCCCTGGAAAAAGGATCATTGTAAAGCAGCTACACCATCTGTTATGTTTCTGACATCAGTGAACTGCAACAAGAAAAGGTAAGAGCTTAAGAAGCAAGTTCCAGGACTTGTTTCTGTGCTATGTAATTATATATAGAGATGCACTCCATATCTGCTGTGATATATTAATATAAATATAAAGGAGACATTCATTCAAGTAATGTTGGTGAGTTAATTCTTAACAAGTTGCATCAGTCAAAATTTTACATGAACTTCAGTGAAGGTTAGATAACTAGATCACATTACTGTATAGAAGGACTTGTAAAACAATGACTGCCTTCTGCAGAGTGCTACCTTAGCAGCTTTTAAAAGGAGTGATTTGTTTCCTGTGATACGAGTTGCTGTTTACATGTAAGTTTTCTGTAGATTCTTCTTTCTCCTGAAACATTCTATAATGGTTCTGTGATGTTACTGTGATGTCCATAAACACTGGAAAATCTGTGATCTACACTACTGGGGAAGACTTACTTCTGTTTTACAAATGAAACAACTGAAATCCAGGCCAAATCTTTCCTAAGTCATTTAGTGGCAATTTTAGGAAGAGGAGTGATAAGTCTTGACAATGTTCATTTCAAGAAACTGCAAAAGTTGCTACTGTGTATCCCTTTCATGATACAACTTGACTGCAATTAAGAGGTTGCTCTACAGTCTTTTCTAATCTATGGAGATTGACAGGAACTTTTTGAGACTCTAACTAGTGAGTCAAAGAAATTAATAAACAATAGCTTCTTACAATGATTGAAGGAGACAGAATGTAGTTGAAAACGGTTACTTACATTTCGAGGACTACCTATGTAGTTCTTAATACTATCTCATATAGAAGAAGGCAAAGAAGCAGATATTATGTGTATTTATAGAATGTAATTTATATAATTTTGCTATTAATATAACTCACATGTTGTGAATTGCAAACAAAAAAAGAATCTGGAAAAAATATTCAGAACAATTCAACAAACTAATGCTTATTTGCTTAAGCCTTGATTGACTGATTCTGTAGAGCCAAGCCCTCCTCAAAGGGTCCAAGGAATCGCAGCTTTTGTGGCTACTGAGAAAATTGAATGTGCTCAGCAGCACTCCTCTGGATTGAAATTTAGGCCACCAGAAGTTATGTGATAGATTACAAGATCCAACAAATTGAAAGGAAAGAGCACATCTTAGAGAGAAAGTGTGTGAATCTTTGGGAAATCCTGTTATGGCTTTTAATCTGATGATATATTCAGTTTAGCTGTTGTTCCATATTGTGATTAAATGTTTAGACTAGCATAGACTAGCATAGGTGTTTTACTCCTTGGATAATGATTTAAAGTAGCACTCTGATTTGGCAGGAAAAAATTGCGAAACAGCCAACACTTTACACATTGTTTCAAGCGGTTGTGTGTTCACATCAGGTACATAAAATATTTAGAGAAGGAAATTCTGGGTGAGATGACTGAATTCATGTGTATCATACTCATACAGGATTGATAAAAGTCTTGAAGGTAGGTCTTATCTAATGTACTCAACATGTATTCCAATGTTCTGATTAGGGTATGTGTGGGGCCCAGGAGTGCAAAATAGGTAACTGCTAAATACTAGAGCACTTACACATTGCTTTAAGAACAAAAAGATGGGTCAGCTGAGTGCAAAGAGTTCTTTTCTGAGGCAAAAGCCTGTTTTTTTCTGTGGAAAAGGTTCTTTTTGAAGCCGTAACAGCTTAACTGAACCAAAATCACCTCCCAGAGGAATGCAGGAAAAAACTTGCAACTAAATGTCCAGGATTCTTTCCTTTAAAAATTACTTCCTTCAAAGGAAGAAGTCCCCTGTTTTTTGGGGTTATGTTGCAATCATTAGCATTGCTGTTAATGGGGAAGTGTGGGAAGAACCGTGAAGTTTGTTTGCATTATTCAGTGTAAGGGCATCTGCTTTTCGCTGTAATGTGAGAGATGTACAGCTAGAGCAAATAGACAGTGCCACCACTACCCTAACAAAGGGCTGTGATTTCCAAAGGGTATGGGTTTCTTTTTAATACTTCAAAGAAACCAACCAACCTTCTCTGTCCAACTTTAGGCTCAAGACTTCTGAGCTTCCAAGGCCAAGTTATGAACTGCTGAAATGTAGGGGTTTATCACAGAAACCCCAGTGCAAGCTGATCTCTGGCCATAGTACAATTTAATTTATTTATGCACAGGGCTGTGTTCAAATCATGTGTGCATTTGTCCCTGTCAGTCAACAAATGTTCCATTAATCAAACAGGAACCCTGGTGCATTCATTACAAAAGTAAGAACACTGAATTTGGGATGGTATTTTTAGTGCTTTTGACAGACAGGGATTATTAAGCTGTCACTCCCTTTTTTCTGCCAACTCCCCTATCTTCCTTCTCTTCTTCCGCAATGCATTGTCATTTTATTATTAAGAGCACACTAACAGTTAAATGACAGGAACCCTAAACCCCTGACTAGTTCACTGACATGACAGGTTATTTTTTCCCTCTATTCCCTGTCCAAGAACCCCTGCTGATCTTCCCAGCATGCAGTTCTGTGTGACCCTTAACATCTGGCAGTGATTAATTGTCTTAGTGTCATAGCGATCGCCTTCCTCCCTCTGATCCTCACTTACTTTGTTCTCCCTTTTAAAGCCAGTGTGCTGGAACCTTTTCTTCCCACTTTTCAATCTGTCCAGTATCCAGGATACTGTGTATGTCTACTGTGATACAACTTGAAAGAAACCGAAACAGTCAGTTATCTGGCCCTGAAAGTCTGGTCATGGATTCAGAGAGCTTTCTGTTCACTGAAGGGGTGTGCTTGAAAAACAGCACTAACTAGAATGACACAGATCTTGTTGAACTTGATCCGGATCTCAGGTCCCTTCTAAGCAAACAATGCAATTATGGGAAGCACCATTTTCAGCAGACACATGGGGCATTGTGCAGAAGGCTGTCAGCTGAAGCTTACATAATGTTACATAGATTAAGGTCCTGATACCTCCTGACAACTCTTGCCCCTTAGTGCTCAGCTCGCCCTGCTATACCACACTTCTGCAAAATGTCTTAGCCCTGTCTGGGCCTGAGCTCTTCTCACTCAACTCCCACCCAGTTAGGCTGGGTTCCTCCATGTGTACCCAGGTCAGGATTATAGGATCCACTGCCGTTGTTGCCTGGGGTGAGAGCTCAAACTGAGGTGGTTTTTACAAGTGAATGTTATTGGCTGAGTGATACTTGGGGAGTACTCTACCTGCTTTAGATGCTTGTATAATAAGAATACTGGTGGAAGAGAAGACTGTACCACTAAGACATATGTCAGATGTCCTCAGTGTGCTCTCAAATTTCAGTACACTTCCCATGTGATTTTCAAGAATGATTTTGTTCCCTGCCTCAGTTTCTCCTGTTGGAAAATAAAGACAGTAAGTGATTCAAAGTATGGGAGACTTAATTACAGCTTCCAGACACCTTAACTTTTCCTGTATGAATATGAAGTATTACTAGGCAATTATTTATATCTGTGTATTAAAGACAAGTTGCCAGGCATGGGGGGAGGTGTGTAAGAGGGAAACAGGAGGCCATGTTGGGCAGAAGTTTTTTTTTAGCTTGTTTAAATTAAGGATGCCAGTGGTCTGTTCAGTTTGGCAACTTGCATCAGTAAACTACCAACTGCTCTAAACTTCCATTTCCTTACATGCAAATGGAGGATGAGCTAATAGCCTTCTTTGCAAAAAAACCCTAGCCCTCTTAACATTTGAAGATGAAAGGTAAAAATAAACAATTGTTTTAAATCCTGGTTGAATAGCAGAATACATGCACTGAACTTAAACTACTGTTACATTTACATTTTAAGACAAAATATCTGAAAGGCAGTTTCTCCTTCACTTATCTATTGGATGTTGAGTTCAGAGTCTCTGTCTCCCATGACACACGCTCCTCACAAACCAATTTCTCCAGAGCGGTATTATGTTCTGGCTCTCCATGTATTTCAAATAATTGTAAGGCCATTTATTTTCTTTTTCAAACGAAAATAGTAAAACGGAGTGCATGGCCTTTTCTAGTTGCTAAGCAACACTTTGTAACGTGCATCCTGCATTTTGCTGTGCCATTTGGCAATTCACACAAGATCTTTTTTGTTCATTTCCAGTCTAGTAACATTGGTTGCTATATTTCAAGTGCCAGTATAGATCAAAGTATTTCCTAGAAGGATAAACATGTTAACTGGCAGAGTGTGAATGATTAGCATCAAGCACAAGCCTTTTAGTATAAAGGACTTGGCATGTCATCCATTGGCAGAGCTTTTCAAATGGATGCCATCTATACCCAACAGATGTGCCACTAAGGAGTTATACACTTCTTTCCAAAGTACTGCTTGCTGTGCTGGTGTGACTGAATAAGGATGATAGCTACTGCTGGGCTTTGTAAGTAACTGAGCCAAATGCTGTTGTCAGCCATGGTAGTGCATCTGGAGATCTCTGCTGACTTTGCTTGAGCTACTTCAGTTTTGCATCAATACAACTATTGGTAGAACTATAATAAGCTGCTGTTTTCTCATCCGTTTCCCTTTGTGAACATTTACAAACAAACCAAAGTCTTATGTTTGACTACTTAGTATTGCTTGTTTTTGATGAAGTATAAGCCTAATGAAGGTTGTCTTTACATAGGGAGCACTCATTCGTCATAGCAAGACAGGACATAGCTGTTTTTTACTATGCTCTCTGCATTTCCAAACTTAAAATTGCAGGTGATCAGAATCCCTTTGTGAGCATGCAAGTTGGAAGGGAGGGTTGAAAGACCATTTTTTGGACAATGATTTTAAAAATACGTAAGAAATATTATTTTAAAACCTGCATATAGTACATACCTCCCCCCTCGTGTCTGTTTTGTCATTGCTAGATCCTTGTACATTTGTGTGGCATCTTTAATTTGAAATGTGTGTCAGACTCTCAGTGATGCTGTATACACTGGACCCAATGTCAGATACTGATAAACGCATTCAATGAAAGTACTACCAAGTGAGGAATGGTGGGGTGCAGTGGTAAGTTTGATGCTGGTGGCAACAATTTTGACTTGGTTACGATATTTCAAAGCCTGTGGAACAGCTGAGAGGAAGTTTTAAAAACCTGCTTTCCTGTCGTAGACTGCTACAGGATAGTTCCAAGAGTAATTCTTATAAAACCTTATTGTCTTGATCATTTGTGTGTCATTCTGAGTATATTTTACAGAGCAAAAGTTACAGGCAAAAATTATGCTAGTGGTACTGGTGGGATTGTAAGTGCTAGAAGTGATTAGTTAGTTGAAGAAGCAAGCATAGTACCCTCTTGTTTGCACGGTCTTATTATTATCTGAATCTGATAGTATAGCCAAGGTCAGTCAGGGGATAAATCTCTTAATACCTTTTTTTCCTTGATCATATACCCTATCTCAGGCATGGTTGTGAAGTAGAGGATTAAGAGGGAGAGGTAAGGCAGATCTGCCTTGTGTGATCAGAGAGCAAAGGCAAGAGGCAGATTCTTTGCACTGCCAGAAGTGTGTACAGCTGGGGAGAATCAGCCTGCTCATTTCATGGCATTTTATGACATGTTTTCTGTGGCAAACATTAATAAGCTGCAGCCTTAGCTCTGGCCCTATAGGTAGAGCTATTTGCTATGACTGCTCTGTTTGGCCCCAGAGAGCTGAGGATTCTCCAGCAAGTCCATGGTGAGAAAAGTGATGTTCTTGTCTGTGACACAGCAGCCAGAGCAGGCTTGGGCTCATTATCTTTTTGTTGTATTGGTAGATTCTTCTGACTGATCTAGAAATACATTAAAGAAGCTCTTTCTCACGCAGAAACGGCAGGGATGCACACAAGTCAAAAGATGGTATTTTAAAATCGACATGTACTGTCTCTAAATCATATTCCCTGTTGTTCATTTTGCTTTTTCTTAACATTGGAATCATTATACTGATTTCTACGGAACTGACTAGATCCCTTAGCCAAGATGTGATGCTGCAGTAGCATGAAATGAGAACAGCACCTCAATAATACTCTAAAAGCTATGGTTCTTAAATAAGTTTTAATTTCTAAACTGCTCAAGTGTTGATTTGGGAGCACATAATTTGCTTTTCTGAGTAGAGTGTTTTTTGTAGAATATGGCTATAATGATTGTGGTTAAGAATAAAATTAAATGGCATGACAAAAAAAAAATAATTTAAAGGTGTAAAGTGTTTGTAATGGTGTTAAGAAAACGGAATTGTGTACTTTTGGCCCAAACTTACATGATTACCTAACACTGATTATAAGCTTAAAGGCCCGCAATGTAATACCAACTTTTGTATCCAGCATGTGGTCTTGAGCGTATCTAGCATTCCAATATAAACAGTGTATGGATTGAAAAGGATGGGGACTGGGAATCAGGGATCAGACTGCACCTTTGTTATGTTATGCTGCCTTGGGCCTCAAGTTCAAGTGCTTTTTGTGTGTTTGAGTACCAAATTTATGCTCCTCATCTTTGTGACTGTGACCTGCACTGAGATTTTATGCCTAAAATAGCCTTAAGTAGATGATGTGATGACAAGATGACATCTTTTTAGTGTCGAATGGTGGTTTCCCATGGCAGATGCCCAACAGTGAGGAAGCAGCAAGCTGTACATGGGAGCAGCCACAGTGTTCCCTGCTATCACTTATGTAAGGGGACTTGATGGGAGATAGAAGCAGGGTTCTTGCAGCACTGGTTCCCCACCACCAAGTGCATGCTCACAGGAGCAGCCCCAAGGCAGTTTGCAAATGGAATTGAAGCAGCCCAGCACTTACTCTGTGCTATGCCTAAAGCCTTGCAAAAGACTTACAGAGGCTGCTGTCCCTGATGACACCTGAGCAAAGCAAATGGGGGATTTTCCTACAGAGAGACCAAGGCAAAAAAAAAGAAGTAGGAGACACATGTATCTCTGCCTCACCCAGTCACTCGGTGAGCACGTTGTCCCTGCTGCCAGGGCTGTGCTGCCTGCTGTGGTCACACCATGCCTGTGCTGCCCTGCGTGGGTGCCCTTTGGCAGGCAGGAGGTAACATGTTTGGAGCAGCAGCTGCTGTTGTCTGCGGCCGTGGGTGTGACTGCAACGGCACTTGAGCATAGTTGGTCTTGGAGTGCAGGACTTGGGACAGCATCAGCTGTAGGGCTGCAGGCAAATAGTACTAGGCTCTGGTTGTCATTTTAACTGAGTATTATGTAAATCAAATAGAGCAGCTGTTAAATTAAAGCAGGAGAAGGTAATGCCTGCTGCAGCCAAGGCACTGAATTTTAAAGAAATATGGAATTTGTTATTTCCCTATTTCTTTCCATGGGGGATGGAAGTAAAGGCTCAGAAAAAACTCTAATTATTGACTTCCCCAAGGACACATACTGAGAGCTCCATGCATGTGGAATTTAAGTGTTTGGGCAAGCCAGAGTGGCCACAGAGCTGAACAGCTTATTGCACAGATCCTTTCGAAGGGAAAACGAGACCAAATTTTACCTCCTGTGGGCAATAAGTAACTTTTACAACAGTGCTTGCAATAACGAAGAATTTCTCAGAATCTTCTGCCTTCAGAAATCTCTATATGAAGTATCTTGCATATTCAATCAAATAGCAATTCTGGTATTTCATAATAAAAATACAATTCAGAATGAAGCATGTAAATTTAAAAATATTTCATCTTACTGGTTTAGTGTCTATATTAGCTTTGAATGTTAATCAAGAAAATATCACTCCAAAAAACTAAAATTATTTGCTATCCAGCTATTGCAACTAATAAAGTTTTTGAGGCATAGCAGAAGGATGAAAGTTCTAGATTAGAACTACATCTTAGTGATATTTTTCAATTATAATATTTTAAATTAAAATGCAGGTTTAGGTTTGTAAAAATTTTCAAAAAAACCAGAATATCTTCTCACTTAAAAAAAACCACAACACCCTCTTTTCTTTAAAAAAGAAATTGTAACATTCTGCCAAAATGTTCCAATTTTTTTTAAAGTATTGAGAAGACACTTCAGGCATTGATCACTGATGGTCCTGTAATGGCGGGTGACATTAATATTCTGAAAACCAGATTAGCAGTATTGCTGGGTACCATATGATTACCCTAACTCACAAAAATTTTCAAGTTTTTTTTTTTCCCTGAAGCTAGGATGAAAAGCCAGTCTAAATATTATTAAAATGCAAAATATCCTAGGAATTTGGGCTGAGTATGTAGAGACATTCCAGTTTTATCTGAAGACTTTCAGTTTTATAAAGTAAGTTTCATTCACTTTTTTGAAAATCTGAATGGAAAAAGGAATTTTCTCATTTGAAGATATGTTCTGTTAATTTCAACACTTCTTTTCCATTTTTCCTCCTTGTTTGAACATATTTATTCTTTCTGACTTTTTGATCTTGGAATGAATTGGCACTTTCAGAGGCAAATGCATTATGAAAATATTCCTGGTCATCTCTGTTTAAAAAGTATGTGTATTTGCAATATAATTATCAGTAGTTTCGGTGCACTTGGAATTGAATCTGACTCATGTTGACATCAAAATACAGTCTATATAAACACCCTTTCATCTGACCCATTTTATAATAGATAGTTCATAAAATGTTTCTTGTGAAAGTAACAAACAGCAAAGATAAAATCACACTGGAAAAAAAATAATTGAAACAAAGAAAGAGATAGTTACCTTTTGTACAAATTTTTACTGGTGGCTGCTTTTTATTTCCTTGCCATATGTTTGCATTAGTGCCTGAAAAATAGTATGCAACTAGGTAATTCACAAATTAGACAATTGCTGACTGAAATAACTGTCCTACTAGAAGGCCTGATGCTTACTTAAAACTGAATTCAGTCTTTTACTTTTCTGCTTTACAAATTGTCAGATAACTTCCTGAAGTCAGATTCTGATCTCGTTTACACCAAAATAAATAGAGTATAACTGCATTTGCTTTAGAGGAGCTACTTCAGATATGTATTGCTTAATTAAGAACAAAATCTAATATTTTATCATCTTAATTTATCTATATCTCAGTATACACTACAGGAATGCAGTCGGTAGAGTGCTAGTTAAGTCCATATTAATTCTGAGGTACAGTTGTATTGCACTTTTTTAATCCTCTGCACTTGATAAACCCCTCTCCTACTTAACCAGGCGCAGGGGCTCTCAGGTGCCAGCAGTGCTGCGGTGTGTCTGCCTGAAGCTCAGCTCACTCTCAGGAAATACCTTTGACTACCACAGGGGTCTCACACCTGGAGCTCTTGGAAGCTGGGCCAAGAGAGCACCCACAGATTAAATCAACACTGTGGGCTTATGTATAGCCTTACCATCCAGCATATCCCTTAACTTCTTTTAGGTATCTGGGACACCTTAGCTCCCTGTGATACAGTCTAGGAAGCTGTGCTGCACCAACATAGATAGGTAGTGTTTCAGCCTGTACCCAGCACATTAACTCCTATGGAGACTAACTTGGTATGGATATGTGAACTTGGTAGCCTTAGTGAGAAAAGCTGTGATGTTGGACCCCTTGATATTCTTGGAAATCATAATGATTCATGTACAAACACACAGTTTATATTTCCTCCATAACCTTAACAGCAAGGGAAGGAAAACTTCTATCCCTTGGCAAGAGCCTCCAGTATGCTCAGAGCTGTTGGCCGCATTTGCGTGTTTATGAATTCTAACAACTCCATCATGAATGTTGTCACCAGATACCTGGGCCCTAGCCACAGTAACTACATTTCCAAATGTTTAAGCATGGTTTGCTCTTAGGAACGTGCTCTCAACTGCATTATATAGTTACTATAAACAGTAAGATATCGTGTGATTTTTTTTTTAAATTTATTTTTTTAGTCCCTAACACTTCTAGTCAAGGATAAAATACAGCATTACATCCAGACTACTTGTGTTTTCTGTGTTTCAGTGCTATAGAGATAACTTTATCTTTTTTTCTAAGACCTTATATGCTGAAATACAGAACAGAGCACCACAGTAGACCACCACCACTGGAGTTTGTACAGAACATGCATCTGGCATTTAGAAAATGTTGTTTGGCCTCCTGGAGAGAACCAGTAGAACTTCTCATCTGGAAAGTATTCAAAGAGTATTTGCTGGGATGGAAAGTTGTAGCTGCGTAATCCAATGATGCAGAGAAAGGTTTCAGAGACACTATCCAAACAAAGTGGGGTTACAGTATGTGGGGGAAAGCAGGATGAGAAAAAATAGTGATTTTTTTTTTGTTGTTTTGTTGCAAAAGGAAAAAAATGTCTCTTCACTTTGTTTTGGATTAATAACCATGTCCTAAAAGACAGAACTCTGAAATAAAAATTAACCATCTCCACAGAAAAAGGAAGAAACTTACATTTTTGTGTACCGTTGGAAGGATCACAAAGTGCCCACCAGTCTGACTGATAAGTCAGTGAAAACTCTCCTTTTGATTTCCACTCAACCCAAATCTGCATAACAGGTTCTGAGAGGATCTAAGAGATAAACAGTGTGTTCTCTAGGCCAAAGGAAAGCAGCTGAGTAATAAGAGCAGAACATCCCGAAGTTGCAACAAGGGAAAGAATCTGCATTCTCTAGATCCTATGGAAACTTCCAGTACAATGCTGATAATTAGGATTTTAGGGATGAGACCAATTTTTGTCCTAAAGGATTCTGTTAGGAGTGTATATAAATAAACCACACAAATCTAAATTTCCAGTAGATGTTGAAGAAAAAAAGGTAGTTTTTAATAAGCACTATGAAGCAGTAAAGAGCAAAAGAGCAGATGTTTAGAATATTTTATTCCTTGGCTATAAATCTGTTTTTCAGATCTCACTGAGAAACATTTGACCAATCATATTTTCTTTGAGTATGGTGAAAGCTCCCATTATTCACCTTGGAGTAAGAAAGCAACTTACTGTGGGTCTCTATAGATAGTCTGTTACCATTACAGCTCAGCTTCAGTGTGTTCATCTCAGAGAGATAATATGTAAATGGAAGACTCAGCAAGTGACCAACATAAAGTTACAGGGGAGCCCATTGCAAAGCAATAAATCAATCTGACCAGTGACAGACTGTCCCAGCAAACATTGGAGCTGAACCCTTGACTCTTCTGCAAACAGATGGAAGCACTGGATGTGTGTTAGTTTGCCTGCCCACTTTCAGCTAACTCATCTCTTTTGCATATTACAGGGTGTTTCTTAATTTTTTTCTGTAAGGAATCACTTCTAAGTTTGCTGGAAACAAGAAAGGAACCTCAATTCCATTCACATAAGATCAGCTTTTTGGCAGCCATGCAGCTTTCTGGAGAAAGAAGGGAGAAAAAAAAGAAGAGCCCATTAGGAATAAAAAGATGTCAGGCTGTTTTAAGTGCAGGAGTTGTTCAAACAGCAGGTCCTTGTTAGTAGAGTGTAATTTTTGGACATGTCCCTGGCCTACACTACGTGCAGCACAGTAGCGTTTTCAGAAATGAGTAGTGGAAAGGATTTTTATCACACAACATAAGAAAAAAAATTGGTTTTTAAAACTTGCAAGTCTTTTGAGTGCATAAAACGTATTATTTCTTTGTGGTTACTTTTGTTACCTTATTATAAGCTTTAAAAAAAGCCAGCATGTTTTGATTCTTCAGTTTTGGAGGGAAAAGAGTTGCTTCCAGGGTGAGATTTGGCATGCCAACTCTCTGGCCAGAGCCAATTTTTAAAGCTATATCATAAACCTCTGAAAATGGAGGTTTAGAATAGAAATGCAGACACAGAGTTAATTATATCATCATGAATGGCGCCACTATAATTAGCTAACTTCTATATGATGCCAAGTTTTAAAGTATTTTACTTTTATGGTACTGGATGTCAAAAACTATTTGTGTTAGTTTCTTTGATTTTTTCCTTTATTGTCTTACTGACCTGGCTCACCAGGTTAGGAAAATGGCTTGCAGATTTTTCCTCAGCTGTGAAGAACCTTTGCAGCCTCGATGGTTAGCAGATTGCTGAACCTGGGGTGTCAAAGGGGGTGAATTCCCTCCAAAGGCAGGCAGGAGCTTATCAGCAGATGCAGGCTTCTCTGAATTACCTCAGACTTCTGGTTCCCATTGAAGGGCTTATTCTGAGATCACTGACAATCTCAGCTGGACAGGAATCTGCTAATATTTGGGTATTATATATACTTTTAAGGTGACAGTTTTAAAGAAAGATAAAATACAGAGAAGAAAAGGAACATAATCTGTTTTATAAATACAATATTCCCTACAGGTTCCAAACCAGAGGAAGGTGCTAACAAAGGAATTGAGGAGATTATGGGATGAGAAAAGCTTCTTCCTTAAGTTTCTGTTTCCAAGTAACTGTAGCTCTTTTGCAGCTCATTGCTTTTTAGGTGCTTTATAGCACACATAGGGATCACTGTTTCACCCATCACTGAAATCCAGTTTCTTCTGGAGTTGAATATGAAAAACATTACAAATATGTGACCAGGGCTATAGGTTATGCTGCAAAGTACAGAGGAACACATTGTGCAGTTAAGAATCAGGAGAATCTGTGGATTAGCTATACATATTCAGATATTGATAGCTTAACAAAATTAATCATAAAACCCAGTAATTGTATTTTGAATCTCCAGGCAAGGTCTTTGCTTGTTTTTTAGGATGATAGGTTGAAATTTCAGGAAAAAAAATTTCAAAGTGAATTTAAGATTCTGTCAAAAATATCCATATGCCTATAATAGTATTCTTATGTTACTCATTGTCCTTATTGTCCATATTTATATGTGCATATAAACTTAGCATTTATATTCATGTGCTTGACATCAGCTTTCTTAGCTATAACTTCAAAGGATCTGAAAGTGAAACTTTATTTCAAATACATTGCACCCTGTTGGTTGTTTCTCTTTAAGGATGGTCTAAATTGTGCTGCCCAGGAGAGTTATCCTTCTCTCTGGATGACATGTCAGGTGACATGTTAAGGCAATCCTACTTTTTGTGTGTGTGTGAGATTATGTAAACTAGGATTGTTCTAGGACTATCTGGGCAGGTAGGCTATTTTCTGCTGATCTGCATTTCTTCAGATCTGCCATCTAATTCCACCTCTTCCAATAAAACTTCCAATTGTGAATTTTGAAGTATTTTGTTATTTAGTAATCAACAAAACAGTAGGAATTAACATGAATTGTCCTGTACTTTTCGGGCAATCTCTTCCTTCTTTTGGCTGCCTGCTTGTAACCTTTTCATGATAGCTCTTCTTTTAATGATTATTTTTGGTTATAAGCTATTTAATGGCTGCAAGGAGTTTCACACAGGCTATTATCCTTTTCAGAGCTGAAAATGAAAACTAATGACATGATCTCAGTTTCCACACATTCCTTTTTTTCACATTGGCTTACTATAGGATCCTCAGGGGTATCCTTCCAGCTCCAATGTGTATGAGAAATCCTGCTGATTGCAGCAGAACTGCCCAAGTTAGAAAGAATGAGCGACTGGCCACACAGTAAATAGTAATTTTTGCTCAAACGGGGCATGTCAAATCAGTGGCCATTAGCCAGTGTGATGGAATTAACAATGGGAAGCAGTAGCCAGCACTGACAAGTTGGGATAAACTCAAAGTTGCAGTGCCACATCCAATTACTACAGTTCATTGTTGTTCCTTGGAGATGGAGACCTTCAGACAATCTCCATGAAAGCTGAACTGGAAATCCTAGGAATAGAAAAAGCAAGTATGAGTAAAGCTCATGCTGATCTCCTTAAATAAAAGCCAAAACACCTAACACTGAAAAAGCCTTTCCTTTCTTTTCTGTCCCTGACTTTGCTACAAAGTCTGCTCTTTGCTTCCTGGCAGGAAGTGTTAAAATAAATTGCTTTCAAATGAAAAGAGAAAAAAAAGTTAGGGAAGCATTTTTTTGTCCATGCTTAATTTTGTTGTTCTGTTGGAGGTAACACTTTTAGGTTTTGATGCAAAGCGTATTTTCATCTAAACTCCTTGCATAAACTGAATTGGACTATCAAGATTCCTGGGACTGCTTTACAAAAAGTAAAACCTAGGGCATCTTTTTTTTTCCATTCCAAATAAGGGCATTTGCTAGTAAAGGAAACCAAGAATTAGACCAAAGAGTGCAAAAGATATGTTGATGCCAATGATAATTTAGTCCATAGACTACTTCACTCAACCATAGATTCCAACACATATGAGCAGAATAACAGCATGGAGGAATGATTCATGTGGAATTATTTAATCTGCTCAGCAGAGTGCTACTTTTAGCTGGGAAAAAATTTCTCATAGACTGGTAGGCAACAGAATATCCAGTACAAAGCCAAATGACATCACTGACTTCTCTGTGTAACAAAAGGCCAATGGCATCCCCCCTTGCTGAGTGAAAATTAGCAGCAGGTCTTTGCACAGTGCACATACTTTGAGAGGGGGGAATTGTGTCATTGTTATTTGCTATTTCCGCAAGCTGACACTTATCTTGTAAGCACATCAACTGTTTGCTTTAGCTCCACAAGTCATTTCCTATACATTATATCGGTTAGTCATGGTGTTCTGCATTGTGTGCAAAAGAGGTTAAATTCCACATGTAGAGGAATCAAAGATGAACGAGAACTACCTCAATAATCTTTTATTGGAATGGGAACAAATACTAATTTCTTTAAAAAGTGACTGGATGGGTAAACTGTTTCAGACTTCTGCTTCTACTACATTTGAAACCATACACATAAAACTTTTAAACTCCTTAAAGATAAAGTAAATGAGCTCAACTCAAATTCTGCCAAATGACTAAAGTAGTTTTTTCTTAATTTTACATCCTAGAAAGCACACAGATTTATCAAGAGAAAAAGAGTTTACTATTGCTGCAAACAGTGGAAGATATTGTGGTGTGTTTCATATATATTCCCAAATGTAAAGAAATCTATTTTTATAATAATTGCATCTTCACAGATATTGTACACTCTTATTAGCAAATATTTGTCTGCTACATTGCTGCTGGGGAATCATATCCTGGCTGGGGAATTCTATGTGATCTAGTATTTTTTTCCAACTCTAATATCACTGAAGCTTTGGATTTGATTTTGTCTTTTTTACGGTAAGGTTTGCTTATTGTTTGTTTTTATTTCATTAGAACTGTACTGTCATGATGTGGTAAGCAGAACTATAAGAAAAATAACATTTCTTGGCAAATAATAATTAGTATTTTATTCAGCTTGGTTTGAAATATAGTATTGTAAGATTCTGTTAGAGATCTAGAAGGCTTCTTTCAGTCTCTTGGCTCTATAAAAAGATCCTGAAAAATTGAATACAAGCTTATCACTCAAGATTTTCAGTCTGTATTTTCAGTTCTGCAATAGAAACAACAGACTTCACTTTTTTTCCCTTGTTCTCAGTATCCCGTTCCTGTGTAACTGTGTTAACAACACTGCTCTTCATCTTTACTTTTAAATATGATAAAATCCTTGTGGAGAGAAATGTAAAAAGTTATGGCTTCGATTCAGCAAACACTTAAGCAAGTGCTTAATTTGAAGCACATGGATAATCCAAATTTGCTTCAGTCATTGGCTTCTGGTCCAGAGCCAGCACATTTGGAATGCATCCTGCATATTTATTCTACTATATACATGGTTCTATCACATGTGTGCAAAGTTGTTTGTGATTAAATTTTTCAGTTACAGTAACTGCAATGAAATTTAACCTGAGAAAAATTTAGTAAGAGACACTCCTACAATAAAGGTAACACTTGAAGACAAAGAAATCTTTCCATTTTCAGAAAATTTTCAAAAAAGCCCTAGCATTTGAGACAAAATACCTATGTGAATTTGTTTTTTTCTTTTTCTTTCTTGAAAAATAGTAAAATAATTAAAAATAGTTATATTTTTTAAATAAGGAAAAGTTATTGGTCTCTTGCTTTTGGTATTTTCCAGATATTTCATCTGCTATTTAAGTGTACTAGAAATAGCTAGAGAAACTGCAGCCAGTTTTCTAATCAGCTTTCTCAGTAACTTTCTGTTTGATTCTCCAAATATTGCCCAGAGTAGATGATGTGGGAAAAACTTTCAATTTAACAGTTCACCTGAAAAATATTTCTTCTTTTGAAATTTTATACTGTCTGCAGCATTAAAATAAAGTGCTGATGTTCCAGAGCCTGTTCTTTGCACCTGTTCTCCCTGGTATTTCTTTTCTGAAAAATGTAAAGGAATGTATTTTAGCTGAATACCATCCAGATCATAGACATACATTCAGACTCTGTGTATGTGTTTAAGTGTGTGTATATATATATATATATATTTGTGTGTGTATGTATATCGTCATATATGTTTTTTATATGTATGACAGGAAGAGAGGAAGAATATTCTCATTGGTAACAACTGATTGGTAGTAAAGAGTAAAGTAAATGCTCTGAAAAGAAAGAAGTTGATGTTTCTAAATGATTTGGCTGGACTTCTGCATTATGTACTTTTATTCTTAAAGAAGCTGTGCTTTCCATCAGTTGCTATTCTGACGTGTCACTGTATACTTTGTGAGCCTAACTGATAAAGCCCATCCTTTGCAATCAACAGGAAGGACTGGTGTATTTGTATTAGTATTCATATTATTAATTTCAGAAACGGTGTTGAGGGTAAAGGGCTTCCAGGATGGTTAGAGTGACCCTCCAAAATGTTTGATGTGCTACTCAAGGAAGCAGAAATTTCCTTTGGTTCCTTCAGATGGAAACGTAGACTCTTTGTTCCCTAGTTCTCTGATTCCTGGACTATTCTCTTCAAAAGAAATTTCAGCTTTTTGTGCTATTTTTAAAACAGGAAGAAACAGTTTTTCATTGTTTTGAAGTTTATCACTGAAGGCAAAACTTGAAAGAACTTTTTAACATAAGTATAAAAACATAAGCATCTGGTTTCCTATCATGCATGAATAGTTAAATGTCTCAAAGGAAGTTCTTTTCCAGCATGACTTGCATCCATCTACACCTAAGCTACCAGCATGTGCTGTGGCCACTGGGGGAGTTGATATTGCTAGGGCATGTCAATGAGTGGAAACCTTCCTTGTGGAAACTTCCTCATGGAAATGGTGTACAAAGCTTACTATTTCTAAAGTACTGTAAAAGGAGGTACTCAGATTAAAAAAAAAATATGTATTTTTGCAAGGTCACAGATTACTAGTATCTTCTAGTTTACAAGATTCAAGCTATCCAGAGCATAAGCGTCAATGAAATTTTTCCGTTTGTGCCCTCATCTTACTTTCAGTTGCATGGGATCTGGCCCAAATTTGGAAGCGAAGATGAATTTCATGTCCTCTCTGTGGTGCTTCTGGGGATTTAATTCCTGAAAATGAGACCAAGAGGCCTGCTTATAGAGCTGGGTTTTTGTGGGGGGTTTTTGTGGGGTTTTTTTGGTTGTTTTTTTTTAAGAAAATACCAATATGCTGAAAAATTTTTAAAATAAGGATAGAACATATTATCTGTGTCACTACTGGAGGTAGCAGGGATAGGTGGCATATGTGTGAGTTTCAAGAGGAACACATAAATAACAAATGGAAGCATTACGGTATTCAGAATTTTGCTTCCCTACAGTAATGTCACTATTTGGGATGACTTTAATATGACGTCCTACATTTTGACCAGCTTGCTTTCCTCTTCCTCTTCTCCTTCACAAGATCTCTAATGGGCATAGTAAAAATTACCCTAGGTTGTTAGTTCTGCTTTCATCTTCAGAGCCATCTGGTTTCTTGAATCCATATGTAGTGGTTGGTTTTTTTTAACTCAAGACAGTCAATAAAGAGTATGAAATTACTAATAGAAAAATCAAGACTCCTGAAGAAGTTACTGCTCTTCTTTTTCTTTTTAATCATTCAGCTTTATTTTTCCTTTTTCTTCTCCATGTGAGCATTTGTACAAAAGTTCTAAGGGCTACAGATGATCACTTCTTTATTTACCCATTAATGACTAAATAAGAGATTTAACTCAGATCCTGCTCAGTAAGTGAAAATCTGTAATTGCAACACTAATTACAACTTTTCATTTTATGATTATGGATACTTAACCTTGTCAGCTCAGATTTGAGTGCTTTGTTCTGAAGTCTGCTAGTCAAGACTCAAGTATTTAAGTGTATTAAGGGAGGGATTGCTAGTTTTCACAGTGTAGTGATAGATAATCATTACATACACATTTCAGTGGAACAATAATTTCCTTTCATGTTTATCTGTGCAGCCAGTATACAAGTATAGAGTGGAAGGATATGAGACACAAATTCTTCCATTAGCCCAGGGTTTACCTTTTCTTCTTGTTGTTAAACTCAAAGGTAATCATGATTTCCAATTAGCATGAATCATTGTAATATTAAATGCAGAATGGAGGGAGAGGGGCAGTGGAAATATGAAGTGGGACACTATAAATCTTGGATGAAGATTTCAGTTTGTGGAAATTCACCCAACCGAGCTCACTTTTTCTCTTTCCTACATGCCACTTCTGCATTGTCGCAACCTTTGTTTCCTTAGGATAACCTGCTGTTTGGAAGTAAACACTGAATTACCATCAAGGTAAACTTTATACTCATCCACTTGCAAACTGCAGTGCTTCTGACATCAGAGGTGCCATAAAGTATACACACTTGAAAGGATAATACTTAGCTAATTTATTGGCATACATTCCTGATCTAACTGCTGAAGAATGATGATTCTCTGGGCATACAGTTCTGTGGGTGACTCTTTGAACTGATTTAAAACATGCCTTTGGCTAAGAACTCACTGGTTGCTCTGAAGTAATTGCTCAGCTATTGCTGTGTAACATGAGGGAATTTTCCTTCTGAAATGTCAGCAGCAGTGCAGGCAAAGGAACCTACTATATTCATGCTGGCAAACAGGGGAACCTACAGAAACCTGGTTGCTGCCAGGCTGCAGCTGAGTTCATAGAGAGGATTGGGTAGGCAAAGCAGGTGGTTTATGACAAGTGTTTCATACACAGAAATGTAAGATGCAAACTTTGTTCTTTTAGGAGACATTGTTTTACTAGAGATAAGATACTGAATTTGAAAGAACTCAAGAACTTAAAAACTGATGGTGAAACAGAAAACTAGTTTGGCTACTCATGCATGCAGAGAGAGTCTGACTGTAGTGGGGAATGCAAGTTTTATTAGCCTGAGATTGGTATGTCTGTTAGTTGTGTGACTGTAAAACTTTAATGAAGTGTCATGCAAATTCCCTTATTATGCTGTCCTTAGAACTTTTAAGAAGTTACCTTCATGTATGACATAGAATAATTATATTTTGTAGGAGAAAACACATTATAGCTTGAAAATGTATTACTTTTTTTTTTTTTTTTTTTTTGTAACAGATTTTGAGAATATATTTCTCCTTTAGCAGTTTCCTCAAGCGTAAGAGTCTAACCCTCCAGGCGTAGGAAATAAAAAAGATTATCACTTGAAGCTACGCTAAAATCACTTTACCCACCCATCTACAGTAGCTACCTGGCTCACATGCTTTAATAATTAGGTATTATACCATAACAATGGGATTTCTTTTAAGCAAAGTGTTTAGAGTTAGTTTAGAACAAGAGCAGTGCTTATTTCTGGTAGCATCAGACCTGTGTGACTGGCTAGCCAACTGCTCTGTTATATGTCTGTTGCAAGCAGACACACAGCAAAGCTGTTTCTGGTTTTCTATTACTTTTCACAAAGAACCAAAGGTAAAGCCTGAGCCAGTCAATACAATTAGCAGAAAAATGCAGACATATTCTATAGAATTAGACACACTTGGATTAAAAGCATTGTTTACAAAGTAATTAAAATATCTTTAATTATTTGTGTACTTATGGAAGTAAAATTAGTATTATTATTTTTTAATTAACAAAAGTGGCCATATAAAGGTATTTTGAAAGCTATTTACTTCCCAGTGGTAGTTGATGCTGGGGCAAGGAGATGATGAGGGAAAGACAGGGATAAAGGAAACACCTGACAAAATGTTGTCAGGGAAGTATAGGTATGAGATAGGAGTTTGCCATTAACCTTGCTGACTGACTACATTCTTACATCCTTTCCATAAAAAATGCTGTTTACTGGAGAGGAGCTTCCCAGAGCAGTGTCTCAACCTGTTGACAGAACCATGTTTTCTTTCTACAACACAGAAGTAGCAATACCAGGATTTTATCACAAAATTTCTAAGGATACTGTAGAAGTAGCACCTCAAAACAATTTCACTGTGTGGATTGTAAGCTCAACTAGGGGAAAATTAGGGGATAGAGGAGGAAACAATTATTCCAAGCTATCCAAGATGCTAATTAATAGTAGGGAAAATACAGTTAGGCTTGGTTGTTTTTTTTAA
Source organism: Chaetura pelagica (assembly GCF_000747805.2). NCBI lineage: Eukaryota > Metazoa > Chordata > Aves > Apodiformes > Apodidae > Chaetura > Chaetura pelagica. The sequence continues at coordinate 3,011,538 of NW_009953205.1, read as the reverse complement.
AAATAATATTCAGATTAACTGGATTAATTCAGCTATGCAAAGAGGGAAACAGAAATGAACTGGAAGTATCTGTTTTTGCTTACAGGCTTGCTATTGGTACTCCACTGAAACTAGGGTAAAGGATAGGAGTGTGTACATGTTGGAGTTAGATGCTAACAGCTGGCCAGATCTGTGATCTTTTACCTCTTGATCTTTTCTTAATCCTCCAAGCATATGCTTAGAAACAACTACTTTCTTTGCCAAAGTGTAACTGCTGATATTTTCCAAGCCCTGTTTTCCAGCTCTAATAGCTCTGGTACAGTTAAGCTATATGTTTGACAACATATGACTTTATCATCTGGGAAGGAACATTACATTTGGAATCCAGCAGAACAAAGTAGAATTCAGTATTTTCTGAAGGAAAATGGAGTGTTTGTATTTAGGACGAGTATACCAAGTTACAATAAATTACAAGGAGAGATATTTGTAATAAAGTCCCTCACTGGTCTTGAAGATTATTTTAATCTAATATTATACTGTAATGAATTCACAACCAACAACTATGCAGCAGCATCATTGCATCAGAGATGCAATCTACACTTGCAAATACCTTTAATTCTTATGTGTAATTTCTGTTTCCTGGAGCTTTTTATTTGTACTCTTTACTTGTTAGGGTCTGTGATTGATTAAACAAATCTTAGGGGATTTTCTGAAAACTTATTAGAGTACAACAGCTCCATGCACCCTTGTTCTGCTTTTCTAAAACTAAAGTTGCAAAACAAGTACGTGTGTGGGAAGGACATATGGCTAGGTAGAAGACAACGTATGTCTTTAGTATGCACTTACTATGCAGTTAGTTTAGACAGCATCTGTTGTTTATTTAAACAGCTTTTTTATTTTTTCTTTTGTTTTTTTCTTGTTGTAGGGGGAGGGTACAATCTGTTTATAGGGGACTTGTAAAGAGCGGGAGGGAAGGGTTTCTGTCTATTTTCTTCTTTTTTTCCCCTTACCTTTGACTTAGAAATATCAGGACTTTGAAACATTGTCTTTCATGGGTCTTTTTTTCAGGAATTTTGGGATCAATGAAGCCCTGGGAGTTTTTGTCAACTTTAAATGGAAGGGGGAGTACATATGGATTCCTAACAAAGAGCATTTATTTAAGGTCCCCTGAGTGAAATGCATTTTTATTTCTGTTATAATTAGAATACTCAGTCACCTCCTATACAGTTAGGACCCTGCAAGCCTGTTTGGTGCATGCACCTTATTTAATATATGCAAGTGGCATATATTGTGGTGATCAGCTCAGGCTGCACGTATTTATTTGGTGGGAGCAGATGTTCCTCCTCCTGCCCTCTGGGAGCCCCTGCTCAGCAGGCAGCTGCTGGTGTAAGGGAGTGCTGAAGAAGCAGGTGAGGCACGTGGAGAGAGGCCTGTCCTGGCCCCAACTATATTCCAAGTTCCAGACTGAGGCAGCTGCGCTGAGCTCCCTGGACCACCCTTTGCTGAGTGGTCACCTATGTGAGTCCACATGCCTCAGCTGTCTCAGATTTGGTTCTGAGACTTCTCACCCCAAAACCCTGACATACTCAGCAAGCTTTGAGTGGCTCCATGACCTCCCTCCCCTGTGTCATGTTTTACTAGCCATAAGCCTGCAACCAAAATCAGCTATTAAATAATTTACATAAAACCTCACACGAGGAGTAGGCCAGATCTTGGCAACTGAGGTGGTGTTTTGCTAAGCAAGTACAAATATAGAGACAGCCTCAATTTTGGCAGGAAATAATTCCCAACTCAGTTAATAAGCCTTTCACATGTGCAATCTTTCAGATGTCTAAAATCAACTAGTTTGCCACTTGTCCTGTAATTTCCAAGGAAAAGCAGAGAAGGCAGACCTGCATTTGTATGGTGCTTATTGTTTTAAGAATTTCCATATTAGAAAGAAAAAGAGAAGACAGAAGGAGAGGGGAGTGTAATTTGTCATATAAACATTGTAATTGCTCAAATGAATATTTTCAGTATTTTACTTTGAATTCTCTTAGGGCCTGTTGATATTATGAAACACAATGCGTTCACTTAGGACTTGTAGTTTTAAGTTGGCCCTCAAATCTCACAGGCTGGATAAAACCCCACAAGTCTGAGTGCAACAGACTCCAGGAAGTCTGGCCCATAAGTACCTTCCAGGTTCCACAGCCTTGAGTGAGAGGAGCACACAAATCATTCAGCTAAAGGAAGGCACATTTAAAAAATCTTTTACTATGTCCCCATTTGGTTTTTATCCAGTATTATTTTTATGCTGAAGACTCAGCCAACAACCAGAGTGAATACATTTCATAATTAAAAATGGGACAATAAATCATGTCTTATTTTTAGCAGGAAAAGGTGCCCTTTATCCTAGTAACTAATAAGGGCAATAACTTATTTGTGGAGAAAGACAGGTGACTGTAGGAAACAGGGAGCAGAAGCCAGAAACAATTTGAATAGAAAGAGACATTTGTCACTCTTTCCAAATGCTTTCTAATGGCTGTGGGAGAGCTACCACACAGCTGCATCCAAGATGTCCTACCCCTCAACAAGTTGCCTTTGCTGCCGAAGTCACATGAGGGAGCTCTAGGGTGAGTGCAAAATCAGCTGGAAAATGGTACTTGAAGAGTAATCACCAATAGTTCGCTCTCAAAGTCGCTGCTGGGATTCTGCAAATCTCTGTTATGGATCCAGTATGGTTCAATAACATTATCAGTAGTAGAGAGGAACAAGTAAGTGTGTGCTTCAGATATACAGTGGTGAGAGGCTGCAAGGAGGTTGGAAGAGAGTGTTAGAATTCTAAATGAGTTGCAGGCTTGAGAAATGTCCATGTTTTCCTCTTTCAGAAAAAATACACTTCTAGCAGACTCACACTACTGTTCAAATAATAGATGGGGACAGTCAGCTAGATAATACTTATTGCAGTTGTATCTGAGGGCTGTAGTAGTTCACAAGCTGAGAGTGAGTCAGGTATATTTTTGTCTTACATAAGCTTATACTGTATAAGAAATTACTTGTTCTTTCTGCCCTAGTCATCATGCATATGGCCCTGCCTGGAGAGTTGTATGGGTGTGAACAAACTGAAAGAATCCAGAGGAAAGCAAGGAGAATGATCAGAGGTGTTGCAAACATGACTTAGGAGGAATGACTGAAAGAAACAGGTTTCTTTATTTAAAGAAGATAAATAGAAGACGTAATATGCAAGTGTGCAAAAGCTGTGAAAAGAAGAAAGGAATAATCTATCCTCCACATCTGTGAGGCACAGGAAGGGAAATCATGAGCTTAGCTTGTGTCAAATGACTTCTGGCTTAATGTTTTTTGAAAAAATCTCTCTAATAGTTAAGATAAAAAAAAATGCTAATGTATGGGGAGGTGCTGAAGCTTCATTTTGGACATCTTTAGATAAACATCTGCCAGAACTAACAAGAGTATAATTGACCCTGCTCTGGGAGTAAGGCTGCACTAAATACCTTTTTGAAGTCCTTTCTGGCTTCATTTAGCATTTTTCTTTACTTGGGAGTGCATCAGGCTCAGTACACAGATTGCTTATTCCTGCTTCTCTTCTGTATAACTTTCTGCATATCTATGAAAGACCAGGGTACCTTGGGGCCCAGGATACCTCAGTTCTCCTGTACCAATAGGCTCAGTGAATTTGTTTTGGAAAACCCTACGTTCTTTTTAGACCTGCATCATTTGAATTCAGTTTTCAGCACCTTTTCTCCCAGCGAAGACATCTAAATTCCACTTCTAGACCCACTGTGCAGTATCTACACTGCTAAAGCTGCCTGAGTGTGTGTTCAGTTATAAGCTGGGGACACCCTTTGAAGATGTGTATGTTTGAACACTGGTTTGGCTGCATTAAAGGAAAAATGAAGATACGGAAATGTATTAAGAAATGTTAAATAGTTGCTACAGGTTTGGTTAGGGCATTCTTGGGAACAAATGCAAACATTATTTTTTAACAATATTTAACTATTGTATCTGACAATTCTTCAATTATTACTTAAAGATACTTTTTTGGCAGAAAAAAATGCAGAAGTAATTTTAATTTCAGTAATTTTATTTGTATGCACCCCAAACATGTTTTTATAAACAGGGAGCTGCAATTACAGTGTAATTAGAGTAACCTGAGAACCTTAGGATCAGGAGTTCAAATTTATATTTGTAAATATTCCACTAACTTGTAAAACACTTTTCAAAGATGTTTATTATCTCCATTTTCTGATTGATGCAGTTGTCATACTTTTAAATACAAACCACACTAGTATTAACAGAGAGTTTCACCTATATACAAGACCTTTATTACTTAAATGTTTGAATGATCATAACTGTTCAGATAATTGAAGCAAGCGACTTAAATATGTAGATGGGAGGAGGAAAATGGTGAAGAGCCTGCATGCGCCTTTCCCACTGCATCTAGATATAATGTAGATTATGATGATGATGGTGATGATTATTATTACTAATCATGAATAGCTGCTCATATAAAAAAGCAAAATGAGACCATGAGTAGTATGGCAAACTGTGGGTTTATTTTGTAGGAAAGTTTTGGGGATTTGGGAGATGATGCAAACTTTTCATATTATTAGAAAAAAACCTTGGTTTATAAAGTGTGTGACAACATTGATCCATTGAGTGCTGTCCAAAGAAAAATTATTTCAAATTAGCCTCAGTTAATCAAACTTAGTTTTAATAGTAAGCAATGATCACAATAAAGCTTAGATAGCCATTTCTTTTGTTAGTGTGCAGATTTGCATCTTCTGACGTTTTAAGTAAAGACCTTTATTTTTGTAAGCTGTTGGAGAAGAGATATACTGAAATTATTTTTTTCTTTGGGATATTATAATTCCATCTGCTAATTTAGTCTACAGTGCAGCCTTACTGTCAGTTGGTTAACCCTTTCAGTGGGAAAAGAAAGAGGACAAAATAGTCTCTCTTTTGAACACCAGAAACCTCTTAAAGCTAGTATGTCCCATTAGCTAAAAATTAAAAGAAGGCAAGAATGATGTGTTTCGTAAGACCATCAGTATCACAGACATTGCTCACACAGCAGAAGAGCTGAAAGAAGCATCCTCGGAATAAACAGTTTAGCAGTAGCTCTTGATATGACTGAGGTGGAGTGGGAGAGAGCTTATTTTACTAACAGCTAGGATTAGGTTTGTGGTTTCTAGAAAAGATTAATTTCTTATGAGGCCTTTTCCCTGCTGAGGGAGAAATAAAGTTGAATCGGGCGTGAAAGCAGTTGCAACAGCTGCAGAGGCAGAGAGCTCTTTCTGAGATGTGCATGTGTAGGAGCCCAGGGGGCTGGACTGGGCCCCAAGGAGGTAGAGGGGACATCACTTCCATTTCTCCCTCCTGGTTTTTGGGTTGCTTTGGATATCTGAGGAGAGAGAATGGCTTTGCTGCAATGAGGTCTCAAGAGTGACTGGATGGAGCTGAATCTTCAGAAATGGATCTTTACTTGCTCTTTGGAGCTGTTTTATTTTTGTGTTGTAAGCACTATGCTCAAAACTTTGAAGGAAGAAGAGGTTATAAATTGCCTTTTTGAGATAGGTTTTGCCCTCTCTGGATATGGATGTAGAATCGCAGAATCACAGAATGTCTCTGGCTGGAAGAGACCTCCAAGATCATCCAGTCTAGCCCTAGACTTAACAGTGCAAGATCATGTGGATCTAGAAATTACTCTGGTAGTCACTGGCTCCATGGTCTGATTAATTTTCCTATTCTGAGCCATAAATATGAAGATAGATAGCTCCTTTCTTATTTTGAGATAGTAGTCCTTAACAGGAAATGGTTTTCTAGCAGCATTACATAAAACTGAATAAACGTTTAGCAAAACATGTTTGAAAGACACTGTCAGAGCCATGGCTTCAACAGGAACTGGGGATGGATTGCTATAGCATCTATGATATGGATTTAGCACCAATAAACTGACTGAATGTGAAATAGTACAGGCCACAGTTATTTCAGGATACAATGTAATGTGAAAATCCAAACAACTGGGACTCGCCCACCATGAAAAATAATTTAATAGGACTAGAGGGAACAATGGACTTGAAGGAGTGTTGGTTTTGCTGAAACCTGAGTCTATATTGGGAGTTGGGGAGTAGCTGGTATACTATCACTGCAAAATTGCTGTTTATTGCTTTATGGAATTCTCTGCAATTCTTGCTTCTCTCCATGTTTTATTGATCAAAATGGGAAATTGTACTGAAAATCACTGGGTGTTCTTTCTCACAGCTCACTTGAGTTAAGAGGAGGGATTCACTGTATCTTCCAGGCTGACACAGTTTCTGCCTCTTTTTGTTGCTGCCCTCAGCCTCTGTTCTTTTTTTGGCAAAAACAGTGCTGGAACATACCTGTTGGTGGATGGACTACAAAGGGATTTAGTGTTTCAAGTGCCTTTGATTCAGATTTGAGCACTATCTATTGTTCTTCTTATCTGTCTTGCTTAATAAATTTGTCCTTCCTTTCAAAGGAGACTTTGGTAAGAGGACATTATGTCCTTAGCTGAACCTCTTGCATGAAGGACTACAAAGCAGCTTTCTTCTGTTCATTCTACCTCAAATGGCTTTTAAGAAACTGTTACCTAGTAAGAAATGCTTATTGAATCAGTCTATTCTTCTCTCTTAAATGCAAATCTCTTACTGTGGTCTTAGCACTTTGCAGTTATATGACACTTTTCATCCAAGGCTTTTAAACTGCAGTGTGCTACAATTTTGTTGAAAGTAAGAAAATTATACCTAAGATACGTGTTTTTAATTAGACTAAATAAATAGTAACAAAATCATGGCCCTGATTCTGCAGGCTGATCCCACTGATTGAACCCAGCTCTCTCATGAATTCTTTATGAAACAGGGGCCTAACTTCAGATGTCTTTCTTCTGGAAATGAAGCTCAGCTGCAGCACATGATTAGTTTTTTAAGCAAATAACTTTTTTGGCTATCAATGGAAGTAGCCCAGGAGGAATGACCTGCAGGTGTGGAGGAAAATTTAACTTCCCAACCATGCAGTACTAATTCTTTGTTCTGCTGATGCAGGATTAGAGCTCAATGGGAAAGAAAAAGATCAATGAAATTTAAGGCTCTGCCTATACTGGGGTAGGATTTTTATGTTCTCAGCACCCATAACTGAGACCAGATTTTTCAGTACTACCCAACTCCTGCTAGATGCTTAAGACATTAAAAGATGCTAAGACATTAAAATATGTTTAAGACATTGCATGATACTGAAAACAGCTCAATATCAAATATAGTGAACTCATGAAAATCCATCCACTTATTTGGATACCTAAGTTCTCTTTCCAGAAGTGTAAGTCTGTATTTTCGTCATGTTCTTAATACCCCAAAATAGCACATAAAATGTAAAGTGTGGATGATGCTTCTAGGAAGGTAAGCTAGTTGCAATTAATGGTGTCTGGTCACTGTGTGAAAATGCCATTAGCAAAAATCCCAAAGTAGACCTAATCCAGAATAAAGCAAACTGTTTAGAAGAGAATTAGAAATTATTAAAACTGTTTCTCAAGACTCTATGGAAGCTTAAGCAACAAAATTATTTGCAGTTTAGAATATTATATTAATAGTAGTTCATATTTTGGTTTTCTGGGATTTGGATTGATCTGAACAGGTTATTTTAAACTTGAAGATTGTATCCCCTAATTTTTTTATTCTAGAAGTAACAAATTATCTTGCTAAAGAAAGACTGGGTTGTTTCTGTGTTTGGGGTTTTTGTTTGTTTGTTTTGGGTTTTGTTTCTTGGTTTTGGTTTGGTTTTGTTTGGGTTTTTTTGTTTTGTTTTGCTTTGGTCAGAAATAAAAGCTGTCTGCAACTAGTTTAGGAAAGGTCTGTTAAAGTGCTTGCGTTTAGCAAGTATATATGTGTATAATAGTTGAAGGAGATTAATGGGTCATAACTCATAAGATGGCCAGCACTCTGAGGTCCCATTAATAGAATTCTTAAGTTAAAAATTAATTACCCAGGCAAATTTGAACCAGTTGACAATATTACAGTGATTTCTGGCTCCAGTGTTTTTGAACATTCTTAGATTTTTTTCTGGATCCAAATCAGTGCTGTAGAATTTTGCCCTTCAGCAGCCTTTTGGAGTACTGAAGACATGAGACGCCCCTGAAAGCATTGCTGACATGACACCTAGATCTGCTGGTGAGACTGCATTACAAATAGTGCTTGTTTCATCTGAGTGTGAGAGGTCCTAGTGCTGTAATTCTACAGTTTACCTTTGCTAATATAGCTGAGAGCCCATGAAGAAAACTGCCATGTTGATAAACAGACACAATGATCACAAACACTGTGGAAACACAGCCTGATTGGATGGTGATTGACAGGTTTCCACTGCTTATGTGATTCTTTATGTGATGAAGGTCAGTTTATTCTGAGTTTTGTATTCTGCTGGAATTTTCTGTTAGTTAAGATTCCACTTTGAGGTGCTTGGAATTTGTGGGGATTTTTGGTTTTTTTTTGTTTTGAAGATATAATGAGGACTTTGCACTGCAAGCCTGCAGCAATCCTGTTATGCTGTGATTAATGTCACTGTATAATTCTGACAAGTTGAAGCCCTCCCAGGGTGCTCATTCATCATGGATCTCTCTGTAGCTCTTATTTATTTATTGAACAACATGTAAGCACAGTTCCCTTTTTTGTTTAATGTATCAGCATTTCAGTGTGTGGACTTCAAGGTTTCAGTTTTGTTGACAATATTGAGATCATCCAGACAATTATCATTTGATTTTCACTTCACTAGTGAGGAAGATTAAAGAAAAGTTAAGGAGCTTTGTCTGTTTCCTGTTACTCATTTACTGAGGGGGAATAAAAACTAACTGTTTAAAATGTATAAATTATGAGACTTTAGATCCCACTCAAACAGTACGTGAGGAGACTGCATACCATTAGCTCATTGGAGTTTTGAGTGGGTCAAGCTGGCTTTTTCTGCTTAACTAAGCCATGATTTGCATCTCCACCTCATCAGCATGTATGAGTTACAGACCAACACATATCCTTCAAGTGTTTGCCCAGCTCGTTCACCATCAAATTCTTCACCATGCAAAAATGCGTTGCTTCCACAGGAAGGATCAGCATTTTGTTAAGATGTCCAGGTTCCTGCAGGCTCTTGCACTGCTGTCTTTCATTTGGAAAATAAAAATGGGTATGAAATCAGACATGAAATTGTAACAGAATGCCTGTGGCAAGAGGTCCCAAAATCAGTGTCCTAGGACAGGCTGGGATCAGGAACACTGGCTGTCTTTCATTTGGAAAATAAAAATGGGTATGAAATCAGACATGAAATTGTAACAGAATGCCTGTGGCAAGAGGTCCCAAAATCAGTGTCCTAGGACAGGCTGGGATCAGGAACACTGGTCACATTCTTTAACATGCTGGAAACTGCTCAGATAGTGCTGTGATAGGCGATAGATATAGAAATCTGAAGAGAAAGTGATTCTCAATATGTAAGCAACACTACACCTACACGTGAAAGTACTAGGGACAATTTGAGATCAGACAAAGATATCAGGAAGTTGGAGGGAATTCTAAAAAGAGCCACAAACATGATTAAAGAGCACAGAAAGATGCTGGCAAGAAAAGATGAAAAGAACTAGATGTGCATAGCTATATGATGATTAAGAAGGCACATAAGCATCTGCAGCTAATTGAAGGGTATAACTGTCTGGGGTGTTATGAGGGCTTGTAACTGGGAGTAGTTGGATGAAATTAATCAAACAAAAATTTAGGTTGGGAAATTTCCAAACAGTGGACCATATGTTCCCTTCTGGCGTAAAAATGTGTGAAGGGGAACAAAACACTCTAAAAGCCATGTGGCTTTTGAAGTGCAGCTGTTGTTCCACGCTCTCCCCTTCTCCGTGAAACTAAGGACCAGGGCCAGGTTTCTGAAGTGCACATACTAGCAACACAAGTGTTAGAAAATCCAGAAAATCTTTAGTTAAGCTTATCCACCCCTTGGAGTCCCAGTTACAAGTTGTACCTTTGCCTTTCAACCTTCCGCATTTCTACTTCCCATATTTCTCCTCCCTCCACCCAAACCTTAACTCACACAGAGACAATGTTTAACAATTTTTGGCTTTGCTTTGTTGGAAAAGTTGATTGAGGTTTTGCAGTATATGATTAATGTGTGGACAGCATTTCCATTCAGGTTATGTTCAAGTGTGTGGTATTGAATGATGGATAAAGAAGGGAATTGTACAGTGTTTAACAGTGTAACTGTTTAATACTAGTCCTGATAAATAGGCTTAGTACCTCGTTCCCCTTTAACAGCTTATGTATGTGATGGCAGAAGCTACTACCTTGTATGGAGGGCCGAGTTCTTCTTGGCTTCTGGTAGTAGGTAGGAGTGCTGTACGGAAGGAAGTTGATTTTTATACCTTGCTAGGTTAAGAACTCCATATATAATTTCTGGATTATTCTATCTCGTGTACAACACAAAACTGTGGATGAGGTCTACTTTTTTCTTTTATGAGGGGAGGAGAAGTTGGTTTTTTGTGTGCTTGTTGTCAGTTGTTTTGTTGGGCTTGTATTTTTTCTTCCTTTTGTTGTGTTTGTTTCAAACTTTAGGAAGACCACAAGTAATTGTTTTGGCAAACTCTTGCTTTTCACTGGGATTCCTAACCTTAAGTTGTCCCTGAGCCCCTCAGATTGTCCTCCCAAATGTTTCCTAATTTTGCCCTGCTCTGCACTCCCCACAGCTGTACTCCAGATTGTCCAGTAAGGAATTACTATGTCATGTTTGGGGACTAAATCAAATAATTCATATATCTCAGCAAGACTGAAATCTATTCATTTCAATGCATGTCTCAACATCAGTTATAGAGTCATTGCTGATTTCTCAGTAAAAGCCCACAAAGCAGAATATGTCATACAGTGGCAGTATTTTGATTTTTCTGTTCGCATTTTTCTAAGGGAAACAGTTTTCCTATTTCTAGGTTTTAAAGGCACATTGTTCATTGGAAAGTAATTAGGCAAAAGGAGTTTGCAGGAGTTGAGAATATTTAAAGCAAAGTCCTTTAAAAAAATAAATGGATTTTACATTTTCCACTAAAGCAATTTTATTTAGATGAAATTTTCTGCTGATATAAAGAGGTAATGTTTTCCAGCTTACAATACCCATCAGTTTGGTCTACAGCTGTTCAGGATAGATGTCATGTCTTTCTATTAGACTGTAAAACCTATAGACCATCTAAGCATTACTGGAGATAAATTCTGACAATGGTAGTTCTCTATTTTATAACATTTAAGAGATTGTCAGTAGCTTTGAGTTTACTTTCATCAATATATTTTGGCAATTTAATAGCAGCATATTAACCAAAACCAAGCAACAAGTATTTTTTACATGTTCACTTTAATATTCTCAAGCACCAAACAATAGAAGAGATATACCTGCACCCAAACAGAACTAAAATTGCACAAAGGCAAGATAATTCTGAATTAACGGAGCCTTTGTCTCCTGCTATGTATCTAGATGTTGCAGGAGTCCTGTAATCTCGATTAGGGTTGACACCAAAGATTATACGTTATTGTAGACCAACTCGGACAATTGCTGCTGACATCTTTAATCCAGCTTTTTAAATAGAAAAGGATATAACAGTCTAGTGTTTAGAAGCAGGAGCTAGACAAATTCAGAACTAAAATAACATGCCCATCTTTAGCAGGAAGAGTATATTAACCACTGGAACAGTTTACCTAGGGACAAACCGGTTTCTCCTTCACTTGGTGTGTTTGCATTAAGACTGGATATCTGTTTAAAAGAGTTGCTGTGAATGAAACAAAAATAATGGTTTTAATGCAGAAATCAATGGTTGAGTTTTTCTTGCCTATGTTACCCAGGAGATCAAATACAATTGCCATAATAGCCTATTTTGATTGCAACAGCTATTGATTCAGTGAGTTAATTATGCTTCAGCAAAATAGATATAGACAAATAAATACGGAGGCATTTGGCTCTCATTTATTTGCTATTTATATGAGATATGCTTATCTTCAACATTTCTGTGAAGAACAGCAGTATCTAGGTTTGAAAACATAAGATTGACAGAACATTTAACAGATATACTACTTTACCTACTTTATGTCAGGAAATAGAAAGATTTCATTATTTTGTTATCATGTTTTTTCAAACAAAAAATGAGCCCACAATTTCAATAATTTCTATTACATTGTAAATATTTTCTAACTTCTAAAAGCCTCTTTAAAATGTGTTCACACACAGAGTGAGTTATTTAATTCCCCATTTCACCAGGACAGCTCAACGGAGAGATCTGATTAATCTCCAGACATAGAATTTGAAAAGAGCATGAATATCAAGTGTGTATGATATTTTTGTTTTATTTTATTTTTATTAGCAAATGCAATGACTTAATTTGTTTAACAATGCAGACTGGGACTTGGTGAATCACCTTAATAGATTTCAGAGCTGACTTTTTAATTCATTCTAGTTCAAGCAATTGAAAGCAGAAAATGAATAAATTATGTCTTTTAAAAGCAATAACAACAAACTCATGTCTAATGACTTCATGGAATGATTTCAAAGTAACATTGCTCCTTATGGAAAAATGGGAGCCACCTGTTTTCCAAATGTGCTGCACCTGTGCAGCTCTCATAAAGGTTAAAAACATATCAAAGAGTTTGATCTGTGCAGGGCTGTCTGGGATGTGCTAAATGGATTCAGAAGTTGGAGGAGGATCAGCACTCCTGGCATCGTGTGCTATGTTACTGTTGGTCCTTGTTTCCTGTTAATTGTGATGCTGCCAGAGAAAGACCTTTATTCCGGTCTCGTATAAATAAATAAAGAATCACCCTGCAGGCATGGGATCTGAATCTGATGCCTTTCCTTGCTGCAGAGATGTAGTCATCTGGTTTTAGTGCTCAACATCTAATAGCTGGCATATGGGCAGAGCACAGCATTTGGTGTGGCTCCCCTGGCTTGCTCATAATCAGCTATTGAGATCCATTATTTCAGCAGGTGTGCCAATATCTGTGAGCGTGGCTGCCTCGCTCTGAGAAAATGAAGATGTGTGGCTGTGACCTCTTGCATAAAAATGTTAATCAAATTATTATTGCTCAGAATGGGTTACATTCTCATTCTACAAAATGGCCAGTGTCCTTGGGGAAACACATGCAGTAAGACAGTGTTTTGTAGTGCTGTAAAACTAACTGAAGAATTATGAAATGAATGGTAAAACCAAAATTATTTAAGTACTACAGATGTACATGCTCTTAAGGACGCATTTGTCTTCAGTAATGCAGTCATATGCTGGACGCATGTGGCTTTTTCCTCCATTTGTACTTCTTATCGTTATCCTGTATGTTCAAACTAATGCAATAGGTAGAAACTAGCCATTAGAAATGTTAGTATTGGCCAGGTTTGGTTGGTTTTCTCTTGCAAAATACATTCAATAAAGGAAGCTGATGTAGAGCTCCCATTGTGTTCCATCTCTACCAATAATAGCAAAGTATGAGTAAGATGTGTCAGTAACAAGTTCTTGGAATGAAAAGATGGTGGCAGCAGCAGAAGGCCCGTAACACATCCCATAACGTAGCTTTTCTGAAAGTGCACATCTCTTTAAAGATGTGTTTAAATTTCAGAGGAGTTTCTTCTGCTACAAACAAGAAACTTGAGTAGCACATTTAACACCACTACCCTCACCAGCTGACATCTTTTGGTAAGAAAATGAGAAGAAGTGTTTGTCTTTGTACATCTGTTTCCCTGTTCCAAAATTGTATCTCCCATGATATACAGGGAGGCTGAGTGAGTAATGCCTATAGAAACCTTAATGTTTGTGTTTGTATGTGTTTATTTTTAGACAGACTTTTGCAATTAGCTTCATTTCAAGAAGAAGAGCCATTCAACTGTCTAGTTACAGGTCAATTTTATGACAATGTTGGTATAACTGGCACTCCCAGCTAGAAGCATAGTCTTGAGATCTTTTATTCCCTGGAACATGAGGAATATGTGAGTAAGTCTCTGCAGGACGAGGCTACAGTCTTGCAAGCTTAGGGAGACTGGAGCCGGAGGGGGTGGTTGGAAGAACTTAGCCAAGGCTTTCTTTGAATTGAGACATTTTTTCTGCAGTTCTGATTAAATCTGTGCTCTCTAAATTGTGATGGCTACGATGCGTGACTCAAAAGGACAAATAGCTAGGCCCTAATGTAGCTAAGCTTGGAAAGTTCAACTGAAATCAAGGAACATTAAATACTTATTAATTAAATGTTACATCTAGACAATACTTGAGGGGTTGGTGCCATTAGGAGTTCTGAATAACCTCAACTGGTATGTGCACTTTGATTGTCACTGAGTCAGCCTCTCACTTAGAGTATGTGTCAATGGTCAAGGTGCATCTCAACATTGGAGGTGTTTGTCCAGTCCACACACTGTGAAAGTCATTACAGTGTCAACTTTATTTTCAAAAAAGAATTAGTAATAAGGATTTGTATATAATTTTAGTCTCTTGTTAAGGTCTTTGGAGTGAGGGGGAGGTGTTTCAGTTAAAAAGCAAATGCTTGTGCAGGCAGAAAGGTGTTTTTCTAAAAGAGAAGTATGCCTAATAAAAAAAGTCAGTCAAATCAACCAGAAATAGAGTAGAAAAATCTTTCCTGTTTTGAGTTCTACTCAGATTTTGATGTTTGCCAAGAAACAACTCTAGACAGCACCTGGTTTTCATTTGCCAGCACCTGGTGAGCAAGACTTCGCAAACTATTTCTACTTCTGTCTCTCTCTGTATTGCCCTGAATGTTTTTCATAGTATTCTAGATTCAGACCTCTGTGTTAGGCCAACACTGCTTTGTATTAGTGCACACAAGTTTCATGCTTTAATGTTCTACCTACTCTACCTGAAGGTACATGATATAACATGTTTGTGGCATTAACCCTGAAAGGTAAGATACTCCTCATAGAACAGATTGATTTATTTTTTTTTAGTCTCCAGGGCAGTGTATTTCAAAACAACTGAGCTTGCATGGCCTATAGTTTTCTCCTCCATTGGAGCAATATCCTGTAAGAAGGAATTTGAGAAGGAGGGGTGTAGTATGTCTTCTGAATGGGATTTTTTGCAGTTCCTTAATCCACTGCAGCTCTGACAGACACACAGCTACCAGCCATTGATCTAATCTGCAACATCAGAAGCATTGACAAAGCGCCTCTGATGATGGAGCAGACAAGGTGACTGAACTAGAAATCCTGTTCCTGAAGAGCTTACTCCATTTGTTAGACTTACCTATTTTAATTGGAACATGTTGAAAAATTTGCCTTTATAAGGCAAGCTGGTACCGTGTAAACTCAAATCTGCTGGACAAATTCACATTTAGTGATGTTTGTTAGCATTTAGAAAAGGCTGTACAGTAAAACCCTTGATCTCTCTTCTTTGCCTTTCATCTTTGGTTGTGAGGATGTGGCATTTCGGACTCTCCCCAAAGCCAGACAAGCTAAAGAAGAGACTGTCTTTTGGAGAAAAGCAGAAAAAAGAAGAGCTAAAACAGCTAGATGAATTACTTTTTCCCTAATTTTGATAGTATTTCTTAGTTAATGTTGTCATACTATGTGTACTATCTAGTTGTCAGTAGCTTGTGAAAAAACTGGGCATTTCGATGCTTCCTGTAGAATTTTTATATATAAGTGAGGTTCATTTCACATTAAAACCTGGCTACTTTTTATCCATTGTTCTTGCCTTTTACCATAAGCATGCCACTAGACATGCTGAGATATGTAAAGAATATTTGCACTATATTTGAACTCTGACTTGGGTGTTTAGAGACTAACTTAAGCTTTGTTCTTCTCACTTCTTACGGAGCTTAAACTACAGTATGTGATGTTTTAAATAAGGTCTCTGAGCCAAGTTGTTTCCTCCCTAGAACATGCGTTAGGCATCAGCTCTCGCCCCTCATTTGCTGGGATTGATAATGTGCCAAGTCTTGAAGTCTTGACTCAGTTCTGACTCTGACAAGACTCCCATGGAAATCAATGGAGGTTTTGCCTGATTAAATACTTCTGGATTCCTCTCCGAAACACTTGGCTTATTTATATCAGGCACGTTTGGAAAGATCCAACATTTTAGCCCCTGTAAAATAAGCTTATCAAAATCTTAACTGATGGAGTACATTCTCAAGGCAAAATACTCAGGGGCCTGCTTTTGGCAGTGGAACACTGCCTGTGTTTGAAAACTAAACCAAAACAAACCCAAAGGCTGCAGGATAATACATCATCTAAAAAGCAGTTAAACTTATCTAGCATCATCCACATATGGACAACATGAGATGGCAGTGTCTTCTTCCACTGTAAGGTGATCGATTGATGATTTGTGTTGTTCAGTCTGTGAAACTAAACAATAGGAGGCTATGAGACATTATATATACAATTTTTCTCCTGTCTATGAAAATTAGAAAAACTAACTGTGCAACAGACTAATTCAGAAAGATGTCTCTAGTTTAGTAAACATTTCATTGCAATCAACTTCACTGAATACCACAAAAACACTTCAGGATGAACATAATAGCCAGAAATAAACAGAAATTAACTTTAATGATCAGCTTTTAATGTATGAATATCATCCAACTCTTATGTTATACACAAGCTTAGGTTTTCATGAAATTTGGCATGCTTTATGTCATACAATACAAGCTGCTTTGAAAACTATGTGCTTTGCATCTGGAAAATGAAGCCATTTGGGGGGTATAGGAAAAAGTAATGTCTATACATTCTCCATCATTATGCCATGGAGTAAATCTAATTATTTTCAGAAACATGCAACTTTCATTTCTTGTTGAAAGCAAAGAAGTGAAACAATTTTGAGGCAGAGTGAAAAGTATCATCACACAAATGAAAATTACATGGAATTTGTAGTTATTCCTCTAAACCTGTGCCACAATGTGAAGCATGGAAATGCCATTCTGTACCCCACAGCCCTGGTGGTTCAAATGTCCCAGTCAGGCCCAGCAGTTCCATAGGATGGTGCTTATCTTTGTTGCTTCTTCATTTGGAGCCAGAGTACATCCTTGTGAGGTATGTGTACTGGTCCCACTTTAGAGTGCATTTGTCCCATGGTGTAGACAGCTTATTTACAATAGCTGTGACTGTACTAACAACTAAGACCAGATAATGATTCTTTCCATTGTCTGGAGAGATGTGTCAAAGGAGTAGGGCCTTGGCTTTTGAAAAGAAGCATATTGTATTTCTCTCCAAAGTCTTTCTCCAGCTGTCCAGGAACTGCACGGTGAGATTGTGGGATTATGTCTACACTGCGAGATGAAGGATTGTTAAAGCCTATTGAACCCTGTGACTCATGCTTTCTTTCCCAACGACTATTAGCCCAGCTGCAGTTTTAACTTAGAGCATTCACATATTCAGGAAGATTTGGTTTGTGTTATCTCTTGGCTGACTGTTTTGTAGCATGTATGGTTTGCTTGTGTCTGGTCCATCCAGACTTATGCACAATAACTTGGGCCCATGCTAAAATACCAGGCATACTTCAGCAACTATAGGCACTATTTCCTGCTCTGATACCTGTATTTTCTCTTTCTTTCTTTTGCTGTCAAACAGAGTTTAGAGTCTTAAAACTGATTTACTACTTCTGTGTTACCTGCACAGACATTACTTTTTCTTGTGCCTCTCAAAGATACAGAGTTTGGGCTGAGACAGACTCTTAACATGGGCATGAGGTTTTCACTATGAGCTCGGGGTGGGCCAACCCCTGAAAATGCATATAAGCAAGTCAGCAAAGATGACTTTGTTGCCATACACTGTGACACAGGATACAAAAGGTAAGGACAAAAAGCTATTTGGGGGGAATTCTTTTAGAATAGGAGCTTCTGAGTTCAAGATGGAGCTGGGCTAGGCAAGAGCCCAACTTGCTGTCTTCAAAATGTTCCTTATCCCTACAAGAGCAAGTTGAGAGTGTAACTGCCTCCAGTCACCTTGCAGCTGTGTGTGGAACCAGATTGTACTGCAAGTCTGAATGCTTCTTGCTTTAGTTAGTGTATGGTCTATTAGCAAGAGGAAGATATATGTCAGAAGGACAGATTCAACAGCTAATGACAACTAAATCTAGGGAATTGTTATCTGGTCAATTGTCCTCCAGACTCTTAACTTTTTTGTACAAAAAGAGTTGTTGTACAAAAAGAGTTCAGTTGTCCTGAAGTCTCTAAAAATGTGACCATAATTGAACCATCAAATATAAACAAAGCTACCTTCTTTGAAGAAAGATGGCATATTTTAAAGGTTTAATTCTGTTTTTTTCACCAGTCCTTTCATCTTTCTACTTTCTTACCTAATACCTCTGGAAATCTCCCTGCTTCCACAGCATCACTCCCTGCTAAAACAGAAAAAGTTAAAAAGCTTTATGTATGCTCTTCTGGCAGGAACCATTGGCCTCATTCTGATCTTATTTGAAGTGTGTAAATCAGAACAAAGCCCTGAGACTTTTAGTGTGATATGAAAGCAAACACCCTGGCATAATGCGTGGCATTATGTACTGCCAAGAATTCCATTCAGATTCACAGCAAAAGGGAATTCTTAACCAGGTTCAGTTTATAGAAGAGACAGTTTTTTACTACAGTCAAATACATCAGAGTCAACACTGACACAAAAATGGAGCTAGGTATCACAGTAGTGAGTGCTGAGTGTGTTTATAGGGAAGTGTATAGAAAGAGGAGAAAGTGGATAAGAGGAGAAAGTGGAAAAGAGCAGAAGAGTTCAGCACAGGCATGAACAGTCAGTATAGACTCATTTTTTCTGGAACATACTAAGCTGGTAAGACGTGATATTTTGACTAAAATTCAGTTGGTTATTCTTTTACTGGCTGTTACGACTATACTTAAACTCTCAGAAAAGGATGAAGGGATGATGGCATCAGATTGAATGGAAGCAGCCATGCTAGTTCAAGTCAGCATAGCTAAAAGCATAATTTTAAAAAGAGTGATTTTCTATTTTAAGGTTCATGTTCTGACCAGTAGTGATTTGTGCAGGAATATAGAAGAAAATACGCACCATTTTAAAGTGACTAATGGTAACAGCACATCATTTTTAATTTTGGACTGACACAGCTGTGTCTCTCTTGATAATGCCTTGGCAGTTTGCCTTTGATGCTAAAAAGTGGACAAGGATTTGTCGTTTAGGGGGGAAAAATAACCTGTGTTTCCAAATTTCTTGCTTTGCATTTTTTCAGTCAGTGCTTCTGTACATATACAGGTTTACCAGCCAATTTATAATATATTATGATAGCTATATTGCTGTAAGTACTGGAGGAACTGGCCTATTTTGAATCACCATCACATGAGAAATTACACCACTACAAGTCTAGTGGAAAAACTTGGCTGGACGAGTTCTGATGACAAACTTTATTATGCAGAGAAACTCTCAAAGAATACTAACATTTGCTATCTCAACACTTTCCCTCCACTGGGAAGTTTGAAAGCATCTTTTGCCGCTGAAGTTGCATAAATCAGCTAGCAAAGTCATGCACCTTATTCTTGCTTGTTTCAGATACAATATTGCTAAACCTGGGAGAGCTCCCTTTGTTGCACTTCAAGTGAAGGAAGCACTTTTTCATAATTCATAGTTTAGCTACAACACTTACCACCTCAGAATTTTGTAGAAACAACATAGATTGAAGAAAGTACTAAACCAATGTTTAATTAAGCACCCATCTGGGTTGCAGACTCCAACTCAAGGAATTCCTAGATTTTCACTTGTTAGAATAAGGAAGGATGATGGAGATAGATCTGTGCATGCCTTGTTCTTCTCTTAACAACTTGTAATGCTACGAAACATGAAACTGAATCATTAGTTTGACAAAGTGTTGCAGATCCTACGCTTCTAATTCTCGTGTGACTCTTCACAAAGATACATAATGAAAGGTCAAGAAGCAATGGTCATAAATTGCACCAAGGGAAATTCTGAGCAGGTATTAGGGTAAAAAAATGTTCAGGGTTTGGACTAGATGATCTACAGAGTACCCTCCAATCTAGATTGTGAAATAATTCTTTGATTATAAAATTGGAAGGAACTTGGCAGTATATACAAGCCACTGCTACTGCAGGAAAAATCTCCCTTCTGTCTCTTCAGTCTCTTTCACAAGTTGGTAAGATTTCCTTTTCAAAATAGTGAAACGGGTCAGTGGAAAAAATAATCATCCAGGGAGCTTTTGAGCTTCAGCTTTTGTGCACTGCTCTTTTCCTCTTCCATGTTAGATCCTGTCTTCGTAATTTAAAGGGCAGTTACATCTCATTGTTTTCCTCTTCACTTAGGACTAAGGATCAGATACCATTAATCTAGAGCTACAGCTGGGGCCTCCCTGAGGAGACCTATCCCTTCCCAGTAACTGAAGAGTAAGAGCCGTTTATGAAAGTATGTCAACTGAGAGATACCTAACTGTGTATATTTGCCAAAATCAGACCTCAGTAAGCCTACCAGAAGGAGATTAGGACCTTTTCATTAGTTTCCTTGCTTTGTCTCTTCATAACTATTTAAACTAAATTACTTTTCCATTCATTATGTCGTATGTTCCTGGGTTACCAACTGAGGATCCTGTTCTGCTTGCAAATCCCCATCACAGCACTCATTCTTACCTCATCAGACAGCTGGATGAACTCTGCTCTGCTTCACTGATAGAGAAGCCCTAAGCTACTCAAGGCTCTGCAGAAGTGCAGACATCACAAAACTTGTGCTTCTCCATAGGGAAAAAAACATCAAGAAAACGATTTTTATTTTTTTTTTTCTAATTCTTAGTCTTAAACCTGCACTATGATTTGAAGAACCCAAGATGTTATATGAGTGTCCTACATTTTTCATGCACTTTCAGTATTTCCCTATACTTTTGAAGAATAATTTAAACTCGTTAGTTCCCTTACTATTGTTCATCTCTGAAATATTTTACTTTAGAAAAAAAATGGTGTAAGGTTTCATTATTCCAGCATGTGCAATGTAGGTGTACTATAGAAGTAATCATTTTTTTCTTTTATGTTTTTTTTTCTTTTATCTGGCTCATCAACTCATTGTACTTCCCAAAATATAGAAATCTATTCTAGTACTTTAGTTGATAAATTTTTTATTTTGGAATATCTGTACTTCAAGTCATAAGAACAAGACCATCGGTTTTAACTTTTTGCATCTGTCCGACCATCCTCTTGCTGATTTCTGGTTGATTTAATACTCTACCAGATGAGCAATTGATCCCTTTGTCTAGTCTTTCACTTCCTGAGTGAAAAAAGTAACCCTGATAATGTCCACCCTCCCTCAGCCATGACAGAGCTCCCTTCTCTTTCACAGCAATTTGCCTTCACAGGAATTGGTTTCATAACCAAGTTTGGCTGCAAGAGAAAGAACTGTGGCTGTGGCTCTCCCCTGTGGTATGGAGTCACTATTTTTGTTTTGATTAGTTGTTTAGGGTTTTTTTTTGTTTCAGTGTTCTACATACTTGGCCTTCTCAACTATGTTTACTCTAGAGTAAGAAAAAGAGAAGCTGGTCAGAAAATGACAGAGTAAAGCAGTTGCTGAATTGCTGCTTGAATCATTCTTTAACTGAGTTATTAGTTCATGTTGAGAGAGGTGAAACCTGGTATTCCTGCAGTAGAGGCACAAGGAGAGCTTTTGATTTGAAAAGTATGTTCTCCATATCTATTTTTTAGTGATATTAATTTTGAGATTTCAAGAGGAAGGTTAAATTGGTGACTTGGAGGCTTATTTTATAGATGGCTTTCTGCTTGCTCTACTCACCATCTGATAGGCTTTTCCTGTCCCAGTGAAGTTTTGATCTCTTCCACATTCCCAGGTGTGGAATCCAGTTTTCACTGTTCTGAGCCCATTGTCAGAGTGTATTTGCATTTCTGCCTTCTTCACCTCTTGGAAACATAAAAATTGGTAACCCAGAGTCAGCTGCTAGAGAGTGTGGGACACCAGAATGAAAAAAATACTGTTACAATATTATCATCTTACTGTTGTGTCCTAGTGTTAAAATTCATGTAAGTAGCTGTTAGTGTATGCAGCCCAGGAGCTAAAGCTGTTTGTGTGCTGTGTAACATAGCAGGGGAGCCTTTTGATTTCCTGAGCAGCTTTGTCTAGATCCATAGCTGCTTCTTTGCATGCTTAATATTATCTTTACTGTTCTAAGAACAGATAAGCTGTTCTGACCCTCAACAGGATCATCAGATAGATCTTCTTAACAGCTATTATACTGATTATTTTTTTTTAATAGAAAATGCAGTCACAATTCTGATTAGCATTGGGATTATTTTCAACATACAAGAACCCTCAGAAGAGCCTTCAGAATGAGTAGCTCTCTTCCCATTTAATTATCTTTGTATCATAAAATATAATCTGGCAATGAGTTTATCTGCTCTGATCATCCTCTCAACATCCGTTATTAGCCCCCCGTAGTCATGTGCTGTTATTGGCTGGGTATGCTAGAAACTCATCTGGAGTATTAATGCTTTATGGGTATCAAGGTTTTGCATTCTTGCTGGATTGGTTTCAAGCTTGGTAAATGTTCAGCAATGACAACTGGACAGTTTGTGGTTTTCTAAAAACATCTATATGATTAATACTTCAGTTAAGTGTAACCAACTTATTTCCAAGCTCTCATTTAGTGACCTACTTGAGAGATCAATCCTGTCATAGACTACAGATCTGTTTCTGTTATGAGAAGTATCTGCTATCTGGTCATGAGCTAATATTTTCTGTTTGTTCAATTCCCCTACTTTTACATGTGACTCTACTGATCAAATACCTGAACTTCAATCAGTGTTACTGCTGTGATGCTGCTAATGTGTTTTATCCCATGCATGTTGTACTGGAACCCAGCATAGTATTTTTACCCGAATATATTTCCCAGTTTTATGCTGCCATTATGTTCTTCATTTTTCTATGTTATGAACCATTTTTTTTCCATTAAAATATATTATTTTTTTTTACTCAAAAAGGGATTTTTTTCACTTTTTAAATTTCTTAACTAAATTTCAGCCTCATGTAGTATTTTACATATGTAGCTGTGACCTAGCATGGTCACAGGTTTAGAATACTGCTGATGCAACCCTAGAGTTTTCAAGGTTGTTAAATTACTTATTAAAAAAGGGAAATGAAATCTTTTTTACTTCCAGGTTTTTATTGCTGCAGAAAAATCAGCAATGTGTGTGCTGAGAAGCAGCACACACATTACTTGGGAGGGATGGAATCTTTAAAACCATTTAGAGTATTGAATAGGTTCACCATGACATACTAAAGAGGTGCTATCTGTAAAGTGCTTTGAGCAAGGGAACAGTATTTGATGGTCCCAATGGTTACTTATTCTCCCCTCAAAGTCACAGTATCATTTGTAAGCACTGCTTCCCCTGGACTCTGACATTCTTGGTAAACATAAAGCTCCTTTTTGGATAGCAGTATGCTTCTGGCAATCACTGTGTACTAATAATTGTATCAAATTGGTTGGAGAAAGCCCTTATTTAAATCTAAAACTTACGGGACACCTATTAAAAACTTGGTCTGCCCAGTAAGACCAAGGGACACAACTTTGACCAAATGCTGCTTTGGAAGGCCTTTGATTGAGAATATTCAGATTCCAAATAATAATGGGGCTCATTGTCTTTCACCTTGTCAGTAAAGTGATTTGAATCTACATGAGTAAATAAAAAAACACAAGGCAAATATGTTCAAGAACACAATCCTGTCATCTAGAATTCATGTGACATCCAAACATCAGAAGTACTAGTCCTCCCACTCCTTCTGAGAGACAATTCAGACTTTATCACTATTTAAGACCTTTGTGAAAACAACCATAAATACATGCATTTGGGTGACAATCATAAATATGTGATATGTATTGTGTACTTTGAAGTCTGTGGAGTTCAGTCCCTGGGAAAAACAAAACAAAACACAAAAAACAACAAACAGGAACATATAAAGAGTTTATAGAAAAGTAGGAGGAAGGGAAGGAATTTGTGCTGAAAGTGAAATCCCCAACTTCATAAATGTCTGACCATTTAAAACTAGTGGAATCACTTCAAGTACTTCATACTCCCTAACACATCCATTCTCAGCTTAGATGATCTCTGTAGCCCTTTGTACACATTGTGGCAAATTGCCAGCAAAAGCCATACTTTAGCTGCTCCTCATTAAGAGAAACATCTGAGAAAAATTTCTGAGAACTAGGCTTTCAGCTGTATTTCTTCTCCATTTTCATGTTCTTAAAAAAGAATTTTTATTGCCACCAAATCGTCCTCAGCACAAATATCTCCAGGCTTGAAAGCAAGAATGGAAGGCATTATTTACTGATAATTTGTAAAGTTTTGTGTGAATTTTAGAGCACGTTTTATGTATAGAGAATGTGCACATCTGCCAGCAGAATAAGTGCTCGTGTCTGAACTGCCAACAGCAATAGACTGCGCATGTATCAGGAAGGGTTTGTCAACTGCTCCCTTCTTTTAATTTGCATGGTTAGTGCTGTGAGGTTTATGCAAGGCAGCTCTCAGGGGAGGGGACTGAAAGTTCTTTGAAGTCCTTTGTGGTGGCTGTCTAATCTGGAGAAGAGGATTACTTTCTTTCTGCCAGAAGCACATGACAGTTTGGTAATTAATGAGTATCATAAAGTTCTCTTTTTCTATTAGATACCCATTAGTAAACCTGGGATGGTTGTCATTTTGGACAAAACCATGCATATCCTCATTTTATCCCAACATCAAAGGGGATCTCCTACTGTCTGATGCTGAATGCTCTAATTGTGTTTGTGTTCGGTGGAGTTGGTTGAAGAATGCATCTGGAACAAGTGTTGGCATAAACTGTAGGTCCTGTGATTGGACAC
Organism: Chaetura pelagica; assembly: GCF_000747805.2. NCBI lineage: Eukaryota > Metazoa > Chordata > Aves > Apodiformes > Apodidae > Chaetura > Chaetura pelagica. Next base: position 2,986,736 of record NW_009953205.1, on the reverse strand, counting down.
ACAGCCTGAGCCTTCCCAGAGCTAACAGCTTAAATGAGTGGTGGGTTTCTCTATTATTTTAAACATACTGCTCTCTTCCTCTCCTGTCTGTTTATGCTATTTGTTTTCCTTTGAGAATACAGGAATTAACATACTTTCCACATCCATACCGTGCTGAAAAAAGGAAAGCACTGTGTTGAGCTATTTCCCTTTCCCCTTTTGGTATAGTATTACAAAAAGTCTTTCTTTAGGATTTAAGAGCATTTCAGGTATTAAAGCTCTCTTGGGTTGTCTTTTTCACATTATTCTGAAAGTACAGAATGGTTTCCTGCTCTTTTTATTTGGCTCTTTTATGCTGAAACAGTTGAAAAGTCCTAGTCTGTGGACTTTTTCTTTTTGAGAAAATGTTGCACTTTCTTCCAAAGGGTCCTGTTTCTGAATGAAGTGTAGTTTCTTCAACTGCATTTATTCTCCTTTAGAAATAAAAAGAATGGCTAAGCAGCCTGTTTTAGATATTCTGAATTTAAGAATTTAAGATTTTTTGAAGGTCAGATGCTCATCCTATACTCAAAATCTATGCCAAATAGAGACAGGGAAAGAACTCAAGGATATACAGGTGCCTTTTCTATAAGTGAATTTGAACCATAAAACTCCACTGCAATAAAATGTGATGCCTTCAGAGGGATTGTATAGTTGTAAAGCCAAACGAGAAATACACATAATTAAAATTCCTTTTGTTTTCTCTTGTATTATTTCATCTTTTTAATAAGATTATGTCTGTGTTGTCTGTAGTATCTGAGGGTGACAGAATTCTTGTTCAGGGCAGTTTGGGTTCTGTATGTTGTGACTCTTAACTCAGTATTAGAGATCAAAGTATTATTAACTTTCACATCTCATGTGGGGAAAGTCCTGTTGTTGTACCAAAGCAAGCGTAAGCATCTTCAGTATAAAAACACATAAAGCCAACTGCCTTTAGCTAGTCAAAGATTTTAGCATAATTGGAAGCACCTTGGAGGATGGGTGGAAGGGAAAAAATAATATGTTCTTTTACAGTGAAACTGGAATAGAGAGATTGAAATGCTTCTGAAATGAAGTTTCATATTCCTCATTGAATCACTGGGAAGATGCACTTAGCTAAATAAAGTCCGATGAATTGGAATGGGAAAGTTTTTTTCAGATGATATCTGAAATCTTTAAAATATGAGCAAATAATAATAATTATATTCTATTTAAACACTGAATGGGTAAATTAGGTTATGGTAGAGGGATTTAGGTTATGGTTGGACTTGATGATCTTCAAGGTCCCTTCCAACCAGGATGATTCTGATTCTATTCTATGATTCTGTATTTTATATATCTAGACCCTGGACTTTCAATCATGATTTTCTGAGTCATCATTCCCCTTCCTAGATGAAAGACATTAGTAATACCATTGAATATACAAAACCAGTTGTCAATATAATCACTTACTGTATTCTCTCACATCTCAGATTGGAACTTGTCAGAAAATGTATTGTGGAACAGCTTTTCATTACAAAGTGGCAATCCATATAAATCAATTTTGACAATATTCTATATATTAAACATTTTGTAGCAGTATAGTTGAATAGACTTGAAACAGAAGTTCCTAATGTTTTTAATAGAATATTCTGACCTTATGAAGTAACTTTTTAGCCCATTATTTAAAATTAAGACAAGATGTGCTTTTTAATAGAAAAAGCCTAAAAAATAGAATAATCAGTTGAAATCCAAAAAGAACATCAACAATTTTATTAAAATTTCAAGGTTTTTTTTCCTTGTTCAGAATGATTAAATCAATATTGGTGGAATCTCCTACAAAGCAGAAAATCTACTTTTTCTTTACAGCCCTGATCCTGGCTATAAGCTTGACAAGGACTTTGAACATTGTAGCAGTTTAAAAGTCTTATATTTGCTTGTAATATCAACTTAAAATGCAAACTGGGAATCACGTCTGGATTCTTTCATTTGCTAAAGTGAAAATTAAGATGAGTGGGATATTTTGTGATCCTGGCAAAATCAGTCTTGCCATTTTGTACACCAGAGATGGTTGGTTCCCTGTTTACTTCAGCGATAGATACATTACGTTTGTAATTGACTCCAGACACAAACTCTAGGAGTGTTCCATAGTGTAGCTTCTGGTAACCCAGAGGGGATGGGACTGGGAAAGCCACAGCCCTTCTGAAGTTTAATCTGGCAAGGGATATGAAAGCAACAAGAATCAGAATCATAGAATGTCTTGGGTTGGAAAGAACCTCTAGTCCAGCCCCCCTACAATAAGCAGGGACATCTCCAACTAGAACTGATTTCTCAGACCCCCATCAAGCATGACCTTGAATGTCTCCAGGGGTTAGGCCTCTCTAGGCAACCTGTTTCAGTGATCCACCACCCTCATAGTAAGGAACTTTTCCCTAATGTCCAACCTAAATCTACCATTTTCTACCTTAAAATCACTACCTCTTGTCCTATCGTTACATGCCAATGTAAACAGGTCTTCCTCAGAAGAAGGGCTTCTGCAAGTGTATCAGCAGGGAAAATGTGAGTTTGCTACTAAATGGGGTGGTGGGCCTCGTGACATAGGACATGGAGAAGAGCAAGACACTCAGTGTCCCCTTCTGGTCGGTCTGTATTGCTAAGACCAACCTAGAGCAACCTCAGGTTCCTGAATCCAGTGAAAATCCTGAAGCAATTATGACTTGGCCTCAGTGGAAGAGGGTTGAGTTAGGTACCCTTAAAGAAACTGGATGTACATAAGTCCATGGAAGCTGGTGGGATGCATTCCTAAGGAAGCTTGCTGATATCACAGCAAGGCCACTTTCAATTACGTCTGAAAGGTCATGGTTATTGGGGGAGGTTTCTCAGGTCTGAAATAAAGCAAATGTAACTCCTAACTTCAAGGAGGGCAAAAGAAGGATCTGAGAAATTACCAGTCAGCTTCATCCAGGGAAGGTGATGGAGCAAATAATCCTGGATACACTTCCAGTAATGCTAAGGACAGAAGGTGACTGGGAACAGTCAGCATTAATTTATGAAAGGGAGACATCAGCCCTGACAAATCTGGTAGCCTTGCATAATGAAAGGTGAATATTGCAGTGGATATTATCTTGACTTCAGTAAGATTTGGACACTGTCTCAAATAACATCCTTACTAACAAAGTGATGAAGTAAGAGCAAGATGAGTGGACAGTGAGGTGGACTGAAAACTGGCTGAACTCCTGGGCTCAGATTCCTGTGATCAGCAGTGTGAAGTCCAGCAGGAGGCCAGTCACCAGTCATGTATCCAAGGAAACAATACAGGAGCCAAAAATTGTTTTAACATCCTCATTAATGACCTGGATGAAGTTATGTTATCCTGTTTGACTTGATTTAAGACTGGTATATTTAAACTCCTTAACTGTTAGCTAGAGTGCCATAATTTGGAGAATACATTTCAATTCTGTGAAAGATTAGCTATTAAAATACCAGACTTTATAGCAAAGAGAATATAGAAATTCTAAACAAAAGTTACATTATCCATCTCTGGTTTGTGCAACATAAAATAGTCTGTGGAGAATCATAGGTTATTCAACCATAATCCAACAGCAGGGAAGAGCTAAAGTATATTTTTTTTCTATACAGATTTATGCTGATTTGTAGAATTTTAAATCCAGTTTTATTAATGCCTTCCCACTCTCAGTAGGAAATACTCAGAACATATGAGGAAGCTGTCTTATGAAACAAGATTTTATTTTAATAATATGGATATTATTGTACAGCTACTCAGACATAAAGAGACTGAATTGTACCTCATGGGTCTCTTGAAATCAGTATGGAGTCTCCAGACCAGCTTAGTGGCTTAGTTGAACTCAAGACAGGAATTTTCTTCCTCAATACTAATTGAACTTCTTCAATTGGTCTCAGATGCTCATGATCTACTTTATTTTTTGTGCTAGGTAGTTTAAGAATTGCTGAACAGGATGCTGGTCTCTAACAGTGACCAAAAGCAGATGCCTAGGGAAGAATATAATAATAGGGTTAACATACCATGATACTTCCACTCAATCATCTCTCTGTTCCCTAAGTTGTTATTTCAGAGAATTCTTGAGTTTGAGATGGCTTCTATGTATTTAGAAACTGTTGGTGGATTTCCCTTAGGTTGGTGTCCTGAGTCTTTCCTTGAGCCTGTGTAAGCTGGTGAACTCCCACTATTTAGTTGTTTAGGAATGTCAGAGGACTAGAGATGACATAGCTTTCTTTCATGTATTTTGTCTGCTGGAGGTTGATGGGAATGGTTGGTCTGGTCACTGGACAGTGCCGTTCCTGTCTGCACAAGTGGGCTGACTGGAGCAGATGCCATGATCAGAGCAGGATAAAAGTTTTTGTTGATACAGTGGCTTTTCATGCTCTTGTAACTTACAGTGGTGACAATCCTACTCCTTGCAGAAACAGAAAATACACCTTAAGACGTTTCACAACAGCCACAAGCTTACATACAGGAGTTTGCTTAACACATATGTAACTTACACATTGACTGTCTTGTGCATGATGACAAAGGTGTGATCTCACAGACGTTTTTACATGCTTACTTAAGCTTTGTTCAGCTTAGTCACAACTTGTTCCCTCTGATCTCCTAGATGCTTTGCAGTGTGTAGCATACAGGCATGTTATTTTTGTGTTGTTTATTTTTAAAAAATAATCTCTCCCTTTGAGACCAGAGGGAAAAGGAACATTAAGTCTTACACCATGTACAGGGAGTGGAATGGATTTCACCGAACTTCACTGCCTACAGCATCTCCACTTGATCTAGTCACCCAGTCTCCCCTTATAGTCAAGGGAAGGGAATAGCCATTCCATCTGACCTATTTTAAATGTCTATATTGAGATGAAACAAATAATGTCCTAATATATACTTTTAGACAATGATTCATCTCAACTTAATATAGACATAGAAAATAGGTCACATGAACCACCTATTTCTCTCCATTGACTGCACATAGAGATGAGTTCTACCTAGTATGTTTTCAGGAATTTGTTTGTATTTTTAAAGTCTAAATTTGGTTGAATAAATAAGAGGCTGGGTATTGTTGCACAAAGGCAGCATTAGCCTCAGTGATCCAGCCCACAGTCCTATAACTGCCTCACAATACTGGAGTCTTAGAGCAAAAGATTCCCTTAAGGCACTGGAAGAAACTCCCACAAATGAGGTCAGTAGGGAATGCTGTGAGGAAGTGCAGGGTGTGTGCTTAATGTGCCAGAGGTCTTTCAGCTTTCTGACCAGTTAACGGAACAGAAACAAAAGGGAAAGCCTGCTATGATGCACCTTGCCTTTGCAGGATGCTGGCAGAAATGCTGCCTCTGTTAGACATGGTCTGGCACTAGTTCAAAGGCATCATGGCAAAATTACTGAATGCCAGGAGAAGAATTGGAGGCTTGTTAGTTTTATGCAAATAACAGAATTCCTGTAGCTTCTGTCATGTATTAGAAAATACACAATGTAAAAGGACACAGAGTGTTGAGTAGAGCAGCAAAGTGGATCTCCATGGGTTATCTTACCTTCATTCAAACTAGAGCAGCCTATCTGAATGCAGTAATTATGTCATTAATGCCATAAGAAAATGTTGCAGAAATACAGTAAAGAGGCCATGTACACAGCAGACAAATTAGATCAATGTGCAGCATGCAGAATAAGTGCAAAGTCTTGTAACCTTGACAGTTAATGGTAAGAGAAAATCAGAAAAGTATAAATTAAATGTTCAAAGAGTTGACTTGGTCATCTCATATCTGTCCATCTACCAGGACTTCAGATATTTCCTGGTAGTAGTAAAGAAGATTTTGGTTTTAAGCTCATTTAAGATAGTTTTTTCTTACAAAATACACCCAATGGAAGTGCAAGACTTGCTCAACAGAGATAAGACATTAAGTGAATTTTGAAAACAAAACTACTTTACATAGGAAAGTTTAGAGAATAGAGGTGAACAACATGAGCCCTTTAGATCAAGCTGTTTGTGCTGTGCTGGTTGCACTGCACTATTGATTTCTTTTTTCTCTGCAAGGAATTCGGTGTGCCCAGGGCTCAGTCTGTGTCTCATCACCTGGAGTGTGTGTTGTGTGTGGTGCTGGGCAGTGCCTACAGACCCTTACTTCTGCTGCATGCCTCCATCTCCCTAAGCCCATGTCTGAAACGAGATGATTACTGATTCAGCAGCTGTGGTTATCTGCACAACTACTGAGCATTCAGCCAGGGCCATGCTTTCTGTGCCCTTGGATGAAATTACAGGGAACCTGTAGTTAACAGTCTGGATCCTTTCTGTTTAAGTCTTGTGTAATTCATCACCAAGACTGCTTGTAGACTACAGGCAGCCAGGGTCTGCTCTGTGTCCAGTGGAGAAGAAACACTCATACTGAAATGGAGAATGGCTGTTGTCTTTGCCACCGTTCCTCACCTCTATCACTTGCTATGTACCTGCTGCAGCACAAGCTTGAAATCGACACCATTCTTTAATCTAAACAGTATCTATGGGGAAAATCAGTAGTATCCAAAGATTCCACATGTAAGCAACTTAAAAATAGACCTGAAAGGTTATTTTACCATATCTTAATGTTCAGAAGAAGGCATTCTTCTATAGCCAAGTTTATTTTAGAATGACAAAATACTGGTGCCAGATTTGTGCAGGGACATGGTGGCTCAGGCATATTTTTTAGAGTGAAGTTTTCTTTCTGAGTATGATATGGTTATGAATATGGTTATGAATGGTTTGTTCAAACACTTTGGAATTGTTGTAATTCATAAAGAGCTTAAAATACAGTTTTACTAATGTTCTTCATCATTTTCAGATCTATTAAGATAAACACTTCTTACACTTATTTGTAAGCACAGCAGGAACTCTGTTTACTATAGCAACAGAACTTCAACACACTTTATACTTATTTTAAAAAACAAAGCAAAACTAACATAGAAGTGCTGTGCTGAACCAACACACATTGAATTCAAGCCTTTCACATTTCATAAGAGCTTTGCAAAGGTGATCTTATTGAAAATCTAGGCCCAGGTGTCTGTCAAACTGTAGTTTAAAATCTGTTGCTTACAGAGATGGAGCCTAAATACAAAATATAGATGCACATCCTGATTTTTGCATTCCCTTTCCAAAATTAGCAGCTTTGTCAATATGTGACATTTTAGCTACATGTGTAAGCCTTTACCAAGCCACAGCTGTAAATGATAGGATGGTAATCAAGCAACTTTCTCCTTCTTCCACTCCTCACTATGGGTTGCCACTTCTTCAGAAATGACTTTACACAAGCAGTGTGCTCTGTGTGTAAGCTCTGACTGGTTTAATTCTGTTCTCAAGCCAGTTATTTTATCAGACCCTGTTTTTTGAAAGAAAAGCAACAAGAATGAAAAAGTGAAAACAAAAATCCAGCTTCTTGTAGTTTAAAAACTCCAACAACACTGAGCAAACAGCAGTATAGCAGAGGAGATCAGCTGGCTTGTCTGACAGTAGCCGTTTGCTTTAATGCAAGATGTTTCTTTTGTCCACGTGCAGTAAGTATCCTCTAGAATGGATATGAAAAGTAATAGGGAATTGTATAATTTCATAGTGACCCTCAGTGCCATGCTTTGAACAGACTAATGCTGTCTGTGTTATCTGTTGTCAGGAAAGGGGCTATCTTCAATCATCAAAGCATTTAGCAAAGTTTACAGTCTGCTGTTTACATTACCGGCCAGTATTCCACCACCCCTGTGATGAGTATTCTTTTCATTTGGCGGCAGCAGCAGTCCTCACAAGAAAAGGCTTGGAACATTGTTTTTGGACACAAACATACACAAGTTATTAGAACACAAGATCAAAGGAGGTGTCCCACTGTCTTCCTTTCAATGCTCCCATTGTGTTTGTATGCCGAAGCCTGCTAGAGAGTTAGAACCAGAGGAGGGGGAGGAGGGGGGGGGAAACCTTTGTACAAAGGTACTTGTCACTGAGAGAAGCCCATAAAAGATGATGTGAGAAAAGACACCAGGTGGAGTATAAACCACCCTTATTGTTAAGAAATGCAAATAAAAATCCTGTCCTATATTAAACTTTCTTACTTGTCATTTCCTAGATGCTAAAGGAAAGGTTCTGATTATTGAAGTCATGGCACTACTTTTTACTTTGCTTCTTTCCTTTTCATGTGCAGCACTCTGTATATGATGTTGCCAAAAGTTATTTTTCCTCTTTTTCTCCATATTGTTATAGTTGTTAACAAATTTCATCTCAGCAAAATATCCACTTGGAAAAAACTCTCAGAAAAATCACACTTGAAAATATCTTAAGAGTTGTCTTTTTTATGAAGGACATCCACAGTGTTTTGTGTTTCTAAATAAACTGCATGTTCATTTTATGTGGGAAGGCACTGTGTTTTTCTTGGTGAAATGTTGACAGAAAAATTCCTGGTAATTCTCTGTGATCTTTGAAATCTTTTGTTAAATCTGCAATCAGATTCCGAGTAAATGGATTCCTAGATCAAACAACCATTAAATTCTAAAGAAATAGACAGTTGCTTCTAAATTGCGGGGAAAGCCCTGCTGCAGCTTCCTTGGCTGTAGAGAGAGATGTGGTAGCAAGAGTCTTTCACTTGTTTTTAGGCATCATCTACTGTTTTGATCTTTTTCAACCTCTCTGATGAAGTCTGTATTATTGAGTTAGTTATGCAAAGTTCTTTGAGAGAAAAGATGCAGGACAAAACAGGTGACAATTAATTCACAACAACAAAGCCTTTATAACAGAGAAGCCTTCCAGTTGCAGCAAAACTCAGGCCTTCACTGAGGCAATCACTGATGTGGACTTTCAGAGTTACAGATGGCAGGAGCAAAGATTAACCTAGCATGGGTCTATATCATCATCATTGTGCATTCTTCCACTTAAAGGATTTTTAGATTCATTTTCCTGAATACAATCCAAAGAGATGTGATGCCACCTGAAAAATAGTATTTTAAGGGAGGCAGTACAAAGGACATCTTTGCTGTCTCTTGGTAGTCAATGTGGGAAGCAGTTTATCTGCTGAATCAGCACTTGTCACCCTGAACCATCATTCCTTAAACCCAACAGCTGTCTCTACATGGTGAGTTTTCTCAGCTTTGAAGAAAGGCAAAAGAGAAAATATTTTGATGGTAGAAACTATATCCACAGAGTCCAGACTGGGACTCTTAAGCTGGCCAGAGTTTTCTCCAGCCCATCATTACAGGCCCTCAGAAGAAGTACTGGGATAATCTTGAAGAAGGTTTGGAAAAATTTCTCATGGTACCTGAGCATGTGCAATATCTGGCATGCTTACACAGAAGGGCAGGTGATGTAGTGAATGTGCTCATTTGTGATAGACATCTTCTGCTGTACAGACACTGTTTGAACTTGCTGATCAGTCTTTCTTCCCCTTTAGGGTCAGGGCAATTGCTGACATCCTGGAAAAAAAAAACCAACAAAACAAAACCAACAAAGAAAACCTGCAAAGCAAGTAGGTTTGGAGTTGAAAGGATGCCACAGTGCAGACTCATGCCAAAGCATTGAGGCAATAAGCCAAGGACGCAAAGTTGCTAAAACTAGAAGGTGCTGATGTGCCAGATTGCAAAAAAGCCTGAGGAAAAAATGCTGAAAAAAACCTTCCAAGACCATAGGTACTAAAGACAAAGACCCAAAAGCTGGAACATATCTTATGACAAACATCCCATTTGCATGTCTTGGGAAGGAGTGATCTAAGTGCTCATATGGTCACCAAGACAGAATTTAAATGTTATTAAAAGGATCAGTCATACCTGCAAGACCAAGATTGTGACCCTAAATGCATCAGCAGGGTAGTGATTGAAACAATTGTTGAAGACCTATCATTGCTGTGGGCAATTTTTTGTTGATAGGTTAAAAGGGAATTAATTGGAAGGTGGTTGAAATGGAGGTTGAGTGTTTTGTGCTCTCCTTTGTGATTATGAGTGGGATGGAGTTAAAATTTTTTTATCAGTTGGATCCAGGAAATCTTCAGAGCTTAGTTATATTTCAGGTTGTCCCTGACAGTGGTGATGAGAGAACTAGAAGGATCTTTAGAAACATGAATTCATAAGTTTTTTCCTTCTGCAACTGAGTAAAATTCTTAAACACTTCTGTAAAATATAGGCAGATTATTTAATGCAGAGGAGGAGCAGCATGTTACTGCCTCTGCATGCACAATTTTTTCGAGATTTACATGTATTTTTCCACTTTGAAAAACACAGCTCAACCTTCACTTCTGTTGGAGTTGATTTAGCATGACTTGCATGCTCCTTCCAGGTGGAAGAGAATAGCACCCACCTGAGACCGTGGGGGGCCAATGCCAGACTTCTTTAATCTTCAGCTGGATGGAAACATGGCAGGAGAGGGGAAGAAAGAGAAGATAAAGCTGAAGAACTGGAAAACAGTATCCTACCACTTACCCCATTGCCCAGACAAGAAAATCACTGTGATTCTTTAATCTGTCATGCATTTTTCCTCCTCCCTCTGCTGCTACATGTAGGAAACAGCAGCCTGGCAGAGGAGGGCATCGCTGCCGGCCTGCCTCTGGCACCAAGCGGAGCCCCACTGTGTGGTGGGTGTCAGTGGTTCTGGCAGATGACTGATGTGCTGTGCACGGCTGGGCCTTCTCCACTGGCTGCGTGGACTTTCTGGGTGTGTCAGGCAAGTCCCTGTAGCAGAGAGGTGAATCCTATCAGCTCTTTGGGTTTGCTATGATAGGCTACGTCTGTAGGTCTGGGTCTTACGTGTTCCAGAACTAAACTTACCAGTCTAAAGCCAGATACACCATTAGTGTGTAAAATAATATTTCTCCCCTGGACTCTAAACAACAGCTTTTAGGACACTTGCTTTTGTGCAGCCTTTTATTGTGTTTATTTATCTTTAGGTACATGTTGAATCTAGATCTTTTCAATTCTGGTTTATTTTACCTCACACTAGGCTAGCATTTATTTTTGCCTGTTGTTCTGTAGCTAATATGGAAATACAGAATCAAACTAAACATGTTGTTTTGTCTGATATAATTCCATAGAAGTACTCCAGTCTTTGTCAGGACATCACAACGACCTTCAATGTTCAACACACAATCAGAAAAACACACAGGGTTCTTCTCAATCTAACTGGTGATATAACTCTTGCTATTACAAATGCTGTTATTAATTTTACTATGCTATTGAATATCAAGAATTAATTCACAGAGTGGTTTTATTCACTTGTTCTTGGCTAAGATACATTTATTTCCTATCATCAACTAATTTATATTGTATCAAGGTTCAGAAGGGTTTTCCGTCCTCTGAAAAAATAGAGTACTCAGCACTAATGAAAGGGCAATGAATAATACTCTACGTCATGGCTTTCAAACTTTAAAATTCCACTGGGGTCACTGGGTAGAATTAGAGACCCTTTAATCATTAGTACAGTTTTATGAATGGTGTACTTTACTCTGATATTGTACTAGACGTCACTATTTAACACACTTCTGGCTTTATGGAATGAAAAACAAAAGGCTTTGTGTGCCTCAAAGTCCCTGTAGTTTTGAGGATGATTTTAATTCTACTGAGTCAAATCCTGAGGTCCCTGTTTAGTTGTTGTGCCATGCTAAATTCTTCTGAAATCAACTGGAATTTTTATGAGCAAAAATGCACTAAGAATCTCAAGATTTGGCCCTTTAAGAACAGCTAAAACTTTCTCACTTCTGGGTGGAGAAAGAAGTAGATGCAGTTGTGACTCCTACCCAGTGTAATGTAATCAGCTTGTATTTGTGTTACTCCAGTGCCTGAGCATTGCAATCCTGAATCCCATTGTATGCAGAATCAGTTACTGACATTTGGGATTCTTTTGTTGGAAAGAATCTTTTGTTTCACCAAGGTGAAAACCTGGGTCTGGCAGGGTACGTCACAGACTGTAATTAAAAAGGGCTTGTTTGAAACTCTATCAAATGTTGCAGATGTGAAAGCTATGCTGTACAACAGTGACTGTTACAAATGCAAGTCTCTTCATCTCCATAACTGTGACCTCTGTAACCTGCTGTGAAAGCAAGGGCTTCTTCCCCCAGTTGCTCGTTCAAGACCTG
>NW_009953205.1:2972751-2974429 GCF_000747805.2 Chaetura pelagica | reverse complement strand
TGAACTCATGACATTTCTAAGGCCTTGTTTTGTTCCCAAGAGGTGAATGATGAGGGCATCATTTTGCAAAACAGATTAATAAATCCATACATACCATGTGGGGGACACTTCCACTAACATGTTCTCTGTTCCTCATATATGGTGAAGATAAGTGATATCCCCCAAAAAATTTGCTCATAAAGTTAAAAAAGGTACTCAAGTATATGCCAAGCTCAGAAGACGATAACATTGGTGCTACAATTTTGAATTTCCTAATATGCATCAGAGAGCTTTTACAAGTTTTCAGAGACTAGGTGAGGCTCATGCCCCAAGGAATCTGATTCTAAATCACTTTCTTCCCCTCTTTTTTCTCCCCCCCAAAAAAGAGGCAATCTTCAAAGGAGCAAATATGTCACTTTAAATACACAACATAAAAAAATGGGCCAAATAAATTATTAAAATACATAAAAAAGAGATTAAAAAAGATGCATGTTATTAGCTATTTGACAAGCAATTGATGTTGATGCAATGGCTGCATTTCACAACACAAGTGTTTTCTTTGCTAGACAGATAAATAGCTGAAATAATGTGAGAAATTACTTTGCAGTCATCCAAATAACAGTTTGGCTTTAAATGGTTCATTTAATGACTTTCCACTGGCTGTGCTGCACAGTTGTTTCATACCAGACCTTCACCACATCCATGTGCTTTGGAATTCTTTCTAAAAATGAGCTCCATGCCTGACCCTTCTCTCCCTGTCCCAATTCCCTGCAGAAGTGTTACTACATATGCTTTGAATCTTTTTTTCAGATGAGCTCCCAAGTCTAACTCCTTCCTCCCTGTGCTTGAAATGAATGGATTTGAAAGCACAGATGTGGCCTTGAAGTTTTTGGACCAGGCCCATCTGGGTCAATCCCTACATAGTTTGACTAGTAGTTTCTTGACTATAATTCTCAGAAGCCTTCATTTTTTCATGTTCTGAATCTACTACACACTCTCTTTTATCTCTCCTAGTTGAACTACATGGATCTCAAGGGAGATGTGATTTTCATAAACAGAGAAATAATGACCAGCCAGAGGAGGAAAACACATTTTTAATGACTGTGAGAATTGTCTTTATGAAACAGTAAGTTTCTTTTTCGTTTATTCTATGTTAAAAATATACCTTTCATAAACTGGAGAAGAAGGGGAGATTCTTTTTAAATCTCATCTACTCAATAATAACAATATTTTTTTAAAAGCTGCCAACATTTTGAATCACTGAGAAAGGGTTCTGGGTCTGATCCTGAGAACTGCATTTTTACGTGAACAGGGACTTCAGTAGGATCACTTGTGTGCCCAGAGATGCCTGTGAAAAGCAGTCTTCAAGACTAAGTCGATAGAACAACTGCTTTTCCAGACACGCTGGCTTCCTTCACCACCAAGTAGGGACTCAGGAGGTTCAGGAGAGCTCCAGCACCGCATCCCGGGGTGATGGAAGGCAGTTTGAGAACATCACGAAAGGCGCGCGGGGTGTCCAGTGTCCGGATCGCCTCCGCATCCCTGAAGGGGTGGCAGACACGGAGCGGATGGGAGGGAGCCCCTTCGGCCCCCGTGGAAGAGCTGCTTTGTCGCGGACCAAGGGCACAGGCCCCCGCGGGCGCGGAGAGCGGCAGCTCCGCGCAGCCTGCGGAGGGCGGCGCTGCCCGGCGAGGCGGCC
>NW_009953205.1:2931869-2972105 GCF_000747805.2 Chaetura pelagica | reverse complement strand
CCGCGCATTGTCTGCGCGGGGAGCGGAGCCCGTGCCTGGCTGGAAGTGAAACGCGCTCCTGCTGCTCCTTTTTCTTTTTTCTTTCTTTCTCTTCCCCTTTTTCTTTTTTTCCTTTTTTTCTTCCCCCCGAGCCTCGGAAAGGCTCCCTCGCCCCTTTCATCTGCCGCCGCGGCCCAATGGGAAGGCGGAGGCTGCCTGCAAGTGGTCTAATCTCAATGAGGTGTCAATCATGTTCCCCGGTGGGTGAAGTAAGGTCTTTTGTAAACGCCTCTGTCTTTGGGAAAGAGAGGAGCGAGGAGGAAGGCTGGAGCGGAGAGGGGGACGCCGGCCCGTGCTGCAGGAGAGAGAGGAACTGAGATTTGATCTCGCTTGTGCTTTAGCAGGGAGAAGCGGAGCACATGGATTTCTAAACACGCTGGGATTTTATATATCTACAAAAATAACAACGAGCGAACCTGAGCCTACAGAAAACAGTCAAATGAATCGTAATTGCAGATCAATGCAGAGAGATGGGGAAACTTCACTCGAAACATGGTTAGTTCCTTTCACTTGCTACTTCCTTAGCCCCTTCCCCTTATTTGGATTTTACTCGGTTTGTTGCTGTGATTTTATACTGGTATCTAATGATCTTCCTTTATTATTTCCCCCACACACTCTCCTCCGGATCTGCCTAGCTGCCGTTTGTAAACCCAGAGAAAGTCCAGAAGGTAGGGTTGGCTCCTTGCTGTTAGTAACTTTGAATGCCCCCCCGGGCCGGGTGGCTGCCCCGGCCCCCTGCCCTCTCCCCTCAACTTTCCGCCGCGGGTTGCGCTCTGCCCGCCCCGGCCCCGGGGGCTCAGCGGGCGGCTCAGCGGCGGCATTGTCTCTTCTCTTCTAGGTGATAGTTTTGCGGTGAACGCCTCTCTGGCTCGCAAAGGGCTGGAGGACTGGATGGTGAAGCAGAAATACTCCGGGGGCAGCAGCAGCGGAGGTAGCAGCTCGGGACTCCAGCAAGGCTGCCAACACCGGGCTGTTTGCAGGCTCTCCAGCGCCAGGGTATGTCAGCTTCCTCGCTGCCCTCAGCCCCCTCCCCTGCTGTTGGAAACAGAAAACCAAAAGCTCTTTCTACATCCCTCTCTCCCTCCCAAGGGCCAGTTGTGCAAAGGGAGGGTTTTCTTTGCCCTAATACTGCTCCAAGGGCCTTCCCCGTGGGTGGTTTCGTTCAGTCCTTTGATTAAGTTGGGAGCTGCAGTGCAAAGTTCGTGCTGGTACAAAAGCCAGAGGAGTAAGGGGACCTGTCTGCTAGTGTCTGGGCAGCATGATCAGAGCAAAACCCTTCACAGACAGGAACAAACAGAGAATCTCTGGAAAAAGCTCAGAGCCCTGCCAATGTGTGCAAGGTTGTGAACCCTGATTGGTGCACAAGTTTGTCTGTGACATTTTGGCAGAGGAATTCAGGAAAGGAGAAGTCCCCGAAGAGTGTATTGTTATTTGTTTGCTCTTTGCTAATAATGCATGGCTGGCTTTCTCCGTAAGAGTTACAGCACATGTCACTTATCCTGGTTGTTACCACACTGGTCGCTTTTCACCTTTTTTCTTCCAGTTGTCCCGTGTAAAGCTGGGCTGGAGGTTTGAGATTTAAGTTGCCTTTTTTTTTTCTTTTGCCTTTTTTTTTTTTTCTGATGTTGTCTCTTTAAACAAAAAGGCATGATGAGAGTTAAACAAACTTAACAGTTCTTAGATATGGTCCTCATAGTGTTTCAGGGTTTGATCCAGAGCTTATTGATGTTTACTGAAAGACTCCCATTGACTTCCCTGAGCTTTGGATCAAGCCCTGAAAGTTGCATCAGTGGAAAAGTAACCTGAGAGATGGAGAGATTGGAATCTGTGCTTCCCAGCAAGGAATGTGGCTCAGAAAGCACAAGTAGAGCAGGGCCACCAAACCTGCAAACTCTTTCCTTTTTTAGCTACCTTTTGTATTGTCAGAAGCCTGGACTTCGTGTGTCTCCAGAAAAATTAACTCACAAGTGGAGAAAGGTTTAGATGGGGTGTTAAAGTGTGTAGAAAATGTGTAGAATGGGGAAAGTTAATTATGACTTTTTAGATTACACCAGCATTGGATTTAGAGGAGAAATTTTTTTGGGGGATCACTAGAAGGAAGGTGAAGGTGGTAAGATACTAAGTGTTTGCAATTCATAAGCATAATCAGTTCGTGTTCAGCTTGCAGGTATGATTGGTTGAAGTGACTTTTTATTGTGTTTTAGTGGGAAACAACGTGTCCAAAAAAAGAAGTTCTCATTAATAATTGTACATACACACATCATGCAGATGCAAAGAGTAAAACCATGAGCTTTTAAATACTTCAGATTTTTCCTATTTTTGTGAGTCCAGCTTTTTAGATATATTCTACCTTTCACATGTATATTTTCCAGGAAAGAAGCTCAACTCACCACAGTAAATATGGGTTTAAAATAAAAGAGTTAGAAGTCAAAACTTCTGGCTTTAGCTTTGTGAAATGTATGTTCTCCCACAAAATCTGCTTTCTGAAAAGAAAAAAAAAAATCATTGTCAAAGATAGTTGCTATCCACAAAACTCTTCATTTTTCAGTTCCACAAGGTCTGCTCAGCTGGAATGACAGTAGAACAGTATTTCTCTTACTCGAGGTGTCTTCCTCATGATAGCTCAGTAATTAGCAAGCCATTAACTGAAAGTTAGTATGTAGTTTTACTACATTATAAAACTGTAAATAGGTTTAAGTATGTTTGAAAGCACTGTTCCCATGAGGCTTTTTACTGTCATCCTGATAGAGCTGTTACTGAATGTTTGAAGATATTTGCAATTTATTGCCTAATTTTTATTAGTATCTGTATGCATAAATAGCCTGCTCATTGATTTAGTTCAATTGTCATCCTGTCACAGGCACACTGTGACAGCTACATTAAAGTTCCTTAAAAATATGAACTTTTGGTAATATGGAAGGATGCATTTCTAATCCTACATTGGAACCAGATGTGCCATATGTACAGTCTTTTTGACAAGGATTATGGAGTCACAGCTATTGATTCTGTAACTGAGACTGAGTGACTGTTTCTCTTCTGAGATCTCTTTGAGCTCTTGTATAATTATACTGAGATACAAAGCGATTTGTAGCCTCACCAATTGGCAGTTGAGTCGCCTCGAGTTGTAGAAATACTAGTCGCTTCAGTGAATGGTTAGTCACATGGGGTTGTGGGGGACAGTTGTGTATTCCCCAATAATGTAGACTTATATCAACCAAGGCTTTCTTCTGCTCCTTTACTACATCAAAATTCCTACTCAAACATTCAGTTAGTTTAAAAGCCTCTGTGGAATGGTGCAGTTTTACTGTGTCACAGCTGAAACTTTGGCTTCTCATGAGAACCTTTTTTTTTGCTGAAATAGGTTGTAATGGCATCATTTGTGACTTACAACAGATGGAGTTAGATCAAACATTGATGAAAATATTAGCATTCAGAGAAATATAATCCAGTTGAGTTTAAAGAAAATTGATGTTCCTAGAAGTAATTTCCCTCCTAGGAATCCTTAACCAGAGTTTTGTTGATGTTGGTTTCCACCAAAGAGCCCTCTTTAGTGAAATTCAGTGTACTTCCAAAGACCTGTTGATGGGAGGGGAGAGCTCTCTGTTGCTTTGAAGTCTGCAACTTCATAGATCTTGGTTATTTTGATTAGAACTTGAATGCAATAGTGAAATTTGAGTTACATTGCTCTCTGTAAGCCAAAAATTATTTCTTGGTTGTAGTTGGAAGGCTCTTTTCCTCAAGAACAGAGACACTGAATTGTTTTGCTAAAGTTAGTCATCCATGGGAGATGACACTGAAGAGTGACTAATACAGGAAAGCAATAGAATTTCATTTGCACTTCTCTCTACAAAGAGTTAATTTACAACAGTTGCAGAGGGGAGATCTTTT
Organism: Chaetura pelagica; assembly: GCF_000747805.2. Taxonomy (NCBI): domain Eukaryota; kingdom Metazoa; phylum Chordata; class Aves; order Apodiformes; family Apodidae; genus Chaetura; species Chaetura pelagica. The sequence continues at coordinate 2,968,178 of NW_009953205.1, read as the reverse complement.
AAGTCCATTCAATGCAATAAGGGTTCAAGAATACATCACTCGCTCCCTGAAATGAAGTTTTGAGTTTCTTGGTTAGAGCAGACTTCCCTCAGCTGTTGTGTTGCCCATGTTGTGACCCACCTATCTCTATCTCCACCCCTAGTTCTCTGGAGAAACAGTAGTTAGTATCCAGCTACTCCTAAATGCATCAGTCACATGAGAAGGATCTCCTAATAAATTGTTGGATGAAGGCATGAGCCAGGGGAAGGGGAGTGTGTCTGAAATGTGCTTCTTCTGGTGTGTATACAACTTTCTGCTCTGGGCTAAGAGCTCTGATCTCATTAAACCATTGCCACCAGCCCAGCAGGGGCTGCTCTGCTCTGAATGTTTTAATTACTGTGGGGCTCGGGCCTGGGCTCCAGCCTTCCACATCATGTAGAATTGAAAAAAATAGTAATTTGGTTGTATCCATGAAAAGCTTGAGGTCCAGAGTCATCTTATAGTTTCAAAGCTAATTGAAACCACTGGGGCTGTAAATCTGTTAAAGCATGTGAATACGCTTCTTTTGCTACTTTATGAATGAGTTAACTTGTGCCCAGAAAGGTTTTCTGACACTGTGGATTATCCTGTATAATTCCTAAGCTTAAAATTATTCAGTGTGTTTACTTTTACAAACTATATTTGGAGATCAACATTGTTTGCAAATATTCATGTATTTATTTAACTGTGAAGTAGTTCTATGCTAGAGGGGAAAATATTAAATATGACATTTGCTTAGTTCAATTTACTTTTATCTTCAAAGCCATAAGAAATTTTACTAGTTTCTTGCCCACGTTATTGAGATCTGTGCTTGGGATTGGAAAAAATCTCATCTTCTCAATTAAATTTCAAACCAGCTCACAGTGAGCCAAGTTGTAAGTAATCATTTTAGGTAAAATAGAAAAGACTTTAGCTTACCACTTCTACTGGCCTCTTTGGTGCTTGGGATCCTCATGTTCAACCCTAATTGATATTAATTAGAGTTGAGTATCTGGTCTGGGAAGAATATAGCATGAAATGCTGAGACACATCACTGCTTCAGAGGTGGGGCTTGTTCTCCATTTGTTTTGTGCCTGTAACTGCAAGTGACATTAATGGGCATTCCTTGCATGGCTGAGAGGAGACTACACCAGTGTCAACTTCACTGTTCCTCTAGCATCATCTTTCTGAAATTAAAAAACAAAACCAAAACAAGTACTCTTCCCAGTCCCCCACTGTTAAATTGCGTGTGTGTGCATATGAAAATACATAGCCTTGTAGTAGTAGGTGATTCATGCAAAATGAGAATAATGAACATAAAAGAGACTCTTCTTAGAGGTCTGTATATACTATGGGTAAAAGGCTGTTGAAGTGGAAGATTTAGTTGTTACACTACTTTGGGGTCATCTCATGGGTACAATGACATTTGAGAGACTGCCTTCTTATTGATAAGGTGACAAGAGCAGTTAACATTTCCTTAGGTGCTATCATGTGTGTGACTGTTGGAAGCAATATTTCATACTGAGATATTTTCAAGTACATTAATGTCAGTATTGTGTATTGATTCTGAGGATTAAAAGAAACAACAGGCTCGGCAGTGCTAGATGTTGGAATGACTGAAAAATATTCTGATATACAAAATACTGTGTATGACATGTAAAATAAAATTGCCAAACTGTATTGAAAGAGAGAGAAGCAGATTCTTATTGAATGCTGAAATTTGGTGCCAACAAACCAATGTAATTTAATTAATGGTGCACATAGTATATCTTGACAGCTTTGGTTCGGAAAAATTATAATATGAATATTAACGATCAAAGAGTCTCTGAAAGTATTAGTGCCATGGTGATGAGATTAGTGAATTGGCCAATACTGTAGCAGAAAGCTAGATTCCAAGGGAATTATCCTTGAATGATACCAGTTGGTTCAATTAAAAGCCACAATTCAGTTGCCATATGGAAAGTGTTAGGCATCCTTACATGGTTTCAAAGCTATGTGCCGGAGGTTAAACTGACATATGAAGAAAAGCATAAATTAAATATTTTGTGTTATGAAATTAGAAGTTGACTTTGCTTCAGCCATATGGAGGAGGTGGATGGAAGACAGTCTGTATTTCATCAGGGTTTGTTTTATAGGTGTTTCAGATTTAATGTGGTGCACTTTTAATTTGGCATGTTGATTGGAAAGCTGAATGGCCCATGAAGTTTCTGCAAACAATCTCGTTAAAGTAACTTTTTTTGATCTCTAACAACCTTCCTTCTCTCACCCCTTCTAAAGTGGAGTTATTTAGGCTGATGTTTGAAAGAAGGAAGCATGTTCTGTGTAGTAGCTAGGTGAAGTCCTCATCTAAGTGATGCATGCTATGTTTCTCTTGGCTAAGCAAAACCTTAATTCTTCTGAATGAAAAGGCCTTGGTAATAGGAGTGCATTTTCTTCTGTAAATTTGGATGAAAAGTAACAACATTATGTTATATTCTTTAATGACTTAAATGTAAATAATGTAGCCCAGACTTTACACTAGAACTTTGGTTATAACAAAAATAGGAAATTTGTATCTCATGATTGTTGACAAATGGGAATGTTCTTTACAGCAGCATTCATTAGCAGAAGGGTTTTCTGTAGTTTTGTGAGATCTGTAATAAGACCCAGGAGGAGCTTGGCAAGTGGCTATTTGTAGGCCCCCTTCAGAAGAAGATCTTTCTTGACTTTTATGGTTTCTTTTGAAGTGGGTTATGACAGAGGAAAGGAAAGCCTCTTGAGTTTTGAAACTTTGTAAGAGTTAGTTTTTCCAGAGTTGGGGAAATAATTGTTTGGTGGTGATATTTAAATCAAAATGGAATGTTGTACCCTGTGCTGCAGATGTTGGCCTTTATAGAAATCCTTGTGGATGGATTTTGCTTCGTGAATGTCAGCATCAAAACCTGGTTGGAAAGTAAATGGTAGACACTGAAATACTTGAAGTATTTTTTTGGAACTAAACCACTTTTCAAGCTAGTATACTGGTTACACTGAATACTCAGGAGTTTTCAGACTATGTGACGTGATATTTATAGATATCTTTTAATGGAAAAAGAGGTATAGTTTTAGTTCAAAAAGTAATGTGAAGAAATGGACAAAATAGTCTTTCTCTGTGAATTTATTTAGTTGTATTTGCCAGCGTTGGCAGCAAAACCTGTGTATGTGCTTCTACAGAGTAAGTAGAGCTATGGGAGACTGAGTTGGACTGTATTCCATTCAAGAATTATTAACCAAGTTCCAAATGCAAAATCTGCATTGTGTCTCATTTCTGAGCCAGCAAAGTGTGTTTGTGTTGGAATATCTCATGACATTTGTCTTGCAGTGGTGGAACACCAGTGGTGTTAGCTGCTGTGAGAGCGCTGTGCTGGCACAGGTACTTTCACGACAGAGAAAGAGGGAAGTGACTTGTAAAGGTTCTTGGGCTTCCTGTCATCAGAGCAGTATGGCATGCAGTCAGGTGTTAGCATGTCCACTGTTTAGTAAGGACTGGTCCATTGCCTTGCCATAGGAGTTGGCGTTCAAATAGGATTGTATCTGCAAGTAGGGAATCTGTCAGATGCCTCAATACCTGTATGTGTGCATCTCACATGATCTCATATGTGCCTGTCATATGTGAGAAATACTTCTGTTTTGGTCATACAGAATCTAATTGTTTGAGGAAGGGAAAGATGCAGTCTCTTGCTGGGAGGTCCTATAACATCTGTGAAACTGAGTACCCCTGACTTCGTGTGGTGTGGCCTATTGTATGTTATAGAGCATTAAATGATCCTCTTGTTTTAGTTTACAAAACTTTTGATGGAGTAAGTCCTTTTGCTCCTCAGAAGACCAGACTGTAGCTGCAGGAGACTGAAACACCATCAAGGCCTGAGAAGCTACTCAATGGCCAAGAAGAGCCTTGTAAAAATACATCTAAAAAGATCCCACCACGCTAAACACTTGGCAGGGATAATGGAAGACCCTGTGGTTCTCTGATTCAAACCAAGGTCCCTGCCACGTGTATGTGAGAAGTTGTTCCTTAAATCTGAAGCAGTTGTTAATAAAACTTAACACTTCTTCACAAAACTTAGAAAGCAAGCAGGTTTTTTTGCTTTTTGTCAAAGCTCCGTGTTTGATAATTTTTTCCAATAACCCTTTTGATCTGAAAATTCAGTGGAACTCTGAAAATCATTGAGCTGACTGTAAAAAGATGTCTTGTGTATTCCTTGAAAAGTGCCATCTACCAGTCTTGCTTTCAGTTTTAATGGATTTGGGTTTAAATGTGGGCTCAGTGGCACTGGTCCCTTAATAATTTGCAGTGAGAGTCTCTTGAGAATGTGAGATCCTCCCTTAAAATGTGGGAGGAGACCAGCTATGTTTTGAGCAAGATTTGCAGCAGAAAACTTTTAAAGTGCCTGGAATTTTCAGCCATGTATCCTTGGGCTTCATAGGAACAGTGTGTGTTGCTTCAGCTCAGGGATGGATTGGCATGTGGTCAGAACAGTCTATGCACTGTCCATCGAGACAGATACTCTGTGTTTTGTGATTAGGGTGGAATTTAATGCATTTGGGGGCATTACTGTGGCAGCTTTAAAGGGATTAAGTATATTGTGGTTCCTATTAAAGTATAACATTGTGATTCAAGATCTGTGAAAGAAAATCATGCATGGGTGTTTGATCTTGGGGTGCAGCCACACATGCTGTGAGGCATAAAATAAGGGGATAGACTCAGTAGGGAAGTGACAGAACAAAGTACTGTCTTGCAGGAGAAATGGGATTTGGGAGCAGTCTCGGATCTTTTGATCCATACTTTGTGAATGATAAGTGGTACGGAGGTGACAGATTTGTCTTGGGGGAGGAAGGAGAATGGTGGGTAGTGTGGAGCATTGCCCTTGGAGGTAGCTTGCTGCCTGATTCTCCAGAGATTTGATAGTGTTAGGCAAAGACTAAGCTGTTTCTTCTTGTCCTATCTTAGAAATCTTTTTTTAATTCCAGGACAGTTAGTTTCAAGAGAAATAGGTAAAGAAGGTAGGAGCTGTGAAGCTAAGCCTTACGTGTTAAATGCATATAAAGCTTGTTTGGAGGAGTGGGAATTTTCTCTGAGCAGAGAGTGCCCCAGTCCTGAGCTCACAGAATAACAAGCAGTCTCTGTATTGCGTAAGATGGTGTGGTTAAGCCTGTATCAGTGTTTCTGTAATAAACTACTCTTTTTGAAACAATAAATAATATTTTTTTTTGGTGAACTTTCCAAGTCTCTCTCTGCTCATGTAGTGTACGTGTGTATAAACTACAGACACTCATTCCCCCATAAAGAGAAAACATCAGAGTCTAGCAAAGAGAGTATCTGTCATTCCAGCTGAGCAAAGGTCTAAGGCAATAACCCAAAATATCCTGGAAGAAATTCTAAAAAGCATTGAAGAAATCAATCGTCTGATCCTAGAGGAAGGTCTTTGATGTAATCCTGGTAAGTTTATACTGGGAGCCTGCCTGTTTCTTTATGGTCAGCCCTGGACTTTCTATATGAAAAGTGGATCAAATAATTTCATATGCTTCTGCTTTAAAAGAAGATGGTTGATAGTTTTCTAAAGCGTACACACTGTTTAAATGTAGATTATGGCTTTTAGCCAAAGCCCAGGTAGGGAGGAAAGGCTTTTCAAAACAAGTACTTACAGAAAAATAAATAATACTTTGATATTTTCCCATGGAAAAAGTGTGCCTCATTTAGCCATCCTGAATATTTAATTTTATTTTGAGGCTAAACTTCATAGGTTATCTCAGTTAAAGCTATTTTTATTTATGCAAAGTTTATGTGCGAGGTCTTGTTCCTGATGTGGATATGTATGTAAAAGGAGTTTTTCAGAATACCATAAAGGAATTATTTTTAAAGGTATATTTTTAACTAACTCAGTGCAGCTAGGTAAGTCTGTTTTTATCATCTTGAAAAATTCCTCAGTGTTTTTCTGTTATGTTTTGATGTGAAAGCCTGGCTGTGATAGAGGGGAAACTTCTCCTTGCTTTCAGTGGTTTTGTATTGGGTTCCCTGTCACATCAGTGGAAGACTGGGGGAAGGTTCAAGTGGTGAGACTAATAGTCTTTTTATCTAGCAGCTACATTGCTGGTGGAATGGCAATGTATTTTCCACTGCAGATGCAGTTTTATCTGATCATTTTATGACAGGTTCTCAAAAGTTTTTCCCAATTGTACTGCCACTTAAGTTCCCATTTTTAATTAGCAATGTAATTTTGCAGATAGGTTTAAATAGCATGTTTTGAGAGAGGCTATTCCCATAGCACTGCTTAGTACCTATTAAAATACCACATTTTTATTATATGAAGGTGTTTTTAATCTAATTAGGTCAGTTTGTTAAAGTATTGCACCACAGTCTTTTTTTTTTTTTTTCCTAGTTTTGGCTGGGTTTAATTGTTTATTTATGACCAACAGAAAGCATACAAATTCTTTTACTCTGGCCTAATGCACAGCATAAAGTAGTAAATGACATATCTTCCTACCTAAGCTATTATACAGTGCTTTTCTTTAAAAGGCAGTCACTCTTGGATTAAATCATGATGATGTGTAACAGAAAAGAAAGAAAAAGAAAACCCCAGCATTTGGAAAGGAAGTATTGTATTAATTGATGCTGCATGGACTTAATTGGGATTTGGTTATCAACCTTTTCATGGCACTCTTTTCCAGATGTGCTGTTTGGTTTTTTTGTATTATTTTAAAATGCAACTTAGAAAAAAATTAATGAAATAAATTTTTGTGAGAACTGAGTAATGCAAGTCAAAATTAAAGCACATTGAAGTAGCTCTGTGTCCTTATGCAAGAGGGCCTAAATAGACTGCAGCATGTGTTGTTGCCCATGCTTAGTCAGTGAACATACATTTGCAGTTTAAACACAGTGCAACTCCCTGATAGAACAGTTTACCCTTAATCTCTGCCCACCTCTGGTTTTCCCCATTTCAGAAAGACAGAAACAGAAGACCTGCAGTGTGAAGCCCCCTAGATTTGGCAATAAACGAATAACAGACAATGGGTAATATCTTTTGGGAGTTGCAAAGACTGTGAGGTCCTTTATTAGCTCTGCAACAGTAATCTGACCTTCCTCGTTCGTTTCTGATGGTAACATCAAGAGTCCTGGTCTCCTCAAAAAACGAGGATTTCTTCACCACTGAGGAGAAAAGCAAAGCTTGACAAATACAGAATAGAATAGTTAGACAAGAAAAATGCTAATGTCATGCCTTTAGGGATATCTTTTAAGCAAGGAAAGAGTCCTGGCCTGCTGTACAGTAAGAGTGTCTCCTAGTGTCAGCAGGAGCCCTGTCCAAAGACAAGATGAGGCTTCCTCCTTCCACACTCTCAACAGACATGGGGTCCATTCAAAATCTGCTCTTACTGTGTATCAGTTACAATATCCAGTAGTGTTAGAATTGGAAACCAGTTCTGCCTTTGGTTTGAAATACATACAGACTCTTTTCTGAGAGAAAAACACACAGTCTTAGAGACCAGTGAGATCAAGGGTAGGATTTGGCTTTACATTGTTGTGGCAGAGCTTAGTGATGCCAGTGGGCTGGGTGCTAATGAGTGGCAGCAGAACTGGACAGAGAGAAGTAACTCAGATGACAAAGCAGTCTTCTGATGTTCAGTCTTAACTGTCTGTAAATCGGAGTAGGGGGGAAAGTGTGTAACCTGGAGTAGCCATCCCCAGCCAAGAATCTTTCTTCTCGTTGTAATGATCATGAATAGCAAGTATTTTGTCATACCTGCCTGCATGCTGAAGTATATTGGAAGTTTGATGCAATGCTGGTTTACAGTGGCCCTTCTTGCAGGGTGATGCCCTCCTCCTGGGGCAGTGCTGCCTTGCCCAGGTAGAACACCCTTTCTCTGTTGCCCAAGTTCTGCCTGCAGGGTTTGCCTAAACTTCATATGTCGGTTGGGCTACCTGCCTGTGTTGTGCAAAGGGTGAAAAGGTGCAGGCTTTGCCATGCACTTTGGTTGTCTGTATGCTGTTGATCTGGCAGATTTTGGAGTGAGAGATCTTGTGGAATATAAAGGGTTACGTTGCTGAAGTTCCACAGGCGCCAATCCACTGGCACACCACAGGTGATCTCCAGTGAATGTTGTTTAAAGCGCCTGTCCCACGGTTTCACAAATGTGCTCTGACCAGAGGATGTTTTTCTAACTTCAAAGGGCTTCTCAGGCTGGCTCGGTGCCTCACAGACTGAGTCCACAATTCCTCTCTGCTCGTGATGTGTTCTAATCATGTGTGATTTTTTTGGTATGTGATGTTTTCTTAAAGTGGCATTGACCTGTGTTGAAGTGAAACTTGCTCTTAAGCTTGTAAACAGAAACTTGTTGTGTGGGCAGTTTTCATCTTAACCTGATGTGTGTATTTTTTTTTGAGAGCAAGAATAGACATCAAAAGGAGGAGTAATTTATAGGAGGGGGAAAAAAAGGGAAGAAATCAACTTGCAGCAGCCTTTTGAGTTGCACCATCCTGAGGCGTTTCCTTGAAGATCAAGGTGTGGGTCCTTTGTTGGCTGTAAGGAGAAGAGTATATTCCCACCTTGGCAGTGCTAGTGTTACAGGAGGTTACCTTGACTGAAATCTGCACATTTCAGACATGTGCAAAGGGGCAGAAAGCAAGGCAAAAAGGAGTAGAAAGTGGAAAGAACCTAGGACACTTATCAGTGACCTAATTTCCCCTCATCCCCTCCTCGTTTAGCAGCGTTAGATTAAAACAAACTTTTAGAAGTGTCATTGTAATGCTTTTAAATAATAAAGTTTGCTTTTTTTCTTCTTTAGTATTTTAGAATATAGTTTTCTGAAGGGAATTGTTTTCAGGTTAATGCAAAATATACTTTATTTTTAATGCTGAGAATTAGAACTTACTGACTCTTTGTGAGCCAAATTCTTTTACTGTTGAAGCCCCATTACCTCTCCATTACCTCTGCTGAGAGCAGGATTAGGCCTCGAAATATCTCTTTGGGTGTACCATGCTACAATTGCTATGGTTGTGAATCTAGGAAGATCTTGTTCCACTAAGTTGTGTTGGTGGGCGCTGGTTTTTGCATTGTTTGTGCATTCATTAAGGATAGAAAAAGTGGGCTACTTAGAGTTTTTAAAGTAATAATTTTTAGTTTTCTGTTATTACCATTATGGATGTTTTTGAGCATATTAAAAAACCCAAACCAGCAACAAACCAAACCAATTCTAAGAAAACAATACCTCACAAGCTAGAGGATAAGACTTTGTTTGCCAAGTGATTGAAAAGGATCATCTGCTGTGGGAATAAAACATCGTACTGTGAATGGCACACCGTGAACAATGTATCTCAGCTGTGCAATGAATTTTGTTCCTCATGAGTAACAGTGTCACAGTCTAGCACTTAATAATTAATCCAGGTTTCAGATGCAGCTTGATCTCAAGGTCCTCATTGAGCTGAGATCCTGGAGAAGGTAGTGATCTCTATACCAAAGCCCTAACAGCAAGCAACCTGTGCTACCCTGCCATCTCATGGTTATCAACATCCCACCACATTTATTTTGGCTAGTTTTAAAGCAGGTGGCCAGGATGAATTCCTAGTTTCAAAGTCACAGCTGCTGCTTTGAAATTGTGTAAGAAGGGCTTCGGTTTCTTAACACAAAATAGCTGAGCTGCTGTTTGGTATTAGAGCATCATTATTCTGGGAAATGCACTCTTCATTTTAAAAATACCTTCTGTATGGAAGTTGAAAGTTTATACCTCATGATTCTAAGGGCAAAGAGCTGAAAAGGTTCCTAGTTTGACTGATGATTGTAAACACTTAAGAATTCCTCAGTGACTTGAGTGAATGGGAACTGAAGCTGGTATTAAAAATCAATAGCAATATTAGAAACACAGAGTTACTGCTGGAATCTCTTGTTTTAAGTAATTTCTGGAGGGTTTTTTGTGGGTAACTAAAATTTAAGATATTTCTTTTTTAACTGGATGTCTTTGTGGCAGTTAGCTCAAAAATTTTAAGTCTGTATCACTAAATCAGTTAAAAAGACCAAGTGGACTTTATACTATCACGGTGATAATGCTGTGATTAAGTAGAAGGAAATGTTCTGTTACAAATCCCCATTTCCTCGCCTTGTAAAATTTTATTTTAAAATGAGCCTTCTTGGGTGCCTTTTTCAGTAGCGTCAGCAACAGTGTCAGCAGAATGGTGAATTCATGTCGCTGGAAGTATAAAGAGAATTCATGAAGGAGTTTGTGTTAAGCATAGTTTTCTTTTTTATTAAAAAATATTCTATTCACTGTGGTTTTTTCTCCTTTTGTATTCCTTACTCCTTATGATATTATAATTTTTTTGCCTACTTTCAAAATTCCATAGATATATATATTTATTAAAAATATATATGTCATGTAAGCCTTTTTCTAGTGTAAGAGAAAGTACATTTTATGCAAGGTACACAGCATGGGGTTTTGTAGGCCTTCAATCTCATATGATCCGGTCTCACAATAAATATATCAAACAGGAATGAGCAAAATGCAATCCTCTCAGGCAGGGTGAAAATGCACTTTTAAGAAGGAAGACAGGGCTGATCAGAAAGGAGGCCTGAATAAAGCTAGGAAGCAGAGGATGGAATGTTTATTCAGCTTATATATAGGAGGCTTGTTAAAGCATGCAAAAGGTAGAATTATGGTTCATTTATTATTGGGGCAATAGTTGAAGAATGAATGTAGGATTCATGTGCTTAGGATGTTAACGAAGTCGTTGACTATGGGGAAGGGAAAAGAATGGGCACATCAGAAGTACATGCTGTACAGATGGGATGTCTGGGCTTAACCCTTTTTGTTTCAATCATGGGGGTTTTTGTAGTGCAGCACTTCTTAGATGTATCCATTAACAACTGTTGCTCTACTACATTGTATATACAGATATATATGGCAGAAAGATCCCTACTAATGTAAAGTTCTCAGTGGTTCAGACACAGGTTTACCATGCAGTCTTTACATCTTGTATCTCTGCTTAGTGTTTGGGATTTTGATGGGTAGATAGTCCTGTTGCACTTAAGGAGACAGTGTAATAGGTTAAATACAGCTTACATAAGCACTCTGAATCAGAAGGTAGGTAGGCAGGCTTTGAAGTCTGCTGAGATTAGAAGACTGGTCTATGGGGTTGGATGTGAAGTTGGAGGTGTCTGTGATTTGAGTGATCAGAAATGGATAGCAGTGGTGCTACCTGATCTCTGAAACTCTGAATCTATAGCTTAAGTCTAAATGACAGCTTTAGCTGTGTATCATTTCTGAAGTTGCTGAAATGTGAATCTTCACAAAGGCCCAAAATAGCTAAGCACTTATCAATCATGTGGTCTCATTTGTCTTCTCTTTGAAACTGCCTTTATCCACTTTTTCCCACTTCCCCATGGGTTTTATCCTTTTACCTACCTAGACTGTTGAGGTTGACAGAGGAGTAATTAAAGTTCATTAAGAACTTCAATGCCAGCTGTACACTTAATTAATTGATAAGTTTTAATGAATAAGCCACGTATTTATTACCTACTTTCCTGAGCAAAGAAAACAAGAATAAAAAAGAAGGTTTGAATTCCTCTTGTGTTTATATAATCCTCCTTTACAAAACAAAGCAAAACAAAACAAAACTACCCAAAGCATCTTACATTGTTTCTTATTTTGCTTTACAGTAATCTTCCTGAAATCCTTTTGTAAAGAGGTCTTTCTGAACTGTTGAGCCCTCAGCACAATTCAGTGCTCCAAGTTGTCAAATTCTGAAATGGTTATATTAATCCAAGCAGTTTTAAGGTATGGGGAAAAAAGACATTTTATGTCCCACTCATCCAAACAAGATGAGTGGACATGGTTAGAAGGTGGTGGAAGGGGCATGTCTTTATTGTGTGAGCTGAATCTCCACTCCTTGTGGAGGCCTGTCCAAGGGCACGTGCATTCAAGTGGTGTAGGCTTCCTGCTTATTGTTCCACCTTGCTTTTGGTAATCCATAGAAAGGCAGTGCAAGATTAGTAGGAATGCAGAGAGAGAGGATGGCCTAGCACATATGTAAATCATAACAGGTAAATAATGTAGGTTGAAGACTTCTGCCACTGTGACTAGATGGATTAGCCTATACAGACATAAAGGGCAAAGGAAAAAAATTAAAAAATTAGATTGAAGGTGAACTTTGATGTACCAGCTAGACTTGAGACTTTGCAGGGAGATAAGCTTTTTCCTGGTGTTTGCTTGAATAATGAAATTACCTTCTCTTGAAGATTATTCTTCTGAGCAGCAGAGTTTGTACATGAGTGAAATGCATGTCAAAATGTTTACAATGAACTGAAGTGGAGTGGTGAGTCTAAGCAGTAGGCTTTGTTTGGACTGGCTTTGTAATAGAGAGCCTTATAATGAGGGTGAACTATGCCTCCTATTCTGGTGGGCCTTTGTACTATCTGGAGCACAAAGTGGAGCAGGTTTACAGGTTAATTAACACCTCTTCCCTCCTGCTTGTGGCACTGGCAGTGATGCATTACCCTGGGTCATGTTTAGAAACAGTGACCGATGGTTAGTGATGGATGCTGCCAAGCTTTTTAGTTTTTACCACTGGTTTCTCTGCCACAAATGTAATTTGTTCTTTTAAACAATAGAGAGCACAGTTAAATGTATGGTGCTGGAGAGTCACTTATTGTCCTGATAGCCTGGCAGCAGTGAGCACACCCCTAGAGGTATGTTTGCAGCCAGGCACATCCCAGCTTCCCTTCTCCCCTCTCCTTATAAATATGAAGAGAATTCAGACAAATTCTGCCTGTCTAAAGAGCATTTAATGGCATCTCACAACCCATTATTATGTATTTAAGGATGATTTCTCTGAATATTGAATTGTAAGGATGGTTTCAATCTGGCGGCTCTGTGGTTTTGGAGAGTTTGGTCAGTCTGGCTGGAATCATTGTACTTTAGCCTGTGTGTTAGATATGGGCATTTGGTTCTAGGGTTTTTTTCCATTTCTCTTTGGAGACTTAAAAGTTTTCTTTGCCTCCTACTGCCAACAGATCACACTTTCTCATCAGTTGCCCTGTGCTGCTTTCTTTCCTTCCCAGTTCCTCAGATCTCAACACTCTATGTGTTAAATACTTCTATTTTAACAGCTATTGCCTTTGCTTTAGCTTGATTTAAATGCTGCATTGTTCATAAACTAAGTCTTGGCGGAGAAACAAATCCACGTGGTGGTCTAACTAGCAGGGTGCACATCTGGGTGGGGCACATCAGGAATCCTTTTGCCATCATGTATGGCTAGGACACTGTGCTGTAACATTTGAGGGAAGTATGAACCATATGTACTGCCTAACCATACCATACCCACTGTACAGATGGCTAGCAAAAACCCATGTATTTATGTATTTTTGAAGCATAAATAATTTCATCTCGTATCTCCCGCTTCCTTACTTGCTTATTTGTGAGTGGAAAGATGGTGGATCATAGCCCAGCTCAGGAGCAGAATGGTTTCAGGAAGAGAACAGTGCAGAGGCAGTGCTTGCTGCCTTCCTTGAGGCAGCGGAGGAATTGGAAACTGTGACTCAGTGAATCGGAGCCATCTCTGACAGCTCCAGGGGCAGTGCAGCTCTCAGCTGCTGCCTTGTTCACAGTGGATTATAGGGTCATAATACAGCCCACTATGCTGAAGCAGAAAGTGGCAAATTCATCCTCGGGAGCTGCTTTATGTTGTCTAGAAATAAATTATTCCTCTGTAGGAATTTAATGCATTCTATCCAACTTCCCAGTTCCCATCCTTCAGCAGAATATTTGTCTTTCACCATTTTCAGACTGTGAATAGAGGAAGGCTAAGAAACGTGTATCAAGGAATTCCTTTACAACCAGTGATACATCCAGTGTAGCATCCTATAAAGTTAACAGGGATTAAGGTGAATGACCATATGAGCAAGGGAGGCATCCCATCAGGAAATAATGTTTCTGTGCAACAACCAAAGCAATACTATCCACAGATTTTGCATCAAAGGCTTGGACAGCTAAACAAAGCTAATCCCCCAAGACGTACTATTAAATTAACTTCTTGTGTATGGAGCAAATATTATAGGAGTTCTGAAAAGCATTTTCCAGCCATTGTTAAAAGAGTAGGGGTGTGAGCTATAAAATTCTGATCTGGATTCAGATTTTCTCCATATTTGTGGTTTTGATTTGAGCCTGTCTCTAGTTAGCAGGGACATAAATGTTAAAATTTACCCGTGTGTCTTGAGAGCTGTGCTGTGTTAGCCTGGCTTTTTTCAGTGTGCCTTTCTTTTAGAAAATACTTCTTTCTGCTAAAGTCGGATCCTTTCTTCTGCTGAGCAAACTCTGAACATTCTGGCCTTGTCTGGGTAGAGTAGACCTGCAAATGTGAAGTGTTAATTGTCTATGAAGAATAATGTTTGTCTCATAAATTCTCTCAAAGTGAAATCTCAAGTTTGTATTTACTTACAAAGAAGTAAGTAAATGTCCTTTCATGCTATCTTTGTAGGAAAGCATTTGTTTCTTTGTTTCACTGTTTCAGCTTTGATAGCTTGTTATATTTCATTGCTCAAGCAACTGAAATTATTTGATAGCTGGGAAAAGGTTTAAAGTTAATAATAATATCCTTAGATTTGAATAACTTTAAGTGGGAAAGACAAACACTAAGAATTAGATCCTCTAGTGAGCTAACTTCTTTCTTACTTTGAGCCTGAATGCAATTGGAAGAACAAATCTCACTTTGGCTCTGTTAGTCATAGAGTGGGATGTTAGGGCTCTCCATTTGAATTCTTGTCAGAAGACATGACTGGCAGTAAGAAATGATTACCCAAATGTGAACTGAACAAATAAGTGAGGCATTGAACATGCTTTCTCCTGGGCTGTCACCCATTGTATCTGTAGCCTGGTCTGTGACACTGAATGTCATTTCATACTGACTTAATTTTAAGCAAAGACTGATAATGTGTGAACATGTATGGTGGTCCTGAGATGATGGCAAGCAAACCCATCAGACACTGCATGGTGTCTGTTTTCAGAGAGGATTTTAATGCTGACTTCTATGGAGCTAGGCTCTGGCAGGCAGAGAATATTACAGAAATGGGTATACAGGCCTTCTCAAATGCTTGGCACTTTGTCATAAATTTAATCTATTTACATATTTCCTGTACCACTGTACAAACAACCCAATGGGCAGAATCCTGAAACCATTTTCTCAGGCAAAGTTCCAGTTGATACCAAAGAGGTCGGGTTTGAAAATAATAGCTTATTTAGAAGCATTTGAATGTGACCTTTAGAAAAATTCTCTTTCTTTTTGCTGACTCTCTGAACCCTTCATTAGGAAGTTGTTGAAAGTCAGTAGGAAACTTAACTGAGTTCAAGCTATAACCCCAGCTGAGCTGCCACTTGCTTTGTCAATACCCCTTTTGGAACAGTGCAGGAGACATGGCTTCTTCAGAAGCTACCATAGATCTGCAGTATTGTTACTCTTCCCTGTTTCTCATTCCTCGTTGAATTTGCAAGTATTCCTCTGTTAGGCTGTGGGGAAAGAGCGTGTGTGGTGGGACTGATACACGTTTCAGCATAGATGCAGAGGCCAGTCCAACTCTGGAAGTGTTTTGCAAGCATGCAGAGATCTTATCACACCAACAGTATGCAATAATATGGTCCTCTGCCACAATTATAATATCCTTTTGTTCCCAGAGAACCCCCAGAAAGATATTGGACAAGCTTGAAGAAATACATAGAAGAGAGGGGTTGAACTAAGATGAATGAAAGAACAAATTACTTGGTTCTTGTGTACATAGGGAAACTGGTAAGAAGAGTTCTTGTTATAGACATAGAGTGAAAGAATCAAAGTACTTTGATTTATCAGCAATTTTTATTGCAACTTTTATTGCAGTATAGTGTTTGTGCAGCAGCTATTCTGGAATACCTATTGCAACCAGTTTCCATATGTAAACATGAAGCAATGACTGAGTGAGAATTTAGTCTGTGTTATTTGAAGCTTAAAGGAGTATGATAAGGAACAGCAACGGGGGAACTTAAGAAAAATTGAGTGTGAAGACATAGTACTGGAGGTCTGTTTGAATGTGGAATAATTCTTGGAAAATCGTACAACTTTTATGTTTTTTCTCAGAATTGAAAACTGTGCCGTTTGCATCTCTAACTTTTTCAAGTATGTGATAGAAAATGGTCTTCAGAGTCGAGCCTGTTGAATTCTGTCCATTTTAGTTTATTCTACAGAAAACAGAATAATCAGCAGCATCTGCGTCAGCAAAATTGAGATATATGGGATTTTTCTCCCTTTCAGTGAACATTTTGTGCATGATGCCTTTCAACATTGAAGTGCTGTTACTTTAGGCATGGCTTTAGCAAATTATGCTGACAGAAGTTAGTTGTAGCTCAGAGTCCTATCCTTTATAAAGATTAATGATCCTTGAAATAATAAATATATTGGAAATGCCAACCCTGGAAGTAATTTTCAATTCGTAAATAGAATTGTTTGTGTAACAGCAGACATCCCCAGCTATTTCCTATAATAGAGAAGACGTAAAATACTAGAGCAGTAAGGTTTCAATATCTCAAAGGTGCTATTCAAAAGAAAAGATCCCTTCATGAGAAATGTATGTGTTGGGAAGGGCAGGAAGAGGGTGATGACAAGCCATTTTGCAATATCACATTTGCTTATGGGGAGTACTGCAAAGAGCTTGAAGCTTTTAACACATCTGAGCATTGTTGACTTACTCTGGTCACCACCATTCAGAAGGCAGAAAACAGCTCAGCAGGCACGGGGGCCAAAAGCTTGCCTTCTGTGGGTGGGCATTGTTTTGGAGGAGAACCAGTAACTTGTTTTTTAGTTTGTTACAGTATAGACCCAGCAGTAAATTAATCATGGCATTACATGGGAATGTATGTATAGACATTACTTCACAGAGTTGTCATAAATTCTCCTCTTGCCATATTTTAATTTCCAAGACTTTTGAATCTCAGACAACATGCTATAGATGTAGTTATTAAATTCTGCAGAAATATTTTTATTGGGTAGGACATTGCTTGATGATGTAGCTGTGAAAGCCAAATTCAGAGACTAGCAAAAGGTTCTTTATCCATGCGTTTAGGAAGGAAAATATTATTTTGTAACACTCATTTACTATTGAAATACTTTAAAAAAAAATATTTTTCCTAAATGTATATGTGTGTGTGTGAATATATTGTGTTACAGTTGTGACAATGTAGGGTTTATGTTGTTTAGTGCTGGGTCATCAATAACACACAGGTGGAAACAAAGCTTTGGAAAGAGCAGAGTGGTTCAAACTCTTGTGATTCAGCAGACACTTGTTATTGTAGAGTGACCCAAGGACATACCGCCCTTTTTCAGCTCTTTTGAATGCTTTTATGGGAAGACACTGGATGGATATAAAGAAAAAAAAACCTCTTTAAGAGTTTACACAGTGTACTTCTTTCAGTACAAAAGTTAACTTCTGTGGGGGCTGAGCTAGACTAAACATTGCTGAAAAAACAGTGCCTAGTTCCCTGCTTTTCCAAGATTTTCCTTCATGTGCAGTGAAAGGAGAAGCCATATTCTCTGCACCTTTCTGTCCCAAAACATGTTGCTAATTATTTGGTTTCTCCTGGAGGCTGTTCTTTAGGTGCTGGTTTGCCTTTCCCTTAAAGTATGTAGGCAATGCCAGAGGAAGCTTAAAATAGGTTTTCTGCAACCAGGCAAAGAATAGAATGGCAGAGTGCTGGAAGAGTTAAACCCCATCTCATCTCACCTGATCTGTGTAGCAAATCAGTGTTTGGTTAGGGTGGAGATATCTTAGGATTGGGTACCTTGAAGGCTGATATGGGGGTTTTGTTACAGTTTTGGGGCAGATGGTCTCTGGATAAGTGAGGCTGTAGACACACCAGTCACTGGCTGCTCCAGAGCTTCCTGTCTGCATTTCCTTGTACCCCATGGTAAATATGAAGTAATTTGAGGCAGCTTATGCCTTTATTTACCCAGTGGAAGTGTTGACACGAGCTATTACCGTGGAATGCCTGTCATGTAGCCATACTCTTAGATGCCCTAATGTTGAGAAACTAGCCTGAAGCTCTTTGCTGAGGTTTGTCTAGTAACATTTCCTACCTCTTACTTGTTTACTCCATAAGCCATGGCAGCAGAACTGCATCAGATGGCAAAATCCTACAGCTCCTTGCTTATAGCTTGGAACAAAATTTGAGTTCTGTATCAAGTTTAATTTGATGTATTAATAATTTATATAGCATAAACATGCTCAATGTATATTGTTGCTGAAATTAATCAGGAACAAGTCACGTATGTAGAATTCACACTCACCCCTGGTTCATATCTAACAGATCAGGTAAATAAAGTTCCTCACCACAGACCAGGTGGAAGACACCACCCTGCCCTGCCAGCACACCTCAGTATGGCTTTGAATCGCCGTAAGACTGGGCTGGCTTTGAATCAGCAGCCTGTTATTGAAAGACAGTTTCCCTTTCTGATCTGCTGAGCCAGCTTGTCCTCCAAATGCATTTGAAAAAGTGTGAGTGGATAGTAAGAACAGTAAATTTCCCTGTCTCTTCAAATGACTTTACTGTGTCTCATTCTCACATGCACTTTTTAAGTCTTCAGTTCACTGTTCAGTCTTTGGTTCTCAATGCCATTAGGCTTCAATTTCCATCCAAAATTCTTGGAAGTCAGAGATGACTCGGAAGGGCATGAAACTGCTGCCCCACAAGACTCTTTCTGAAGCAGGCAAATGGTTTCCTTTCTTGTAAGGGACAAGTGAGTGCTCTGAGCCCTAGAGAGCCAGCTTGATTCCTTGCTCCTGTCTCTTGACACACGAGTCAGGACACTTCTGCCAAGAGTTTTAGTTGCACTTATGTTAGCGGAAATGTTCCTGATAAGAAATAGTCGTTGCTGGAGTCTCATGGCTTTGACTGTGAAGGCTTTTAATTTTTTCGCATGAAGACTGTTGATCCGTTCATATTTGTTGTTGTTACATAAAGCTGCTAGTGAGGGTTTATCTTTTCCTTTGAGATGTATGGCACTAGCTCTTCTGGAATTGCTTCCAAGTTTACAAAATGAGTCTGTGGTTTAGACCTCTATGATAAACATTTTTTTTTTGTTGTTGCAGAGTTGGATCAGATTTTTGTTGTCATAATGGTTGGTGCACTTGGCAGATCACATTTTAAATAATTAGGAGATAAAATTGGACTGTGTTTGAAATTCAGTACATCTGGTATCTTCTTGCTTTACTTAGTGATGTTTTTAATCCTTCTTTTAACTTTGAAGACTAATGTAAGGCAGTTAAGAACTGAGGGCTGATAAATTTTTTTTGTCATGTTTAAAACCTAGATCCAAGCCAGCTTCTCTTGCAATATTTCAGCCTTACTCTCCCAAGATGCTTTGAGATAGATCAGTGTCTTTATCAAAAGAAATAGCCCTTTTGTGGTGGTAGCATTGTAACATTAAATATTCATTCTAATTTGCAGACTTGAGACAATTATATTGAAGTTTCCTATAAACTTTACTTTGGATTTTTAAGATTTAAAAATATACCACTTGCTTACTTTCATACTACAGTAGCCAGTAAGGGAGTTTACAGCTCGGATGCATCAGAAGCGAGATGTTTCTGAAAGCTTAGGGAAACTTTCATGGCACATGATACAGTGTTACAAACTGAAAGGTAGGTACTGGGGCTTTTTTTGTTTGCTTGTTTTGCTTTTTAGTTTTTTTTTATTTCTTCCCTTCTTCTTTTTGCTGGACACAGTGCCATGGGAGTGGTAAGGGAGTAAGCGAAACAGCATGCTTCCCACTTAAGGCATCGTTGCTGCATGAAATGTGTATGTTGAAAATATGCTTTTATATAATTTTGAACGCAGTCACATTGAGGAAAAGGATTTCCATTTGTAGTATTGTTCTGCAGCTCTTAGGAGCTATTGGTTCAAGTTCTGGTCTAGAAGTGGATGCATTTTAACAACCAGACAAGTGACTTTCTGTGTCGTTATAATAAAATTCTAAAAAATAAAAAAAAAAAACAACAAAAACCAGACAAAAATCCCCCAAATCCTACAAACTTGGCCTAACTGACCATAATTTGGCTTTGTCTTCTATATCCAGTTTTGGAAAGGAGGTCTGTTTTGGAATTAAGTAACACAGACTGCAAGCATCAAATTCGAAGTCATATGCAGATCATATACATAGATGTAATTTATTTATTTTTTTAAGTATTGTTTTTATTTTATCTAGGTAAATTCTTTAGGCCAGAATAAATCGTGTAAGGAAGGAGAAGTCTCTGGTTCACAGCTACCTACATAGCTACAAATGCCACTTCCAAGGAAACATTTTTTAACAGTCTACTAAATATGCCACAAGAAGGGTAGTTGTGTCACCTGCTCTCATTCTACATTCTTGTAGGCATCTTCAGAGAGCATAGAAATTTGGGGACTTTGAATTCACTTTGTTTCCTTTGTTCCGATGGTCCCTCAAGTACAGAATTGAACATGGCAGCATAGAAGAGCATAACCTTACTTTTGTTTCAGCATAGTCTGTTCTGAGGATAAACTGACTACTCTGCTTTTTTTCAAAGGTTCTAAATTCGCTATACGCTCAACAGTTGATTTTCTGTAGAGATTGAGACCCTAGTTTTTTCCTCTGAGCAGCTTGTGGGAGGAGATCTAGATGCATAGGCAACTGACAAAGGAATTTTGCTTTGCTATTGGTGGTCCTAATTAATTGTGCCTTGATTAATTAGCTGATCCATTTGTGGATGCAGTGTTTGGAGAAGAAAGTAACTGAGAGTATTGTAAGCCAACAGCTAAGGCCTTTTGCCCAAATACGACTAAGAAAACATACCATTAGCTGATACTCTCAGATCCTGCCTCTTCATGCTTATTGTGCATATGTATACACCATTTTAAACATTGAAAATAGAATAATAAAAAAAAAGACTCACTGAAGTTTGAATGCTAAAAGTATATACATAAAATCAAGCTATTTCCTTGTGGAATGTGACTTATGGAGAGGAACACCCAAGTATTAAACTTCCTCCCTTCAAAATTTATGGAAGCCTCGTGTGTGTATATATATATATGTATACACACACACATATATATATGTCAGGATTCATTTCAGGATTTAACTTTTTTTTTTTAAACATGTATAACCCTAGTATGTTTCACAACTTGATTTAATGCGGCTTCCATGTGTGTTGAATACAACAGCAACTTCTGAAACCAATATTTCTTTGGAGAGCAGTAAAGTTGTTTCTTCATGACACCAGTAGGTAGTTTGCTTGCCAAGAAGTATATTGTAAGATTTATTAGACTCTCCATTGCCCTCCCCCAAGTAACCCAGATTTTAGCTTCAAGTAAAGCAAACATGTTCAAAAAGTACTCTTTAACTTCAGGCTAGGCGGATACAAAATAAAATCCTCCAGGGGTACATTACAACTAAAAGATTCACAAGCCCTCCAGGGGGTTTAACTTTTTAAGTAGGCATTTCACAAGTATTTGTTGCATAAACCATTATGTGCTCCAGGCTGGGGCTCTTGGAGATGTTTTTTTTAATATAAGACATGCAGCTATAAATGTATTTTTATGAAAAATAATATCTCATCTTTGCTTAGAAATTATGTTCTGTGCTTTAGAGCATGTGTTTTCTTGGTTTGATATTTAATATCAAATTTTGTGGACTGTCATTTTAGACAACTCGGTACCTTGGGATGCTGTTGTGAGGAAGTGGGTTGTACATTCTAACTAGCTCTCTTCACTCAGTTTTCTATACTCAGTGCTTTTGGTTTACTGCAACTCCATCTGTTAGTTGGAAAAACAGGTTTTGGAGACTGCAAAGGCAAATGACAGCCTTTTATATGGTGTCCTCACATATATGAATGTAGCAGATAGGCCCTCAAAAATAACATATCGAGAAGAAGAAATAAATAGGTGGCCTTCAGTTTTAGGAGCTCTTGTCTCACTTTCCGTATCTTTCAGAGACTTCCTCGTAAGCTTGGACAAGTCTTCTCTGGATTTTACATGTTGTTCATCCTTCCCACAAAGATAATTATCCATTATTTGTTTCTTTCCATTTTTAACTCCTGGGGCAGAGTCCCTTTATTCCAGTGCTGTTATGTGCAAACTGTTGTCTACAGTTTGATTGGGACCTCCAAGTGCTACTGAAATGCAAATGACAAGAATATGAGGAATGGAAAACAAGTAATGTAAGACAAAAAAGGGTCCTTTTAAGATTGGAACAGGAAGCAATACAAGAAGTTTAATCCAACCCTGAGCCTTCCAGAAGTGAATGAAGAACTGTAATTCAAAGAGGTTTTGGATGAGAAACCCTTGAGTATTATGGGCTACCAGGTGACAAGAAAATATATGAAAAGGAGTCTTGATTGTATTTTTTTACTACTTGCTAGTTGAAATGTTGCTTCTAAATAAGAATGGCGATAAGATGAAGTAGAAAGAGTAATAGGGACTCTTGTAAGAGGGGAAATGATGTGTCTGTCAGAGTGATATTCAAATTATCAGACATGAAGAAAGCTTCAGAAAAACAGAAAGGAATATAAATTCCAGCAAATTTCTTTCTTTCCAGATCTGAGTCTCTTACACAAGAGGAGAGCCCTGATACCTGCAATAATACCCCCTTGAAAGACGGGTTGAACTCAAAATATTGTGTATATCAGAGCTGAGTCGTATGATAGAAGACCTTAGGTGTTTGGTGGATTGACAGAGTTCTTGGTAGATGGAGACAGACATCCTGTATCCAGAGATACTTTGAGATTTGAAGGTAGAAGGATAACTACTCGCATTACTGAAGTGAAATAGTATTTGTCTTGAGACTGTAGTGTTGAAAAGGCACTTGGTAACATGAGCTCTAATGTGGTCACTCCCTTACATCTCCATTTTCCTGAAGAAGAAATGCCTCTTTTTTGCAGGAGCATCCTTATCCCTTGGTTGGGATAGTTGTCCTAGGGAACTGGTGGAAAATCTAAACCAATTTAAGATTGCATAATCTCTTATTTGGGGTTAAAGAAGATTTGGAAGGGAGCCAGGGTGATGAACCTCACAGATTTTCTTTGATCTCTTCCTGCCAGTGTGATATGAAGCATATCCTCATTATTGCAGAGCAGCAGTCAGTCCTGTGGATGCAACTGACGGTCAGGTTTTGTGTTGCAGATCCAGATAGTCTCCATTCTACATATACTTACAGGAGAAAGGGGAAAAGATTAATCTCATTTTGCTGTCTACATATGGGCAGCAAACCTTGAACAGGATGGACTGAATTTTTGATGGTTGATTTCGTGGACAGCCTGTATGCCTCATTTTAATTTTTCCTCATTTTTTAATTTTTCTTTTCCCTTGATTCTTCCTTTTTCCAGTCACTTGAAATAGAGGATGTAACTTGACACTGGAAGCAAAAAATTTGCTTTGAGAGATCAAGAGTCTTTTAAGCAGCTTACTGGATCAGCAGTTGCAAAGTTATCATGAGGCCTCAACTCTTTCTATGGGTTTAATGAAAGCAGCACAGTGCAGGAGCAAACATCACAACTTTATCCTCAAGGGAAGACTTAGTGCTTTACACATACAAGCAGAACTAAATACTGTACTTTGATGTACTCTTTTTTTTGGTTGTTATTAGTTTCCAACCTGTTGAGAGTAAGCTTTCTGCACTCCTGTTTAAGTTTTTTTGATGTTCTGTGAGTCTCCAGTACATTACATAAAACTGGAAAGAAGGACACTTCTTGTAACTGGTAACCATCTGAAAACAGCGCTAGAATAACCCTCTGTGGTAAAATTTTGCTTTTGTTCATATTCTTTAAGACCATAGAATAGTCTCCTTAATAAATAGAGATTATCCTGATGTCTGATTTAAACTTTCTCTTTCCTATTCTCCAGTATGAAATGCTCTAAACTGATTTCATCAAGTAACTAAATGCTGAATGTCAGATACAGCCATGCTGAAAACTTCCATGATAGAATGCTTTTATGCTGTGGAGATCTGAGTGCAAACTAAGAATTAAAAAACCTCTTTATTGTTACAACTAAAATACATGCATTTGTGTTGGCGTAACAAAAAAAGGTATTTGGAGCATTTCCCAAGCTTTTTGTAGAAGGGAAAAGTTTACACTAAAAATCTGTATGTATTTATTGTGAGGTTCTGCAATGCCTGCAGAACTTCTTCATATATTGGAATGAATTTATTGTTCAGTTATAGCAAGTAAACAAGCAGAAAAGTTTGAAATTGAAACAGAACTGTTTGAAAATAATCTAAATAAATCTCTCAATGCTTTGACCCAGGAAGATTTTTAGGAAAAAAAGGTTAAAAAAAAGAGACTTCTTTTACCCTTCCTTAAGATGTGTAATTTCTCAGAAATTTTGAGAGTTATTGTCCAGCTCTCCAAGGTTTTTGGTTCACATTACTGTATGGAAGTCCATGTTTAAAGTCTGCTTTGATCTTTCCTTGCGTATAGAACTATACTCTATGAACATTTTATAGTTAGTTTGGTACCCAAAATAATTGGGGCCTGCAGTAATTGTATATGGAACAGCACTGTAGTGAAACAATGCTGAACTT
This sequence comes from Chaetura pelagica, assembly GCF_000747805.2. NCBI lineage: Eukaryota > Metazoa > Chordata > Aves > Apodiformes > Apodidae > Chaetura > Chaetura pelagica. The sequence continues at coordinate 2,943,628 of NW_009953205.1, read as the reverse complement.
CCCATGTGCAACACAAATGTTGCCTCAGATCCAAGGATCACGTGACAGCTCTTCAAGAAGGTTTAGCTCTACTTGGCTTTAAAGGGTGTCGTAGCTAATTAGTATATTAGAGCTCATGGGCCATGGCTTGTGAGTTCAGAGCTTCTGCTAATTAAGTTTTGAATGTAATTTTAGTTAAACTATTAAAGCTTTGTCCCAGGGCTGTTCTCATTAAGCAGAACTCCAGCTCTCCTGGATTTTCTTTGTTCAGAGCTCTCTTGAAAGAAGCACATCTGGTATTGGCTATGGCATTCACATGGGTCTAAAACTACTGCAAAAGAAACAATGCAATGAAATTTATCTGAGAAAACAGTGAGATCACAGCATAACATTTCCCTGGAGAAAAGCTTGAACCTTTTTTATTATCTGGCTTAGTACTTAGTGTGGTACCCTTAACCATCAAACTTCAGGGTTTATGAAATCCCAGAGCACGGAAATGGAATTTTTATATTATTATTTTTTTGCTTAGTGAAGGCTAGAGTACACCAAGATAATGATTTCATCTCCTCCTTCAGGATTCATTTAGGGGTCTAAGCCCTAGTGAGTAACACATACAAAAAAAATACAGTAGTTGGTTAATGCAGATGGGGGCAGGATCACGTGCTATGAACCACCTGTGACTTGAGTTACACTGGAACCTCGTAAATCTGTTATATTTCTGGTGTCATAACATCACTTTGTTTACCAGCTTTGGGCTTTTAATTAAATTTTACAGGATGCTTGCCCATAATATGGATTAGGCCCATTATGTTACTTGGGGAAAAAAAAAAATAAATTATTATAAAACACGAGGCTTTAAAATTGGCAGTTGCTCAATTTTTTTATTTTTTTTTTCTTAAGACTTAACAGGCATGTCCAAATGAACATGGCAATTTCCTTAGAATAGAAATGAATACACTGTTTTGTTGTAGCTGAGATCTGTGTAATAGACTGTGACATCTCCTGCTGTGATACCAGGTGAAAAATCCCTTTCAAAAGGGCCAAACCCAACTGTTCCACTTGGCTGTAATGCACCAGTTTCTAGCTGGCGGCCGCAGCCTGGGCCCGGCAGCGGGGCTGTGTGCGAGGGAGGCTGCAGGCTGCTGTGCTTGCAAGTTGGTTGGGCTTCCATACTTGTGTTGCTGCACAGCACACGGACACGGAAAGGTAAGTGGAAAGATAAAACTAAGATAGAAACTCCCCAGTTGATGTTCCGTGGAAGTGAATGGAAGCACATTAGAGGGAAAACTTCTTCCTTTACATTTCTATGGAGGGCCCTATGTAGCAAAAGATACCTAGTGTTACTGTTACCTTTGTCTTCAGTTCATGACTTTTAACAACCTCCCTTCCCTCCCGAGTTGTTTTGTTTCCACGTGGTTTTGTATATCGTCTTCCTGATATTTTTTTCCCCCTCTGTATCTGCTTTTCCACAGATTTTTCTTTTTTCCTCTCTACTTCTAATTTTTCCTTTCTGTCATCTTTTGTTTTTGCTTGTGGAGCAAGAAGCTGCTGGAGTGACAGCATAGAGTTTGGACTGCTGTGTCAGGGCTGCAGCTGCTGGTTGCTCTGGTTGTTCATCACTTGGAGGGAGCTGGAGGCAGGCTACCAGCTGGGAGGTGGGGAGGAAAGCCAAAATGTGTATTTGGTTTGCCACACACGAACAGTTTTCAGCAAACAGTGCCCAGCACCTCTGCATGGAGATCCTACCCTGTAGAGATGCTGACAGATCATTACCTTTTCCTGGGTATAGCTTTACTAGGATGTTCAGCTGTGTTTTTGTGCCTATGATCACAGTAAGTTTTTTCTCAAGTGTTGAGTTTGGCTTGGAGTTCCTGGAGTGGGCAAATCTGAAACTCCAAATCTACAGAAGCTGCTCCCTCAGGAAACCATATCCGTGGTCTTGGTTTATCTAAGCAGTGGGAACTCTGAGTACTCAGCTCTGGGAGAACCTTTTGGTCATGTTCAAGGACAGTGTTTTCCCTTACCTGTGACTCACGGACCTGTCCTCTTAGCTTCTCCTCCATATCAGTCATAGTCCTCCTGGTTCTTCCTGGGGTAAGGACTCAGCCCAAGCACCAGCATAATTTCAGATTCCAGCTTTTTCTTCATGTTGTTACTCTGGTAGCACTTGTTGAGACTGTGGCATGTTTTACTCAATTTCTGGTTTGTTTTTTTTTACCAAGGAGAAACCACACAATTCCCTCAGCTGGCTTGGCAGACTACCACAGTGAGTTAGCAGTCTGAAGCTCTGTGAGGCTCCTTTTGCTGCTCAGATTTTTAACCCTTTTGTTATATGTCAGGGAAGAGCTGCTGCTTTTGAGACTGTAGCAAGGTAGCCCAACTGTCATCCTACCAGGCTGATGGGCTAGTTTTGCATGTCTTTGCTTCCTCCAAATCAACAGTTTTGAGAAACAATTTCATAGGTATTTTTTACTTATTTCACCTTGTATTGATTTTTCTTTTCACATACCCCAAGTTAAACATCAAAAAGAAGAAAATGGGTTGTGGGTTTCCTTACTTATGTCTTTGCTATTAATAATCTTTGATTCCTTTTGGGGGACGACCAAGTTTTAATGACCAACATAACCTGGTGAATATGAGACCAAACACAAGGACAGTGCTTACCCTCCTACAAAGGAGATCTTTGCATAATGGATGTATTAGTGTGTTTATTAGATGTTGCCTTGGGATGAGACTATAACCCTTGGAGGCAATAAACAATTCAGCTCTCATTTCCTGTCAATGACTAGCACCATGTGATTCACGGAAAAAGTTAATGCATCAGCAGATACGCAAAATTGGGTTATTGTGTTCTTAATTTACTCTAATCATTGTTCTTAAGGGTGTGATACCCATGATGAGGCAGAAGCTCATACTGATTTGGTAGTGTGATTATTGGTACTACTAATAATTGTGTCTAAATAGTATTTGGCATGATAGCCTGAAAGTGTGAGCAGTGTGGATGATTGGAATGTTGCTCTTGTCTGGCAAAGAAAATACTCTTTCAGTGACTATAAATGTGAGAATGGGCTTGTGTACATTTGCTTGCTATCCTGACTTTTCTAAGGTAAACCACCACTTTTCATGAAGAGAGAATGATTTGGAGCTGGGCCTGTTTCCCCAGGCTTTCCATCCTCTTATTCCTTCTCCCCACTACATATATGTACACTATTGTCCTGGTTTGAGCCAGGATGAAGCCAGTTTTTCTTTTTGGCTTCATCCTGGCTCAAACCAGGACAACTATATATAGCAGTATGGTGGCAGATCTCTCATCAGCTTAATTACTGTGAGACTGCTCATTCCTGGCCATGCTCAGTGCAGCGCAGATTCTTACAGCAAGCTGGTGTTACTGGCATATTGAAAAACGTGCCACAAAAAACACCACAGTGAGGATGTCTTGGAAGCCTTGTATTAAGAGAAGTTCTAAAGCCATGGGTTAATACATTGTTTAGCTGTATTTGGTCTTTGAACTGATATTTCCCTTTCCTCTCTCTCCACTTTTTCTGCTGCTTCTTTTTTCTAACTCAGGCTCTAACCCCATTCAGTGTGTCTTGAACCTTCCTATTTCACTTCCTCTTCCATGCCTGCTCTTTCTCTCCACGTTCATCTATGTTCCCATCTCTGCTCTGTGAAAAACAGCAGAATTTCTTTTGTGAAGAGCAAAGTTATACTGTGAGAGATTTCTGCTCCAGCACCAACAAAGTTAGACTTGAGTCTCTCTTGTTTCTCTCTTCCTTATAGGCACAAAATACCCAATATAGAGATGTGGGAAAGAATAAAAGTTTAACTTTTCTTTGAATAATGCTAAAACTGCCTGACAGTGCCTGGCATTGTGTTTGTGTCCATTCAAGAATGGTGACAAAGTGAATATTATATGGAACATTTTATCATACTCGGTAACTATATATAGGTTCATAATTCAGGAGATGGGATAGAGGGACTTGCACACTATTTTGGTCTTCTGTTGAACCCTTATGTGCCTGGGAATAAGCAGTTTCACTTCTTTTGAGCTGTTTCCCACTACTATGTTTATTTACGTCTCTCACCTAAGACTGTGTAGGGCAGGATGTATCTTCCACTTGTATTTAGAGCTTGAATATTTGTATTTTTAGACACTTCCAAAATGCAACTGATCTTTTCAAAGCTTGCTTAATTGTGTAATTAGCTGCATTTCTATGATCATAATTTTCTCTGTTGTCTTCACCATGAAAGGTATTTTAAAAATTTATTTTAGAGGAAATAGACTCCTTTTTGTAGATATCAGATTTGTTTAATGGAATTAACCATCATCTTTACCAGAATTATTTGATGATTTAATCCGTATGGAATTTGATAGGAAATATAATATTGTTCTTGTATGTAGCACTTTAGTTATGATCTTCACAGCTGTGAACTGGGTTTCCCTTATGCCTGTCTTACTTCCCCTCTCTGTTAATAGGAATTTGGCCAAGTGTGGTTTATAGTTAGATTTCATGCTCATTATGGTGTGACATGAACTGGTAGCCTGCTGAAATGGGCATTCAGAGGCTTAAGAGATGGGAAGGCTTGCTAGTGTGTTCAAAAAATAAACACCACGAGGAAGTTTCTTCATTAGATGGAGCTGGGAACTGTAAACCCTGGGAATTTGAGAATTATCTATGTACATATCTGAGCACTTAGAGCTAAACAGTAAAGGTGTGAGATTTCAGCTGTAAGTCATACCTGTCAAGGGTTAATGGGAGTTGAAGCTGGGCTATTTCCTTTGCAGCAGTATCCTTTTACATACATGCTTTTAAAAAGCTGCTAACCAAATACAATCTGGCCCTTGCTTAAAAACCCGTTCTCACTTTCCTAAGGTTTAACTAGGGCTGTCTGTCCAAATCTGCTCACATACCATTTGTTATTGCATGGAAGAATCAAAGCTGTAAGTGGAAGAAGCCACAGATTTATCCTAAGAATAGGGTTGTCTTCCAAGTGTCCATATCCTACATGATACCCAAGGTGAGAGCTCAGGATTATACCCAGTTGGAGGCATTCTTTTGGAAAGGAAAACTCAAAATAGAAATGCAAAAGCACCCACAAGATTATTTTTAAAAAGTTACATAATAAAATGGATTCACAATTGCATTTTTTATTAATTTCCATTTAGGAAGATATTTTGCTGAATGGGGCTGTAGCTGTGTCAGTTGCAGTCCTCTCCTGTGACTGAATTTGCTAGAGGCAACTGTTCTCTTTCAAATCAGATCCATAAATGAGTATCATGAGTAGAGCTGTTGGCCAGCCGATAATTGAGTTGTGAAAGTAGGAGTTTTAGGGGTTGCCAGATGTGTGTGAGTTCACCTTCATTTTAAAGTTCGAAGTTTGATCATCCTCTCTCAGTGATGGGTATGAATGACTGCTCAAATCAGTTTAAGGGATGTATGTAAAAATCAGGCTGGCTGTTTGTTTTTAGTTGTTAGGGTGAATGTCGGGCTAGCCTCTGAATGCTGTTATCTCACTGCAGGTTCAGGATGGGCCAGAAAACATGTGCCTGAGTCTTAAGTCTAAATGGGAGCGAGAATTGGTTTTCCTTTTTTGCTTTCATTAAGGATTTTTCTTCCTAAATTATATAACTATTTTTCAGGCATCTTGTTCATTCAAAAAAATCGTTCCATTTTTGTTAATCAGTGAAGTGTAATTTGACTCCTACCTTTAGTTTTCACCACAGCAGATGCTGCTTACTATGCTCTGCTTCCCAATGAAGTAATTTACCTTGAAGATGAGAAGTGGAAGCATACTGTTTAAGTAGTTGACTTAATTGCTCAAAAATGAGGCTGACCAAAATGAGTTGATGACTTTCTTGCACCTTAGAACTCTGCTATTAAACAAAACTAAATGGGCAATAATATCAGCAAAAGCTGTTTGGGAGAATCAGACCTCATTGCGATAGGGATGTTATGAGTATTTTTTTAAGCAAATAAGCATGTCGAGCCAAGCAGTAACAAAAGTACTGCTGTGTTTTGCCTGCAAAACTACTATTAGAGGTCAGGAATTAAAGTAAGTATGAAAAACATCAGAAAACCAAAAAACAGGCTACTGGAGGTGTGAATGATGTCTATAAGAATGAATAAAGACAAATGTGCTGCATATGACACAATCCAGAAAACTATTCTGGATTTGTTAATTACTTGAGCTATCAAGAATTTTGTAAATAATAAATTTTAAAATGCTCAACTTGGTGAAGTTGTCTTCAAAACCTGCAGTACCTACTTGGTACATAGTTTTGTTTATTCTAAGACTTCCAACTTTTATGAATAGGCAGTTCATTTGACAATAGATTTGTTATCTTATTTAAATAAAATGGACATAGGAAAACTTCCAGTTTTTATACCACTCACATGCAGAATCTGCATTTAATTTATGGTTACACTTTGTCTTGCGAGCACCCTCTGTCTCAGCTGCTGAGGTACTTTGTGAGTACTCTGCACTTCTTGTCATGTCTTGAGCTCAGTTCATCTCAGCTAACTTTAGATGTCTACAAGGTAAATGTTGACATCTGAGCTGGTCATGCTGTCTCCTTTCATCAGTGGAAAGAAACAAACTTAAGTGAGGTCAGTTTTAACACTTGTGACTGTTTCTGGCAAGCCATATGAGCAGGGATGTCTATTTTGCTGTTAGTGTTATGCAGAGTAGAATGAGACCTCATCTCTGGCTGGCTTCTCTGGATGGGACTGTTATATATAGACTAAGGGTGAGAATTTTCTTATAACATTGAGAACGTTGTTATTTTTGAATATATAGCAGGAGGTAAGTAAGATAGGATTAGCTGCTCAGTGTCTAGCTGCTTTGAAATTTTGCAGTTAGTTGTGCTATTTTAACCAGAGGAGATACATCAGGTTTCCATGGATAGACTCATGTTTGCTGTGTGTGCTGGAAGTCACTGCTGTGTGCAAAACTGTCACCCTTTCACAGGGAAAACAACAAACCCCAGTTATGTTCAGTGGCTGAGAAGGAAGAAATTTACCAGAAGAAACAGAGCAATAAAAATCTGGGAGGGTGTATGTATGTGGAAAAGGAGCAGAGCAGATGACAAAAAGAAGAAAGGAAAGCTGCCAACCATCCTTTCTTTATTCATTGCTGCTTTAAGAAAGGCCATTAAGCTGGAGAGCAAATTGGAATGTCAGCAGCTACATTACAAGCATTAATCTCATCTATCTGAAAAGGAGTAGATTTAGGAACCTTTGACTGCAAAGCTTGGCCTCTGTTGCACTTTGTTAAGTGTGGGTGTTTAAGGCAGAGTGTGTTTGTATATGCCTGTGTCAGAGAGAGAGAAAACAGAGGCCCAAGGACTTATCTTTGCAGAACCAGGGCATGACACTCACTATCAACAGTGGGTGCATCTCCTCTACAGATAGAGGGGTTTTGTCCATTGATCATCTTGCTCTGCGTGTCTGCAGTGTTTGCCTGTGTGTCTCAGAACTAGATAAGCACTCACAGGACTTTTCAGACTTGTGTTAGGACTATGATTTATCCCATATCTCTTTGTATCTGTTTTTTACGTTGAACAGGCTGAGAAAATCTTTCCTTTTTTCCCCAGCAGCACAGGTCAAAGTAACAGCTCCAGTATGAGATGAGCATCAGCAGGAAGACGTGTGTGTGTAAATAACCTGAACAACTTAAAGCTGTGATTTTTTTTTCCAGAATGGTTCAAAATATTTAGGGTCTTTTCCACCATATTTGTAAGGATATAGCATAAGGAACAAGTAGTAACTGTCACTCAGCTTTGAAAGGATTATTGGCCAATGGTTACAAACTAGGTGAGGTTGTAAGAAGTCCTGGGTTCTTTGATAAGTCCTCTTGAACTGTAACTTTTGCATGCCATGCTTTATCTGTCTTGAAAATACCTTTGAACGTTTTCAACCCCCATTGCATCTCATACCATCCTATCACCTGCCATCACTGCTCTCTACCACTGCTAGCTGTCATACTTATTTTGTCATACTTATTAATGTCTGTGAAGCAGTTTGTACATACTTTCAGTCATGGATTTCAGTATTTTCTTAATAGCTTCTCAATAGCGTGGTCTTTAGGGACAAGATTTTGGCTGCTGAAAAACTTTTCACTTGAGACTGAGTAATACCAGTGCTTAAGACTCCTGAACAAAAGATGATGTCAGCCTCTCACAGGAAGGAAGAAGCTTTGTCTGTACTTTAGAGGCCTAGATAAGGGGAGGGGAAAAAAGAATTCCTTCCCTGAATACTTGTGCTTGAAGTAGGAGGAGCTCCTATCACTCAGATCTTGAGCTGTTTTATTGTAGCCTGGTCTTCCTCTTTGATGCTCTTTTTTTTTTTTCTGTAGAGCCCTGCAGTTAATTAACTGACTTGATTAAAAGCAGAATGTCCAAACTCATGGGTCACCACACTTGGGAAGTTTACATGTCCTATTTAAAAATAGTCATCAGCACCTGATATGCCTTTTGAAGACAGCGGGAGCCAGTCCTGCGTGAGCTGGCTAAATATAGCAGCACCCCCACCACTTGCTGAACAGATTAATAAAGGGAAGAAATTCCATTTGGGCAGGTAGGGTGCAGTGGATCCAGAAAATCTCCCAGCTGTGCTATCTGGTGGTATTGGCTCTTAGTAAGAGGGGAATTGCTTTGATTTTTATTTTTCCAATAAAGCAGAATAGAGAGACTTGCACTGTTAAGATGTTGTCAAGTTGTGAAAAAGAAGGGTTTCATATACCTTTTCCTCACTTATTATTTGGACAGAGCAGAAATACTTGAAAATTCCGTTTTACTTCACAGCTACTTGCAGACATCAACCCTGCATACAACCTTCACTTAGTGAAATACTAAGAAAATGTAATTAACCTAATTGCACAGTGTACCTTGACGTCATGTTTCAGTTGTCTTTTATTTGTATTTTCTATTTATTACTATTCCACAGAGATCTATTTTTTAATCTCATTTGTATTACTGTAAGTTATTGGAATCAGCTGAGAGAAACTATGAAGGTGAAGTTAAAGGAGCTGGACTGGTGAAATACTTCAAGTTTAATTCTGCAATTTTATTTCTCGTGTTCCTCAGTTTAAGCATGTTTTAGATCCTGTGAGTCTTGGCTGGTTGAAAGGTTTTGATATATGTTGACTTCTGTGCATAAACACAAACCACCAACGGTCCAAAAAAGGAGAAGCCAGTCTAGTGAAAAGGCTAAGTTCTGAAATGAGAAATGGAAACAGTGGGCAAGAGGAGAAAGGGGAGAGACTAGCCAAATTAAAGACGCAGGAACAAATTCTGAAGGCTGACAACAAGATTTTGAGTGCTTTTGCTCCACAAACAAATAATGAATTCTCTAAAATAAAGCCTGAAAAGTTTTGCTTGCATCAGTCAAAAAACCCCACCATCTCTAACTAAAGGGAAGGAAGAGTACTATAGTGTAATTTTTTATCTGTATGATTGAAAGCAGGTTCCTTTGCCTGATTGAAAAGTTAATCTGACCCTCCAGTTTTGGACACAGTACTGCTGAGTGTAATGTCCTGATATCTGCCTTAGTCTGCAGGCAACACCAGAGCTTCTTGTTGCTACCACAGTACTCTTATATTTCTGAAGTGTGAGCAGTAAGTGTCCAGTACAATTTGGAACAGCATCAGACAGTCTTCTGCTGCTTCGGAGAAACTTGTAAATCCTTCCTATGTCACTAAAGGTGCAAAGTAAGTTTAGTGTTGACCAGATTTTGACACACAATGTAAACCAATATTCCATGGTCATAATTCAGATTCATCAAAGATTAATCAAAACCAGCACAAAAATCAAAACACAGAAGACCCTCCGGAAAAACTGCCGGAGACTGTGCACTTCTGGGAGTGTGGCACCTCCAGCAACTGAGAAAGAGAAGAAGAGGAATATAGGACTGTTGTCAGAGGATGTAGGGAGGCAATTAGGAAAGCTAAGGCCTCCTTGGAACTTAACCTTGCAAGTCAGGTTAAGGATAATAGGAAGGGCTTTTTCAAATACATAGCTAGCAAAACTAACACTAGAGGCAATATTGGCCCACTGATGAATGAGGTAGATGAGGATTGGGTTAGGGATCAGTTGAGTAATCTGGACATCCATAAATCAATGGGTCCAGATGGAATGCACCCAAGGGTGCTGAGGGAGCTGGCGGAGGTCATTGCTAGGCCACTCTCCATCATCTTCAGTAAATCATGGGCAACAGGTGAGGTGCCTGAGGACTGGAGGATAGCAAATGTCACTCCAGTCTACAAGAAGGGCAAGAAGGAGGACCCGGGTAACTATAGACCGGTCAGCCTCACCTCCATCCCTGGAAAGGTGATGGAACAACTTGTTCTTGTGACTATCTCCAGGCACATCAAGGACATGGGGGTCATCAAGAGCAGTCAGCATGGTTTTATCAAGGGTAAATCATGTTTGACTAACCTCATAGCCTTCTATGAGGAAATTACTAGGTGGATAGATGATGGTAGAGCGGTAGATGTGGTTTATCTTGATTTCAGTAAAGCATTTGACACCGTCTCCCACAGCATCCTTGTGGATAAGTTGATCAGGTATGGGTTTGGTGACCAGGAAGTGAGGTGGATTAGGAACTGGTTGAAAGGAAGGAGTCAGAGAGTTGTAGTCAATGGGGTAGAATCTGGTTGGAGGTGTGTTACTAGTGGAGTCCCACAAGGGTCGGTGCTGGGACCGGTGTTGTTCAACATCTTCATCAACGACCTGGATGAGGGTATAGAATGTACCCTCAGCAAGTTTGCTGATGACACTAAGCTGGGAGGAGTGGCTGACACACCAGAAGGCTGTGCTGCCATTCAGAGAGACTTAGATAGGTTGGAGAGTTGGGCGGGGAGAAACATGATGAAATTCAACAAGGGGAAGTGCAGAGTTTTACATTTGGGGAAGAACAACACCATGTCCCAGTACAGGTTGGGGGCTGAACTGCTGGAGAGTAGTGTAGGTGAAAGAGACCTGGGGGTCCTGGTAGACAGGAGGATGACCATGAGCCAGCAATGTGCCCTTGTGGCCAAGAAGGCCAATGGCATCCTGGGGTGCATTAGAAAGGGTGTGGTTAGTAGGTCAAGAGAGGTTCTCCTCCCCCTCTATTCTGCATTGGTGAGGCCACATCTGGAGTATTGTGTCCAGTTCTGGGCCCCTCAGTTCAAGAAGGACAGGGAACTGCTTGAAAGAGTCCAGCGCAGAGCTACAAAGATGATGAAGGGAGTGGAACATCTCCCTTATGAGGAAAGGCTGAGGGAGCTGGGTCTCTTTAGCTTGGAGAAAAGGAGACTGAGGGGTGACCTCATCAATGTTTACAAATATGTAAGGGCTGAGTGTCAGGGAGATGGAGTTAGGCTTTTCTACAGTGATGACCAGTGATAGGACAAGGGGTAATGGGTGTAAATTGGAGCATAGGAGGTTCAAGGTGAATATCCGAAAATTTTTTTTTTACTGTGAGAGTGACAGAGCACTGGGCCAGGCTGCCCAGGGAGGTTGTGGGGTCTCCTTCACTGGAGACATTCAAAACCCACCTGGATGCATTCCTGTGTGATGTACTCTAGGTGACCCTGCTCTGGCAGGAGGGTTGGACTAGATGATCTTTCGAGGTCCCTTCCAACCCCTAGGATTCTATGATTCTATTATTTACTGTGATGTTATCTCTGTATGGATATAAAGTAATGTTGATATTGACTAACTTGACCCTATAATTGCATTCTGTGTATAGTGAACAGCATATGATTACCCTGTACTCCTTTTAATTATAAAGCGGGTT
>NW_009953205.1:2898944-2931857 GCF_000747805.2 Chaetura pelagica | reverse complement strand
CTGAAAAAAAACTTTTTAACCTTGCTTGGTAGGCTTAGTATTTGAAGTATGAGATGTGAATAAATCTTTCACCTTTGTATTCATAGATGATTTCATCTTTTCTCAAAAAATCTGATCTTTAGAAACACACCTATTTACTGCATACGGATGTTCTGATCTGGGGACCCTCTTCAGGTAATAATTTGACCTTTTTGAATGTAAGAGCTTTTCTTTCCCCACAGACCACTTGAAGCTGAAACAGATGCCTGCCTGACCAGGAGGGCATGCTGATGAACACCAGACTGTCTAAATACTAGCAAAAGAAGGAAGGAACAGTGGTATGAAAGGATAGGGGAAAACATACTCTAAAAAAAACACCTATGCCCTCTGTATACATGGTCAATATATGCTGAGAACTGCTCAAACACGCGTAACACAAAGGCAACACTCCACTCAGTGAGCTCTGCCCTGTATTTCCTCATAGTAGGCAGGAAGATCCAAGATTTCAGGTGTGGCTGAGAGCCAGAATTTCTTTGCTTTAATTTCTGAGCTCAGATAAATGATCCTTAGTGTTAGTTGTTGATGGAAAGTGTTTACCAATGTCACCTTCTTCCTCCACACTGAAATACTGGTATAGAAATAGTGCTTATTTAGGAATTTTTTAAAAACGGAGATATGCAGCTGAATCTGTTTTATCAGTGTTATTTCTAAAGATGGGTGGTTTCAGTAGTTGCAGGAGAGGCTTAAGATCCAGAGGAGTACTGCAACTGACTGGAGAAGAGGCTGAAAGAAGTATATATTCTATGGGGGCCCATCAAATAATTATTTTCTTAAAAAGGAAAGCAAAAGTATATTTCCAAGGCTCTGCTGCCATCTTGTCTGTTCTCTATTTATTCCTTTAGTATGGAAAAAAATAGAGAAACTCCTTCCAACAACTTGTCTGCATTAGACAAAAAACACATATTTTTAGTACTTGCACTGTCCCGGCAGTGTCTTGTCCCAAGGGAGCCTCATGTAGAGGTCATGTAGAGCTGCTCCCATCTGAGTTGTTCTGGTGCAGTTAAGGCAGGATTGTGCCGATTCCTGCGGGAATGCGTTTTGGGAGGGTGATGAGTTGTTTGCAGTTGGGGCAGCCAGGAGCCTGGTTTATTTAAGTGGTAGTTTAGTGCTTAGTGCAAAGAGGTTCCAGCTCATTGCTAGGGCATATAGGCATGGCTGCAGTGCAAGTCATTGTTGTTACTGGCTTGTCACATTTCAAGAGTAAATAGACATGGACACTAACATGCTGTAAGAAGGGAAGTTTGAAATAGAAGCAGTGAGGAAGAGCTGCACAGCCAGTATTGCATGGGGAAGCACATAAGAGCTGTTGATCTCATGTACTTTCTTGGGGTCTTCCTTTGTGCAATATATTTATACAGAAGTTAATATTCTCTCTCTAAAAATCTACTTGTGTTTGAACCATGAGGACCCTTTTGTTATAAGTTTTACTGCTGGAATCCTTGGAGGGAGGAAAATTCCCTTTTCAGAGTACATGTTAGCATCTTCTGGGTACTCAGTTTCCTCATTTTTGCTTTATAGTTATGTCCATTCTCCTTTTGTGGAAGAGAGTTAAGTAATTTAAGTGTGTTATGTTAATATTTTTTAAGAAAAGAACACATGGTTGGAAGTTTTAAAATTTCAGATTGGTCTGGCTGGTTGTTATTCTCCCAAGACAGTATTTCTGACAATGCCTTCATATTATTTAAAACAACAGTAAACCCCAGGATGTTGAGTTTCTTCAAAATATTATTGTCCTTCTGCCTGTATTGCCCTTAGAAGTAATCATCCAACTCTGAAGTCTCTTGAAACTGCAGAAAGTAATTTTTTCAAACACCATTTGGTCTTAAGAAGATACTTTTTCTTTGTGTTGCTAAAAACAGTATTTCCCTTTCTGAACTCTTGAGCTGCTTTTGTTTCTGCTGAAAAATGTGGCTAAATTAGATATAATAGAAAAATGAATAGAAATAAGAGCACTGAAGGTGAAGAAAGAAGGGAGGTATTTGGTGGCATCACTGGTTTTAGGAGTGTTGTACAAAGATACTGTTGTTTCAATCTTTATGTGGTTTGTGCTCTTGTGTAATTTCTAAATGCGTGTATCTCCTGAGTTTACAGTAAGGAATCTACTAATTCATTTAACAGGAGTTGTTTATTTCTTGGAACCCCTCCCAGCTTTTCTTTGGGTCCCAAAGAAGGTGGATAGAAGCTTTTAGAAATTTGCAGCATTCCCCTGTGCTGAGTGTGGAACAGCTAGGTAAATCCTGATAGACCAAGACAAATTACATGCACTTGCCTGGCTGTTAGAGACAGTAATATACTAGAAAAAGATTTCTTTGCCAGCACCTTCCCCACATTGATTCATCTCATTCCAGCAGCTTAATCGTGGCCATATAAATGTGCCATTGCAGATATTAATTCAGTTTGACACATCCATTTTCCATACACTTGGGAAGGAAATCTCTTTCTACTGGTTCTCTACTTTAAGATACAAAGCAAAAGAAAAAACGAAGGAATGTTATGTGATTGCTACCAGCACCAGTTGCTCTGTTTGTTTCTAAGTTCCTGTTCTTGAAATAAGCTTTAGTGGCAAGAGAAGCCTTTAGACAATCTGGAGAGGATATAAAGAGGGTGCTTTGTTTATAGTGAGCAAAAATAATTTATCTTCTCTGTTGTTGCCTGAAAGCCATGTCTCCTGTTTCTGGGACCCTTTTGCTGTGTGCTGTGCAGAGCCTGCAGCCCTTCCGATCAGGACTCCCCTAGCCCTTCTGCTGTTCCCATTTTTTATGGATGGGCTTTGGAGCAGCACTGGTATGCCCCAAACACCGCCCAGATTTGCATATCATTCCTGCTTGGCTTGAGCATCCACTGCAAAGTTGGCACACGAACTGTGGAGAAGCAGGGCTAGTGTTTTGATTGTATGCCAGAGCCTGATACTGAAATAGGCAGTGGGAAAGAATCCAGTAATTGTTGGCCTCTGATCAATGAAAACTGTCGTTAGGCCAGTAAATCGTCGGTATGTGGGCTTAGTTCTATATATCATCTTTGGGCTGGTGTCACCCTGACTCCAGGACGAGAACATTATCAACATGTCATCAAGTCTGCCGGGAGCTTTTTATTACTTTTTCTCCCTTTGATTTATATCCATTCTCAAATTTCACACAGGTCAGGTTTGACAACACACTAGAGGGACGTCGAGGGGACTGTTTCTTTAGGGCAGAAATAGATTTGCCAGCCCTGTCTAGCAGGAGCTCCTCTGTACACCCCAAATTGCTGCTGGTAGAGCTCTGGCCTGGCAAAGCCTCCCTTACTTGTTGCTAATTGCTGTGGCAGGAAGCAGAGCCTTTCATTATCTCCTCTCAGACTGTTCACTAGGATTGTGGTGAGACAACACCTGATTAGCTTTGGCCTTGTCCACACACAAGAGTGGCACATCAGTTTAAATAAACTGCTACTTTAGTTTGAACCAACAGGTGAAAACTCCATTGTAGGCATGAAGGAGTCTATCTTCCTTTTGTTTGGCTTCAAATGATTCTGAATCAGTTAAGCCAAATAAAAAGAAACCCCACAAAAAATGTTCACACAGCTTACTACACTCTAACTGTGTTTAAAACCAAGCCTCCTGTTTGAAATCCATCAGAGCTTTCTTTTGCAGGCAAGCCCATGCCACCTGTAGTGCTGCAGCAGTCATGCTGGTGCAGCCCCTTGGAGCAGATGTACCAGCTCTGGCAAAAGCCTCCCTTTCCATTGGGAAATGTAGGTCTGTACTGGCTACAAAAGCTGCAGCTTCTGTGGCTTTGCTCGTGTTTTTGTAAACAGGTAAATGGATGGTTGTTGCTGTGTTTGGACATGGGATAAAGTAATCTTCTTTAGGGTAATTTATTGCTAAATAAAGACTTTTTCTGCCACAGTGTCTGCAAGAGGGAGATACTTTGTTAAAGCAATAGCAGAATTGTGACAAAGGCCTAAAACTGGTTTGAAAGAAATCATTAATGTTTTCAGTGTAAAATACTGGCCTTCTCTTCAAGCTGGAACTGGAGAACTAGGTGGTGTTTCTTCAGTAACTTTCTCCTTTATTCCTAACTATATCCTGTATTTTCAAAGCCAAGTAGGGTTATTTCTCAGTTACTGCCCATGAGCATGATTAATGTTTAAAAGTATGTGGTGTATACAGTTATAAAGCCTATTGTAGCCTAAAAGTTTGAATTCAGCTCCTTTTGTATGCAAGTAATGACTGAAATCTGGAAAAGATCATAGCTGAAAAGAATTTGGCCAGAAAAGATGGATGTTGCCTATTGGATTACAAAAGTAAGTCACCACGTTCAGAGTTAAGGCTGAATGCACAAGTGGATGTGGTGTAGCAAGGGATTACATGCTCCTGCCTTCCACACACAGGCACAGTGAGTCCGGATACGGTTAAGAGTCCAGGCCCTGATTTTTCCCACATTTGCTGAACTTGAAATGTTGTGTTTAAAATAACTGTTGTGTGGATTTCTTTATTGTATGTAAGATAGCTTTATTTTAAGGCAAAGTTAGTTAAAAAGTTGCTGGTTAAGGTGGATGGCTAGCTTTTTACAGGCCGAGTAGCTTTTCTGGAGACCTTTTATTCTCATGTGTAAATCCTCATTAAAGGACACTCTGTTCAAATATGATCATGGCCCCATTTCAGCAAAGCACTTAAGTGTGTGCTGAAGTATGCGGGAAGTCAGTGAGATTATTTGGATGCATAAAGCTAAGCAAGTGCAGCGCTGAATTGGGATGTGCATGAGCACAAGATTAGTTGCTACACAAATACAGACTTTATTACTCAAAGTTAAATATTTTGAATTCTTTTTTAATCTTCTTAATGGGAAAGTGAGTAGGCTGCCTTGAAACTCCTTTCTTGCCAAATTCTGTTTCTTAAATCAAAGGCCACATTTTAGTTACTTGACCACAAAAAGCATTATAAACTAATAAACCTCTGAATTTGTTTACAGTTGTGTAAACTGGAAAACAGACAAACCAGTTTAAGTTTTCTTTGTTCTTTTCTTTTAGCATTTACTTTCAGGCTTGGGCCTTTGAACTGTGTTCTTTCCTTGGCTGCATTATGCTCTTCCCTAGTTTGAGCAGGCAAGGGGGATCTTGTGACAGTTGCTGGTGCTGAACTACACTGAACTGCACTGCACTGAGCTAGCCTTGCACACCAACTTTCTTCAAAGGAGCTACTGTTTTCTGTCAGTACAGTTTAGTATGTCCAGAGTGACAAACCTACCTGACCCAGTCTGTTACCAGGAGACTTAAATGCAGCCCTGATCATAGAGGGCTGACATGACTGCTTCTAAATGTCACAGTGTGGTGACTTGCCCTGTGTATAATTAGGAAACTTGTGTTCTCCCCAGCTCCACTCCTGCTTCCCTGGGAACTGCAAAGTGCACATTGTAAATGGAAAGCTAAGGATCTATGTGCAAGGGCATAACAAAAATAAATACAGTGATAATACATTTGGAAAAAAAGGAGCAGATTGCTAAACAAGCTTTTATGTGTTATCTCCAGCAAGTTTAGAAGAGAATTCACAGCATGAATTTGTGTATGTGTGTGATTATTGGCTTGAGCATGTAGGCTGTAGAGTCTGGTACAAATTGTATTTGTTAGTGTTGCCTCTTGTCCTAAACTGTCTAGAGAGATCTTGAAGCTATGATAGTTTCCTGTCCCAATTATTTATTTATTTTGAAATCTTTTCAGTTTGTTAGTCTTAAATGGAAAAGACACCAAAGCAGAGGAGAAGGAGCTCTGCCCATCAAAACAGGCCTATGGAAATAGCCCTAGCTAAAACAAACAGAGCTTTATTGGGCACATTTAGGATTCAGTCAGGATGCAAAGGAGTACCCAGCCCATAACAAGCTCAGCAGCTGCAAAGTTTGCTTTGCAGGCATTGTGTAAGAGATTCATAAAATTAAGCTGTTAAGAGGGATCCTGCTGCCACATTACAATTGGTAAATATTGGGTATGCATTGTTATTTGGCATAAAAGTGGTGAAACTTGAAAGAAAATGATCTGTTAATAGTAAATGTGCGAGTAAATGGAGAATACCTCAGACTCCAGTGCACAATCCCAACACTGCCAACTTGCATGAAACACCTCAGACCATCCTACGGCAGAGACTACCAATTTTTGAGCTGGAGTGCTAGAAGTACTATAGCCACAGTGTTTTATGATCTGAGCCAGGTTTGTCGTGTTGTTTTTGTTTTTTTTGTTTGCAATTGTTTTCTTTATGGTCAAAGAGGAGATGTAGACTCCCATGAGGTAAAGAAAAAATGAGGAAACTCTTTAGTGACTAGCAGGAGCAGATGACGGTTTATATAATGAGGTTCATTAAATATGGTGCAAGTAGTGGTGCAAATGCCTTTGTCAGGCAAGTGGCCCTTTAGAAGACTTTGGAGCCAGGATATTTCCTTTCATCATTGTGGCTTTGTCGAGGTGCAGTGTTGATTAGGAACACGAATGTCAGGCTGTCAGTGTGCTGAGGTGGGAAAGCATGTCTGAACAGGCTTGCAGCAGGAAAATTGCTGAGCTACATTTAACAGGTGAAATAAGGTGGGAACTGAGAGAGAAAACAACTGTAATAGAAGGCAGCTGACTGGGAAGAACAGTGGCAAAACCCCTCATTATTATTATTTGTTTCATGATAGATGTCATCTTTCCTCATAGTAAGTGTCTTCTGAGGAAAGACAGTGCACAGTAAACTGAAAGTTGACTTTTTACACCTTCACTGAGATGCTGCACCAGATACTCTTGCAGTCACAAAAGGATGCTCTAAGAAAGCCTTTTTGGAAGGTGCTTTTCTCCATTATACATTTAGCAGGTAAAATGACTGTCCTTACAAACAGTTAAAATATTGCTGCACTGTCTGGCTAGTCACTGAACTTGCACATGAGGATGAGTTCTGAACAATACAAGATAGTAGGACTTAAGAGTCTTTCAAGATCAGGTCCTATAATTTAAAAACCAAAACCCCATTGAATGGCTTTGTGATTCTTCACTGCATGTCAAAAATGAATGATCCACTAGCTATAATTGTTTCTTAAATGAAAAACCAGGTGGCACGATTTTTCCCACAGAGTCATCAAAATGCACACCTCAGTACTGAGTCAAGGTGGTGTACCTGGTGTCAGTGCAATTGCTCCTGGGTGTGTAACTGTATATTTCAAGATTATCTACCCATAGCTGACGGGGCAGAGACTCCCAGTCTCACACTCACCTGTGCTGTCAAATTGATGAGTTACTGTGTCATTTGGAAGTATTGACTTATGCCTAAAAGCATTTCTGTTTCCTGTAATGCAGTTAGAACCAAAATTTGTCCTTGCACTTGAATTAGAAAGATGAGCTATTGCAGACCAGACCACGGTCAAGTGTTGCTTATACTAAGATCCTTTTATGGGATTTTTAATACAAATGCCTTAATCTCTGCTTGCTGCTTCTGATTTTTTTTGGTTGTGTTGGCCCCTATGTGCACTTCTGGCCTTGTCATTTATTAGATTTCTAAATCACAAAACCTCAAGTGCAGACAGCAGTTTGAACCATTGGGCCATGTGCTTGGCAAGATAGTGTCTGTGGAGCACTTGAAGAGGAGATGACTCTGTAGTCTTTCGAAGATACTGAGAACATGATGGCTGAAAACTCCCTCTTGTTAAATCACTCTCCACCATCTTTGACAAGCGCAGCAGCTGAGGTACTTTGCAGTGCCTTCTTACATCTTCCCAGTGCATGTTCCTGTCTACACCAAGCCAGGCAGAAGCAGAGCAGAGGGCGTAAAAGTCTGGCTGCCCCGTGCTGGCAGGTATGCTGCTCTGGGGTGCTGTGTGGCAGTACTGGTAGGGTGGGCTGCTCTGAAGGATGAGGGGCTTATACAGCACCTTAGTTTTGGAGCCACATAATGGTGTTGGCTTTGTGCGTGTTTAATGGAACAACTTCTTTGAATGGCTCTGAGCCCTTATTTTTAGTGTTTGTTATTAAAGTTTTTCTTTTAAGAAAGGATGTTAGTGGCTCTTCTGTGTGCAGCGATTTTCAGAAATGGAGTCTCAGAGTCTCATCTGCTTCCCTCTGCCCTCTTTTGTTGTGTGGTTGGTTTCTTTTTTTCTTGTCTGTTTGTTTGTGCTGAGACTTTTTTCCTTTGCAAATTGATTGATCCTCCTTCTTTCAGTTCCACATTGGCTGGCTGAATATGGAACCCTGCCTGGCTTTAGCTGAGACAAAATCGACTGCACACAATTTCCCTCTGACAGCTTGTACAAGAGCAAACATTTCCGAAGAGCTGAAAGTCTAGAAATTCAATCAGCGGAAAACCTACTGTGTGGAACAGCTTTGCTAGTGCTACAGCTCCCTGCTGGGTAGAAAAGCAATCCAGTTACAATAAATCCTTAAGAGTGGAGTCATTTGGGTAAAAGGAAAAACAAAAGCTGGTTTATGCAAACTGATTGAAGTCAGACGTTTTGACTTCCCATTGAAAAAGGAGTCAAGGCCCAGGCTGCTTGGTAATTTAAAGGAGAAATTGGCTCCTTTCATCTTTCTTTAGGACAGGGTTCTTAATATTTTGCTTGTGAAAGAAATATAAGGAGTTTTAAGTTTAAGCTAAAACATCTACTTTGGTACTGGTCTTGATGCTGTAGCTGACTATAAAATCAGTCCTGAATGCTCTGGGAAGAGGTGAAGGCACAATTCTGTATCCAGCCACTCTGATTTTGTTCCACTGCAGTTACAGAAATGTAAAACTAGGGTAAAACTGGGATCAAAATCAAGACTTGAATGCCAGGACAGGTTGGGCAACAGTTTGTGCTATGTTGCTGGTGTGTCAGGAGCTTATGAAGCTGTTGATGCAATTTGGGCTGCTCAACAGACTCTTCTGACTGAGGTTAGGTGCCGTGCCTGGTAAGAGATCTGTTCTGTTTGTGTTAATTTTCTTTCATTCCTTAAAAGCAATTAAAAATTAGCAGCATTAACAATCATTTGATACTAAAATAACATTAGCTGAGATATCAGTAGTGACTGTGATGAAATACTTCTCCTAGTTTATACTTAAAGGTTTAAATGAAGATAGCTTGGGGTAATAATCTTATGGTCATTTCCCTTTATTTTAATAATTATTTGCACCACTCCTTTTTGTGCACCTTTCATAATGGAGCATATTAAATGGCTCAACATGCTTGATTAAAAAAAATAAGGAAACAATCTTCTGTAAACTCAAGAGAGCACAGTAAACTAATTGGAAATGCTGAGGTTTCCATCCTTCTTCAGTGCTTTTCAGGTGCTTGCGTAAGACATTTTTCTGGGCAAATGTGAATTTTAAGATGCTGCTGTCCCTTTAATAGCTGCATGGGGTTAGTGAAGCCTGCTGCTCTGTATATAATATGCAGTAAGCTGTCATCCCTCCCCTCCCAAATGTGTCTGGTCCTAATGGAAATTGTATAAACACTGTAAAAGATTTCCACTGGCCTTTCTGTTTAAATAAGATGTTGTAAAACATAGCAAATGAGTACAAAACCTTGCAACAAAGATGGAATAAAGTTGGCTTAAAAAAGAAAGTTGGGCAGGATGGTAACCTGGTAAGACCTTTAAGCTCCAAGTTGTGTCACTTGGTAGTCATTAGCCCCTGAGCAAGACTTTGTGGACCTGTGATGAAAGTGAAGTACACTTATTTTTGTCAAAGTGTTTTGTGCTAGTCATGGAGTCATGTTTTCTATGCTATCTGGTTAAAAGGAGGCTGTACGCTTCCAAGGGGAGCACACAAAGGTCTTGCTAGCCCTAGTGATGTGCTCAGTACATGGGAATGGTGCTCTTACAGCTTTTTGACGACATCCAGTATCCTTGGGTTGACTGGCTTCTCCCAGTGCTGATTTTGGCCCCTCCCATTTTGTGTAGTCTCATGCCAAGGCCATCTTTTGTCAGATACATGCACTGTGTCTGAAATCATACATAACGTCATGCCTGGAGAGGTGTCCTGGGCATTTGGGGTTGACTTTGAATACTTACGCACTTGTGAAACCTGCACTGCAAGATCCAGTTTGGTTGCCTAAGACCTGTGCACTCATTTTTCTCTGAGCTTGATCACTGCAAGAGGGGAACAAGAGAGCTGCTCCAGACATTAGTGCTCAGTAGAGTCTTCTCTACTGCAAGCACCCGCAGGTGGCAAGAAATAAATCCCTGCATACCTTTTGGAGTGCATCCTTCTGGGCCAGGGGAGGTTTTGTGGGTCTTCATAGCACTGGAAGGCACAGGCAGTGGTGTCTCTGCTAGAGTATACTGCTGAAGAGTAATTGTAACAGTAACACTTGTGAATGAAAATAGTGGAACAAGGGGGGAAAAAAAAGACATTGAAAGAGGTTCTGCAAATATTAGCTCCCATAGTGCTTCAGAAACTGAGACTTGGCTTTGTCACTGCAAGACAATTTCTTTTGTTTCAGACTAAGGAAATTAATGTAATGTCTGTGAGAATGGATTATGTTTTTCTATCAGTGTTTCTTTAGAGGAAACTTGTTTAGTAAAATCTTTTTTTCTTTTTCTTAAAGTTTGTGTTCTTGCATGTAATAAACAAACATACAATCAGAAAACCAAACATTTTCCCTGAAACGGTGAAAACTGGCCTTTCCGAGGTCTTTGGATGTCTCTATGTATGTTTCTGTCCAGTTCAGGAGACAAAACAATACCAGTGGCCCAATTTTTTGGAGTTTTGCATTTCCAGTATGTTAGAGTTGCATCAAAATGAGTATCTACTCCATCATGGCAGACTGAAGTTGTTTGTTGTTTGTTTTTTTTCTCCGATCTGTAGCACAGTTCCTGTGTATATTGGCAGAAGTCCTCTTTGAGGAAGATCTGCACATCTGAAAGATTTTTGTCTAGACCTTTAGTGTTCAGGGAGACACAGTACAAATACATGGGTGGTAGCTTTGACAGTTTAAAAAGAAGTTCAGGAAGAATGTAAAGAATTATAATTGCTTTTAATTTATCTGCTTTAAATTGGAAAGGAATTACGAATTTCCAAGAGCAATCAATAGAATGAGATCATGGGATCATCATGGAATGGTCTGGGTTGGAAGGGAGCTTAAAGATCATCTAGTTGCAACCCCCCTGCATGGGCAGGGACACCTCCCACTAGACCAGGTTGCTCCAAGCCCCATCCAGCCTGCACTTCTAGGGATGGGGCAGCCACAGTTTCTCTGGGCAACCTTGTTCCAATGTCTCACCACCCTCACAATGAAGAATTTCTTCCTAATGTCTAACTTGAATCTCCCCTCTCAGTTTTAATCCATTCCTCCTTGTCTTTTTGCTACAAGGCCTTGCCAAAAGTCCCTCCTCAGCTTTTCTGGACCCCCTTCAGACACTGGAAGGTGCTCTAAGGTCTCCTTTGAGCCTTCTCCTCTCCAGGCTGAAAAGCCCCAACACTCTCAGCCTGTCTTCATAGGAGAGGTGCACCCTACAGATGGAGAAGAGGAGGTTACCATCAGCCCCTCTAGCTCAGTGCTTGGCAGATGCAGGAAGCAGAGAAGCAAAGCAGAGGTGACAGGCAGGACACAGGCAGCTGCTGCCTGCAGGCCTCAGTTTCCACAGGCAGGGCTGCTCATCACGTGGAGCAAACCATGAGGGCAGTGACCATGGGGCTATGTGACAGAGCCATGGGCAGGGGGCTGCTTTGAGCGGGGAGGGGGACAGAGGGGGTGAGAACACCCCTGGGCACCAGGCCCCAGGAACCAGGCCTCACAGGCCTCAGGGCCCGGCCTGCTGGGCCCTGCTGCTGAGGCCGTTTGAAGGAGACACCCTTGAAAGATTTTGTTCTCTGGCTTGTCTGTAGGTTGTTTTGTTTTCTTTGACAAATTCCAGCAAAAGTAGCTTAGCCTATGGAATGTAAATTTTCCAAGTATAGCAACAGCAGAGAGAGTCC
Source organism: Chaetura pelagica (assembly GCF_000747805.2). Classification (NCBI taxonomy): domain Eukaryota; kingdom Metazoa; phylum Chordata; class Aves; order Apodiformes; family Apodidae; genus Chaetura; species Chaetura pelagica. Next base: position 2,919,934 of record NW_009953205.1, on the reverse strand, counting down.
CACAGCATTACTGAAAAGCTGGGTGTATTGGCTCCTCTGTAGTTACCATTAGAGTCCAGAAAGCAGAAACAAGCCTCAGTCATGGTGCTGCTGCTGCTGTGCTTCATTTTAGGCTGGGGAAACTTCTGCTCTTGCTGCCAATGGCCCTGGTAAGTAGTAGTTACAAAGTTTTTGTTGGTGGTTTGGTGTTTTTTTTACTATCATGTATTTTTGTGATTCTTTGTCTTTTCCTCACTCTGCTCTGGTAGACGTGAGGCAGAAGGGTCATGTAATTATCCCTCACTGGAAGACACTATTTGACAATTTGGAAAATCATGGGTAAAACACACAGTTTTCTCCAAAGGCAGTTCCTGGCCTGAGTGCTGCATCCCAGTAGCTCAGGATATGCAGTTTCATGGAGACTGGAGTGTTGCCACAGTGCAGCCACCACAGACGTGTGATCCAGGTGGTGCTGGGGCTTCACAGCCTCCCTGCACACTGGATTGTCCTCTTAGTCTGGGTGCATTAGGGTGTTTTGAGGAAACTTGGAACCTAGATCTTCGAGATGCACTATTTGGAGAGTTTAGTAAGCTTTTGAGTTTATGAAATAAATTTTTAAATATTCTGATTCCATGCGTTTAGGCCTAAGAGCTTGGTAGTATTTTATACTTCTGTACTGTCCCCTGTCTTTTCCTGGCTTTCTCTGTCTTGGCCCTGCTCTCCTAGCACTGTGGAGATCTCCAAGTGTACACAATAGATTTGAGTTACCTGAGCAGCTCTGCTGTCTGCTCTCCTGCTGCCTTCCACTCTAAAATGTGTTGGAGGACCTCAGTAATACAGTGTTTTACTTACAAAGCCACAAAGCTTGGGGATGCCTTCCTTGTTAATCCCTAGAGGAAACAATCCATCCCCACAGTGAGGCAGGAGAGATAAAGAATCATTTTACATGGAACCACATTTTATCCTGAACAAATACAATAGAAGATTTCTAGTTCTGATTTTCCTAAGCTGTTTATCAGTGTGTTTGGGGGTTAATTATTCAGGAAAGAAGGTGTGCATGGAAGTAGCAACATTTAACTGAGGAGACTATTGAGCTGCTACAAGGAAAATTTTTATAGAGATGAAAAGGGATGTGAAGTGTGGTGCTGGGAAATGAGCAGCAGTGAAAAGCTAATAATTTTATATATTGTACTATGGCTTGTATTTGAACTGTTTGAGAAAATAGACCATGCATTGTTGCTGTCACAGAAGTAGGGCTGACTTTTTTCCATCTTTTCCATCTAAACCCCTGGAAAAAAAAAAAAGGCAAGCGTTGTTTGTTTTGTGTGAAATCTGCATTTGACTGGTAGGAACTTTTATACAGACTTGTACACGAAGTGTGGTGCTGGGAAATGAGCAGCAGTGAAAAGCTAATAATTTTATATATTGTACTATGGCTTGTATTTGAACTGTTTGAGAAAATAGACCATGCATTGTTGCTGTCACAGAAGTAGGGCTGACTTTTTTCCATCTTTTCCATCTAAACCCCTGGAAAAAAAAAAAGGCAAGCGTTGTTTGTTTTGTGTGAAATCTGCATTTGACTGGTAGGAACTTTTATACAGACTTGTACACAATAGCTGCAGTAGTGGATTTTTAGGAGTTTGTGTATGAGGGGGAGAAAGAATTTAATATCACTCTTTTATTTTCATCTGTTTTGATTTGATACCCATCCCGATGGAGGGCAGAGCACCACCAAGAGAGGTGCTGCCAGGTGTGGCTTCCCACTGCTTTCTAATTCTGTGATCACAGAATACCCCATTCTGCAGTCCTTGCACAGACAAGTCTCCCACTGATTTCAATGGGAAATTTGCCTGCATCAGGGATAAAAGAGCAGGCCCCAAGTTGTGTACAATGATGCAATCTGATCCTCCCGCTGTGGAAATTGATGTAATTGCATTCTCTCTCTCCCCCCTTTTCTCAACCCTTCTCCCTAAAAAACCCTGGTGAATCCTGAGGGGCTTCACACCAAACGGAATGGAGGATGCAGCTGTGTGCTGAAGCAGCAGGGGAGGGGAGGAGTCCTGCTAGAAAAATTTATGAAGGGTTGCATCCTAGATGTAGCCCTAGAAAACAGCAAAGAACGCAGACCTGCCTGCCCTGGCAAACGTAATCACCTGCTTTTCCTAAATGAGCAAATGTTTCATCTTTATAGCTGTGACATTTGTGACGTGTCCTCCTGCCTATGTTGTAATGCTGAGTTAAAAGTGCTTCATGAACTGAGCAATCTCCTGGCTGCCTGCATTCATTCTGTGTAGGGGGACAGCGTTTGGTTTTTTTAGGGCTCTCTATTGTTATTGTTGACAGTCTCCGCTTTTCAGCGGTGCTTTTGAGCCCGGGCACAGTGCAGGTTGCTTGGGAATATGGAACCTCGAGAATGCTGTGCTTTGTTGCTGGGCGAGCCGAGCGACCTCTCTGATGCCGTTTAGATGGGGTTTGGTTTTATTTTTTTCCTCTGGGAATTCTAGGCTCAGCTGAATTTGTTCTGTGTTTTGCGGAAGAAAGAGCTTGTTAAAGAATTCCCTGATGACTTTGAAGTGAACTATTTATTTTCTCTCAAGGGTTACTCAGTGTAGCCATTTGCCCCCTCCCCTCTGTTTTTTCACCCCAGTGTTTCCTGAGCTACAAGCATTCTTGGAATATATTAGTTGTAATGAGTTATGTGGGCATCAAAAGTTTTCTTTGAAACTATATGGCATCAACATCTGTTAGCTCTTAGAGAACAGAGACGCAGACAAAGGGGCTGATGGGGGTGGGGGAAGGGGGAAGATATTAAATTCTGGAGTATGAAGTCTCCGTCTCAAAGACTCAGGGGGAGGGGAAAGGGAAATCTGCTAAACTGCGCGGCTTTGATGTGGTCCGCTGGCCCTCGGATTCCTTTTATGGGAATGTGCGTGGCAGACGGTCCCGCACGGCTGCCCGCCCAACTGCTCCCTCCCAGCCGCCTGCCCGGCCTGCAGCATAAATCCTGCCACAGCCCTTGTTGCTACAGTAACGTTTTCAAGGAAAATGCCGTATGCTCAGTTTCCAGCTATTGAGATGAGGAATCGAAATTCTTAATAGCAGAGGAAATATTTCTCTTTTTTCTTTTTTAAATTTAGAAAACAAAATAAATGTTCAGTAGTGAACTTTTGATTTGCTTGTAATCCTCCTGATCCTGTGGGTCAGCATGCAACCATTCATCTAAATTTTTTTTATTATTTTTTTTTTTAGTGGTGTGTGTCTGTGGTTTTTATTGGCAGTAATTAAAATACTTGTGTCTATTTCTATGTAAGCAGCACCAGCCAGCATTCAGGTATGATCGCTGATGCTGTACTGCTCACAGGAATGTGTCGGGACGGGTTCTTTTATCTCTTTCTGCAAAGCCTCACAATGTTTGTCCTACGTGCCAGGGAGCAGAGGAGAATGGTAAAAGAAATAAATCTCTGTGTCTTTCTTTCCCTCTTGTTGGTTCTGTTTTTAGCCATGATGCTGGTGGCATTGTGCTTCTCTGACTTCCTGGCCCATTAAACCCCTGACCAGTTATAAAATGATTAGTTGACATATCTGGGCTTTGGGGACAAAGAGGTGGTTTAAAAAGGAATGTGAACCATCTGTTTTGCCAGCACCTCCTGTTGACAGATTTATGGATCAACATTAGCATATGTGTCCAGGGTCACACACCTGTGCTTCCTAACAAGGTAATATTATTTAGCAGGGTATGTTTTCATCCTGAGGATTCAGAGCTCTTTGCAAAGGTGGGCATCAAGAATTCCGTTTTACAGTTGAAAAACGAAGGCACAGAGAGATTTAAGCGACTTGCCTTACACCACACAGTGAGTCTGTGGTGGAGCAGTTATTGAATCCAGGTTTTCTCCAGCTGCATAAATATACGTCATCCATTAGGAGGAAAAGACTTAAAGCTATAAACATAATAGAGCAGCATTGGCTATCATTTTAGGGGAGCTTTAAGCCCTTGTGCTATATGAAAACCTGTGCCATGTAGGAAGACACAGGCTACTGTTATCAAAAGGAAGGTTCAAAACACAACATGTTAAAGCTGTAATGGTCACTGAGGTCCCTGGAAGAGTACCCTTTATTTCAGTGATCACATCTTAAATGACCAAGATATTCTGTAGTCAAGATCTGTAGCCATTTTCTGCATGCTTTTTTACCAGCTTATGCCCGGTACAATCACCTCAGTGCACTGAAGTTTGTTTAAGTTTCTTGGTAACCAAATCTATCATGAAAGGAAGTTGAACAGAAAATCAAATTTATTATGTATCTACACCTATGTCTGCTGTGGTAAAGAAGCCCAAAGTAAGCAATTAGGAGGAGTTACTGAGCTTCTTCAGGCTGGAAGTTAGATGAAGATTTGTCCTCTTTCATTCACATCCTCAGACTTGTTTATTGAGATAAGAACTTGGGGATATGGGACAATTGATTTTGCAATTAGCAAAGAGGTTAGAGGAGAGCTAGGCCAAAGTAAGGTAAATAGCTGAATCTGTAGAGTGAGTTCATTTATCCTTCTGAAGTAGCTTCAAAGTGAATTTAAATGTAGCAAAAAGCAGTAATTTCCTGTTTTAGTCCTATTTAATCTCCAAGACTGAAGATAGTTTTTTAGTTGGAGATGGTTGGACCCTTTAGGTGGAAAGTAACTGCTGAATCCATATGCCTGTTCATATAGTTCCTTTCAATTATATCACCTTTTATCAGGCAGAAGTTGTTGAAAAACTGTAATACCCTTCCGCCTTAAAACATAGAAGCCATAATAGTTCCAGAATTGCAGTAAAAGTGTTAATTGAAGATGTCACTTTGCAACAGCTAGCAGGAATTTCTAAAGATCCATGAAATCCAGGGTGAAAATGTTATAGAAACAGTAATGTTCTGCCTTGAAACTGAAATTATCTAAATAAAACTGCCCCCTAAATGGATCTTCTGTCTACAGGTCTTAATGTACATTGGTGAATCTTATATGTTGATGCTTTTTTGCTAGTCACAAGTAATATTAAGCACTTCCATAGTATTTTAAGCTATTATTGGTGGAGGTATTTTTCCTTCTATAGATATTTTTTTTTTGGTATGCAGGATATAAGTAGATACATATTTACTAGCATGCGCATCTTCTATAGCACACAGGAGTCTTATGGTTCAAGTTAAATGGGCAGGTAGGCAGCTGTTGTTGAGTGCATGTTGCAGTGACTGACCCCTAAAAGAGGATGCTCATTTACCCACTGCAGCTGAGATAAAAAAAGCTGTCTGCAAAGAGTGTATCTCAGTCTTGCCACTACCTGATTTTCATAGGCTGGAGAAAAGATACATATCAGAAGAATGAAAAAAGGATTTGTGTTTTATCTTATTGGAAAGCCTGGTCCAGGTGTTGGATTGGTACAAAAGAAATTCAGCTGCATGTTTCAAGTGACCTGTAGCAAAAAGTACCACATTTCTGTTCTTACTCAGACATCCATCATGAAGTCTTCTGTGTAAGTGTCCATCTTTGCTCTTTCACTTCCTCAGCAGCCTCGTGTTCATGTTCCAGTGGATGGGATATCCTTAAACACGTATCCTACAACTGCTCATTGTACCCATGTGAGTGTCTGTAACCATGATATAAAGATATTGGGGATATTTTTTGCCTCATGAACATCTAATAGTCCACAGTCTTTTGTGACTGGAGATTTAGGGGTTTGGGTTTTTTGTTTGTTTGTTTTTGTTATCCTCTCTTTATCTTCACAGTGTTTTACCAGCAGCTGGAATTGCACTACAGTCACTTTCTGTGAGATGAGACTTCAGGGGCTCCAGTTCTGTCAAACTGGTAGCTGCAGATGCTGGTATATTAGTGTGAACTTTGTGCTAAGGTACCAAAGGATGAATTTCAGTAAGTGTTGTGGTGCACCCATTGAGTTCTGCTGTCTCTGTTAGGAAGACCATAACCTTCGACGTAAAGGCCATCCTGGCAGATAAAGGCAGTAAAACCCTAAACTGCCATAGCTAAACCCACCCAAAATCATCTGTGAGTGATCTTAGAGTAGAAAACTGTTCTCTTAACAACTCTACCTGCTGCGATTACATTATGAAGAAATTTTAATCTGAGAGAAGTTTCCATGCATGGTGGAGGAATAAAAACCCATCTGTACTGGATCACAGAACACCAAGTTCTTATTTTAGAGAAAGAATATAAGGAAGTTGCTGCCTCTGCTTAACAAACTGCATTATTGCAGTTGCAAATTGTATTTTAGTGGTGGTCTAAATGTTGAAGTCACCTTGACTTATTCTCCAAGTGTATGCTGCTTTACACGTTCTTTACAGAAAGTTGAATCCTGGTGAGTTTTAATAAATTGTATTAATAAATTGTCTGGAATGGCAAACTCAAAAAGAAAAAGGAAAACTTCATCATTGCAGAAGGAAAGGTAAAATGTGCTGTAGGAAAAACAATATTAGGCTTGAACCAAGACATAAATGTGTATTGCTCTGTAGTGTTTTGAGTTTTAAGCCTGACTGTGAAGCTGTATTTGTGAAGAATTATGATCACCTCAGATACCTAAATATCTACTTTCAATTGCATTATCCTAAAATAAATTATACCATTTTTTCAGGTGAGACTAGGTTGCATAGTAGCGAGGACTTAGGCTAGAGGTGATCAAAGTTACACATGACTGTGTTTCTAGTCCATGGGAAATTTCAGATACCCAAAAGGAACTAGGTTCCTTCCATAATTGTTTTTTTTCCCCCCTAAAAAGTCTTCTACTTCTTTCTTATCAAGACTGGACAAGACTAAAAATAAAGTAAAACAATAGTAGTGACTACTTTGGGGTTTGGATGGGTTTCCAGAAACATCTTAAAGAGACACAGTTTTCAAAATCTGCTAAGAACTTGCTATATGAAAATTGGACTACTTTTGGAAACTTGTTCCCTGCAAGAAGATGGAAGCATTCAGAATAGCCACTTAGTAGTTCACAGAGCCCTCAGTTTGGGTGAAAGACCAAAGGACATCCGTGCTCTCTTGAACTTCTCTTTGTCTGGAATTGTTTTTTGTCCAAATCAAGTATGGAAGTTTTTGCATAGGTGACACAGCATTCTTGTTGCCAGCTGCTTTAAAACCATTGTAGAATCTACTCTGCAAGATTGACCACATATCTTATCCCTTTCAGGCCTGTTGTGAAATGCGCTTCTTCAACTTTGCTCTTGCCAAAAGTACTGGAACTTTATTGCATCAGTATGAGAACAAAGAGAGAGAAAAAAACATGTTTCAATCAGATGGTTAAAAATAGGGAGGAACATTTTCTTGATTAACAGTTTGTCACTTTCCATGTGTTTTACTTGGGGAAGGTAATGGATATGATAACCATGATGAGAACTTCACTGAAACAGGAAGGGTGTGCATATTTTCTGACAAAAACTTTGAAAAATTTATATTTTAAGGCTAAATCAAAGAATTGTAATGAGATGTCTGACGAAGGAGAGGCAAAGCAACTTGTTTCTACTTGAGTAGAGCAACACCTTTTAGAAAAAATGTTAATTAACACAATATTGACTGTGATGTAATACATGGAGTAGGGGGATCTGAACTTTACAAATGTGTTTGTTATTGTGATAACCTGCCTAAATCAAAGGTTATCCTTTGATGTCTCTCATACATAATACATCCATGGATGTAGCTGTCTCTACTTACACCAAAAGTAAAAGTGTTTTAATGCCAGGTTAGTCTAAATGTGGCTTGCTAAAATACACGCTGTGTTTGCATTCTGTAGCTTTGGCTCCTTCGTGCTGGCTGCCTGGGGTTGTGGAGAGCAGCATGGAAAGGCAGAGCCAGGAGAGGTAGGAAGAGTCATACTGATGGCCAAGGTTAAAGGAATGTTGGCATAGGGGCTAGGAGGTAGAACTTGGGAAATGTGAATCCAAGTACAATTGTGCAGAGCCTGGAAGGTGAAGACTAGGAGCTTAACCTTGATGTAGAAGAAGAAAGGGAGCCAGCAGGCATATCAAAGGAATAAAATGATATAGGCAGAACGGTGTGCGAGGATTTGGATGGTGGCATTTTTAGATAGCTGATGAAAAGGGAGTCAATAGCTGAAAGCCCCAGAGTGAGTGACTGGCATTTAGTTTCCAGAGACTTGTATCAGTAAGAAAACTGCATAGGGTGGTTAGGACTGAGGTTGAGGTTAAAATAAATAAATTCCCAGTGAGTAAGAATTCATTGGATTCTGACTGTATGGCAAAAGTGGGAAGCAAGTGATGACTGCCTGGCTTGTAACTAGCTGAATAGAAACCCTGGGGTGTGGGAGCTTTTAAAGATTGTTTTTCTTCCTCATGTGTGTATATACTCAGCAGCATTTCTGAGGGAGCTGCACTAATTAACTCTTCCTAACACCCACACCCTCTTAAATCTGAGCTGAGTAAAGCAGTACCTATCAGAGTGAGATATATGGGACACAGGTCCTTTCTACCCAGGCCCGGCAGCTGGCTGTTGGGAGTTGTGAAGCAGATGTTTCAGCCTGAATCTTGGTCATTCTCTGTGATTTGTGTTGGTAGCTAACAGAGGCCAATTTACTTAATCTGGAAACTCCTAGTGAGGTAGAGACACTTACTCAAGATGGGTTCCTATTTAGCAACCTATAGAAAACAGCATGCTGGAATAATTCTACTGTGTAAATGTTTCTTTTCTTTATTCTTTGAAGTGCTTGCTGACCTCATTTATGTAGTATTTCACATGGTACATCTGGTTTTGGTTGTTTCATGACTCAGTGTCCCAGTTTGAAAATGCAGTGTTGTGATTTAAAACATGGTGTCAGGACAGTGATATACAACTACCTATGACCTAAATGTTGTTGGTTTTGTGCTCTCAGGCCCCGCTCCTGCCACGGGTTGGGCTCCTGCAGCTGTGTGGGGCACAGGGAGGCCCCACGACGGAGCCACTCCTGGGGTTTTCAGCCCCTCTGGCCCCTGTTTCCTTTGTGCTCGAACACAGTGCTCCCCAGTGTCAAATATTCCAACCTGGCTGTAGCATTCACTTCCCACCAGAGTTTCTTGAGCTGCAAGTTGTGTCTTACACATTTACCCTTTTATTTTGCTCTAAACGTTTTCTGAATTTGGGTAGTGGGAGTAGGTGCACTGTTTGATCCACACTGAGGCAATTTGTACAGGTTACTGGGATAATACTCCACTATGCAGTATGAGCTGTAGTCAGAATTGTTTTCTCAAATGCTCGCTCAGTTTTGTACTTTTCTGTTCAGTGTGACTTTAGATGCACTGTCTAGAATCTTTTTCTCAGGCAGGTGCATTTCAGTATTTATCTAGGTTGTGACATCTGTCTCAGTGGTGCTAAAAAGATTCAGGTTAACTCTCTTGCAATTTTTTTTGACAGAAGAATTAATTATAAGATGAATTTTTTCCCTTCATTTTTTTCCCTGCACCTTTTGCTGATACACATCTATCAGGATAAAGCATGTTGTAATCTTACACAGATGAGCACTGCTTAAATGCATCACTAAAATGTTCAAATGATACTCATCAGTTTCAAGATGCTTTGTCAATTTATATGGCAGTTAACTGTTACATTATGGTTCAACATAATAAAAGAAACTTTTCTAGAATTTGGTAATTTGTAATATTTGGATTAAGGCAGAAACATGGAAATTTGCTTGCATTAAGCTACTATAACTTAAATAACTAGGAGCTAGAGAAGGAGTGAAACTGGACTGGAGTATAAAACAGCTTTACGTAAGATCCATGTAATGATTGAAAGTGAGACCATAAGAAAGCTGGCTTAGTGAATAGCAGTGTTTTACTTTGCTGTTTTACACTTCTGTCTTTCACTCATTTCCGTAAAGTTACTTGATGATGCATATTATGTCAACAAATGTATGCTCATTTTAAAGTGGTATCTTTTGAAAACCATAAAAACTAATGACTTTGGGGTTTTGTAAAGGATTAGATTAATTACATCATTTTAACAGGGATGCACTGCTTACTTTGCTAAAATTTTAAGAGATGAAAGCTACCAGCTCAGTAGTGTTCTCCTCAGACGTGTGTCACGAGTGAGATCATACCAACTCATTGTGTATTTGCTGATCAGATTAAGAGAAAATATTTTTCTTACATGGGAGCAGGCATTCTGAACTTAGTAAAAAACACAAAAACAAAACAAAAAACATAAACACAATAAACAAAACATTTATTAAATATTTAACAATGTGGGAGAGAACAGAGGTGCCATATATGCCTGTGTAGTCACTTCTGTCTATCTCACCATCTATGAGAGCAGTCAGAGGTGTGCTCTCGGAACTTCATGGGAAATGGTGACATGAAGGAATCTGGTCCAAAAAAATGTACTAACTTTTTTTGTAAGTCCCTGTTAAGACCATATTCTTGCAGGAATATCATAAGTTATGGCAACATTTAATGGCTTCATTTAATACATTGCCCATTTCATCCATAATTCTTAAGGCAATGATTTATATTAATTAGCACATACTCAAAAAAAAAAGTTATTTTTTACTGGAACAAAAACTCGAGGAAAGAAAATAGTTTTTGTAATTTCCTTCTTGGGAAGCAAAATCCAGAATGACAGCTTTTATAACACAATTGTGCTGTGCAGAACCCCAGCATTACAGGCCAGGTTGCCGGCATTTCTCACAGCCGTTCGGCCTATGAGTCCTAACTTTGTTTCAGGATATCGGCTCATGAACAGATTAATATTTTCAGGCTCTCTGGGCTACCTATCCAGTAGTGTTTGTGAAATCTGTTTTTTAAAATGCTGTTGCAGAAATTGGTACTGAAGAATTTGTAAGATACACTTTTGTGTCTTATTTTCTGATAACTAATCTCAAAGAATAGCATTTGGGCATGTGGAAGGCAGAAATGAACCTCTGTCACCTTTTATTGTGATAAAATTACTTAACTATAAAGCTAATTAATACAACCAGACATTATTTTTCATGGATTATTCTTTTATTCTTATGTTGTATATAAAGTTCTGTACTGTCAACTTCCAATTCACTGGCTGACGCTGAGAAGCTGGCTCAGTGGTGTGTTTTTGTGGGTGAATTTAAAATGACCAGGAGTGCAGCACACCAGCTTTTTAGGGCCATATCCTTCTTTATCATCAAAATTATTAATCAATGGCTGAGAGTGTTTGCAGAGAATCTAGGGGGTCAGACTATAATGTAAGGTCAGTGGCATTATGGTGATGGTAGAGCATTTGGAATGAATGGGGGAAGGCTAAACATAAGGATATGTATCTTTGCTTATGGTTTAGCTGAAGTGGGGGAGGGAGCTGGAAGGGTCTGATAATCAGAGAGTAAGAATACTCTTCAGGGTCTTTGTAAGTGGGTTGAGCTCTAAATCTTACTTCAGCAGCATTAGGGAAATGTGTTTTTTTTGGGTTCTGAGATAAGATCATCTGTCTATCTATGGCATTTGCTTCTGTATTGCTCTAAATGTACTGGGTCTGACAAAATTTCATTAATTTTGGGACTGAAGGATCAGTCAGCTCTTCAAAGTCTGGTGTCAGCTTTTCTTGGGTGACCCTCTGGCATCTGGAAGTTTTCTGTTTGTTGGTAGAACTAAGCGATAATATTCCTCTGTGAGTAGTGAAAGCCTTATTTGTCCTTTATCATTTCCATTTGAATTTTTTTAAATCTTGCTTGATTGACAGAATGTTGAAATGCTAAATATAAATCTACTTTGTAAAAGGATTTGAATATGAACACTTTTTTTTTCTTTCCCCTGTACAATCTATTAATTTCTGTTACATTTTTGTCCTAAAGTAGGTCCAGAGCATTGTAAATTAGCACCAAATTCATTGACTATCATTAATAAAGGGATTGACTTATTTCCTGGAAAGCAACTCCTGTGCTTTTCTTAGTGTTTTAAATTAATCCTGGTGATAATGAATCCATATTCTTAACAACACTTTGTATAGAGTATATTTGTCATTAATTTTTGTTGTTGTTGTTTGTTTGTTTTTTAACAGGATTTATCTGGGGAAGGCTACAGAGACAGTATTGGTGATGAACACTTTCATCTAGAAGGTATTTAAAGAACAAAATTTCTTGGTTAATATTAAGGGATATTGGAGTAAGTCAGTCAAGAGGTCAGTGTGAGAATGCAGTTCTTGGTATACTGATGGGTCATTTTCCTGGAAAATCGGTCAAGATGGGAATAGGGTACTGTTTCTGCATCTTCTATCACTGTCCTCCTAGTATAGAAAAAAGACATCCAGTCATATAAAAGACCAGGTGTTTTAAATTCAAGGTGTCACCGTTTTTTTCCAGGTATTTCTCTTGGCATTGATAGCAGTAGTAAATATCACTGTCCCCAGTAGAGGTGGTAAATGCAATTACTGAAAGTGTTTGCACTGGGTTTTGTGAGATGCTGCACACTTTTCTGTGTTACATAAAACAGACTGAGAAACTCTGCATTTATTTCTAACACAGGCCAGAAACACTTACTCAATACATTTCTCTTGAATATTAATTAAATCATTATTGTCTTGGATAACTACTTCTTTTCAAGGCTCATCTCATCTCTTCTTTTGTGATCAGGCCTCTCTTTTAAATGGAGATGCAGTCATTGTTGTGGTGGGAAGGGCCTTTGGGAACCTTGAGTATGGACACTGTATTCTGTGTGCCAGAGGACACATCTGAAGCACTTTGAACTACAGTTCATAGAATCACACAATGTATTGGGTTGGAAGGGACGTCTAGAAGTCATCTAGTCCAACCCCTCTACAATAAACAGGGACATCTCCAACTAGGACTGATTTCTCAGAGCCCCATCAAGGTTTCATGGGCTGTGTGCTGGGTTTGTGTTAAAGACTAGTGGAAACAATATGTCCAGTTTATTTAGAGCAACAAACCATGTAAAGCTTCACTTGGAAATTTCTGTCCTTTTATAATTCAGTCATTTGTCTCTGATGGTAGAGACTTCTGTCTAAACAGAACTTGAAAGATTCTTTATATTAAGAGTTTCTGTATTCCAGTTCCTTAGATGTGAAATGTGTTAACATGATGTGTTAAATCCCATGTATGTGTGGATATCATGTATGTAGTTTACTAAGGGTGTTCCCTTGTATATGCCTGTAACATAGGAGCTCCATTTCAGCTGGTGCTTGTAGGCTACAGATAAACACAAAGCAAGATAATCTCGCCAGGATGGAGTCAGTGTTTGTTAAGTGTTTCAGTATTTAACTTCATCAGTGTTTTTCTTTCTGCTCCTAGTAGGACATAACTCTACTAGAAGACAGCTTTTTAATTTTCAGAATTATAGGAGAAACTACTTAACACAGGATATTAAATGTCAGCGAGATTAATAATTTCATTTTTCTGTGTCCTGTTCTACCTTTCCTTGCATCTAATTATTTCTTACTTTGTTGTGTAGAATTGTCTTGCATAGCAAACACAATATCCATTATATATTTCCAAACTAGACAGCAGCAGGATTGTTTTTATTAGAGTGTAAAACCTTTTAGCCAACTGTAATTCCAGTCAGCAGTTTTACGTTGTTACTTCTGATGCGTCTCATTTCTTATGAAGTAGCTGAGTAGTGAAGACAAGATTTAGATAGCAGCAGGTAGTCCTTTCTATTTGTGCTGCCACTGGGGAAGACCTGTGGCATCTTTCCAGTTGGGAGGCAGGTAGCTATACTCACCCAGTGCTCAGGCAACGTGTGCAGATTGCCAAGGCTTGTTCTTCATCCCTTCTGCTTTCAGATCTCCAGGCTATGCTTTCCATACTAGGAAGAGTGCTAGCCACTTCCCTCTTGAATGAGATACTGAAATTCTTCTTATAATTAGAAATGGTACTTGAAGCATTGTGTTAAGACAAGATGCTTTCACTCTTTTTGTATAACTTCATAATTTTTACTGGCATATATTTTTTGGATTGTTGTGATAGTACTAACATAAAACTGTGATGATAGCATAAAGCAAAGCTGAAACATTATTTGAGACCTTTGTTAAGGCATGGCTTGAGTTCTGTGTGGCTTAGGTACAAGATAACCATTGTCATAGCTCTTTTCTGCATAGAAATGTTTTATGTGAAAATAATGAATATTCTAGAAAGTAAATTAATCTTTCCATCTAAAATAGTTGATCTGCCTTTATTTTGCTACTTCACAATCTTTGTGTATGTACTGTGTAACACAAATGTTGCATGATTATACAGTCATGTGTCATAAGATAATATCAATATCACTGATAGCTAGTCTCAGAGACATAGTTGTAACTCGCTGAAACATGGTTGATTGGGCTAAGCTCACCAAAGACATGAATGGCAAACAAAAGACCTGAATCCAGCTGTACCAAGTACCAAGCAAGTGTCTAATTGATGAACTATACCCTGTCTTCATAAATACACACTAGGGATGGAAAAAAATGAAAAAGAAACATTTCTCAGATTTTTAAAAAAGCACAGCAGGTACCACAGTTTTTCTGGGTTAGTGGAAAGGCCTTCACGCTTGGAGACTTTATTGGAGAATAAATCTGAGTTCTTTAGAAGACTCACTGAAAATACTAAGTGGCAATAAGATAAATAGTTGAATTCCTTATTTTGTTTTACATTGCCAAGTTCATTACCTTTTTTTTCCCCCTCTCCCTCTTCCCCCCCTTAGCTGTCTGAGCAGTACAGATAAAAAGAACTCTCTTTGCTGGATTTAACTTCTGTGTTGTTATGTAAAGCTTGATCAAATCCTTTCGTCTTAACAGACTTAACTGGCCAACAGCAAAAGGCTCGGGATTCTGGGATTAAGATTGTATTTGGTAAGAGGGCTGGTGCATTAGTGCTTTCTTTTGAACTATAGAAAGAACAAAGTAAACATCAAAAGCATTAAGCCATGAGAGCGGATTGTTGACTCAATGTTGCTGCATGACAAGAGGTTAGAACTCAATAGTGGTGACTCTGTTTACTGAGTGCTGTGCAGAAAGAAACAGTTTGACCAATATTGCCTGTTATATCCAGCACCTGCCTTTGATTTTACTGCTGGGCAAGTCATTAAATTGAATTTTTTTTATTTTCTCTAATGTGGTCAGTGATTTCCTTAGACAAGACACCAATGGAAACCTCAGTCCCTTCTTACATTACTTGTACTCTGTTTTCCTTTCTTTATCCTTAATAACATTTGGGCATGCTGGATATAGGTTCTGTAGTGGGTCTATTTGCAGCTTTCATTCCAAGTTTAGAAGTGCTTTCCCACAGCATTTCCAAGACTTCCCATTGCCAAACTTAGAGTAGTTGTGCATTCTGCTGTAGCTGTGTTAGAACTTCTCATGCTTGAGCTTTCTTGTCCAGAAGCTTCTGCGCAGAAAACATGTGCTTCATCACTCTTCAGGATGAAAGAGCTTGCATTTTTCTCTTCCTCGTCCCTAGACAGAACAGTAGGTTGCCAGAACCGAATGACTGGAGGTGGCTCTGAAACAAGTTGCAAAAACTAGCACAAACATTGGGAGATATTTTTCATTTCAGTTGGGAGCTGACATGGTAGGCAGGATTTGAATGTAGCATCAAACACCAAGTCATTCGTCCATCATGGAGACATGTTGGTGGGTCAGAAAGACAGCTGCTGTTAGTGTGTCCATTAATGACACCAGGTTCTCCCCCTACTCCTCAAGGCATAAGTAAGCTTTTAAATTAATCATTCAGCAGTCCTGCTCTTGTTTTCCAGACCTTTCACCTCCTTTCCCTGGACCTTTTGAGAAATTTTCACAGCTAAAGCCTGAAGACTGGGAGAGCTTTCTTATCCTGACTACTCCATATCTTTATGAAGAGAACTGGGGTTCCTTCATCTTATCACTTTAACACATAGAAACTTTTCAGAGCTATCTGTTTGCTCCCTGCTTGTGACATCTGAACCAGAAGCTGGAAAATCTCCCTCTGACACAGACTGATTGCGGGAAAGAGGCAATTTCCCATTTGTCTCAATACAAGCTCTTTGGAGCCCAGTGGGATATAGCTATCAGTCTACTCCAGCTGCCTTTTGGAGTTTAAGGTGAAGTCCTTAAGCTTTGGAGACCTAGCCTATCACCCAGTTAGTTACATGATAACGTGATCTCTCATGTCACTTTTCTCCTGAGAAGTATGACTTAAATGTTTCTACTAACCAGAAATCTTGCATCTCTGTGAGATGAGTCTAGTCCTGTATCTGTCAGAGCTAACCTTCCTCTTATGCTGATAGCAATCTGTTCCCTGTTGCATTTGTCAGCTGAGGGTGATGTCTTGGTTATTACTCTCTCAAAAGAAGACTGGAGAAGATCCAGGTCTTGCTGGAGTATTATCTGAACACAGTATCCGAACTGCTGCTGAAAGCAGTGACAGAGCTTGACCTGAATCAACCCATTTTTTTATAATGTTTCCCGGACTGGATGTATTCAAATCCCTAGATGTAAGATGTTCCTTCTATGTACCGGAAAGGACAAAATTATTTAGGTCACTTTCTTGTCTGTAAATGAGAACACCCCAGCAGAGTTCAAAGCACTTATTGTTGCTGGGAAAAAAAAAATAAAAATCTCTCATATCTGTAAAAGAACTACTTGTAGCACTTTGCGCATGTTCACAAGACATTATGGAATTCCTGAACCTGCAAGTAAGGCATGCTTTATTATTAATATTCTATATTTTTCAAGATGTTACTAGTATGTCCAGTCAGTCCTTCATCTCTTCTTCTTGTACCCAGCACCCAGGGAATCTGGTCAAGTGGGAGCTGACATGTGGTTAACAGAGTTCCATCACAAGGAACGGTGTTGTTATTTTTTACTTCAGTAAGAACTGGTAAGCAAACACAGAAACAATAGTAAAGAATGAACTAGTGTTTTAAGGCTGCCGATCTTGCGCCCAACACTGCCAACCTTCCAGGAACCCCACAGAGCTGGATATGCTTTCCCCACTGTGTGTTACAGAGCACACCAGATTCCATGAAATGCTGCTGAGGTGCCCGTGCTTCCCCTTGCTGGGGCAGCAGGGGAGAGCATGGGATGGAGTGTGCCTCCCCCACAGCACCCTGCAGCCAGGTTCCTGTCATGCAGTGCAAGATTATTCCTCCTCTGTCTCTTGTTCAGGAAAAAATCAGTGAAGACTCTAGTTCTTGGAGTTGTCTCTAAAACTGGTAATTGAAAGAATATCTGGGGGCTCTCAACTCAGAGGAAGGGTGGCAAGGTATGGTACTTGGGTCCAAATCATTCATAAACTTGTCAGCAAAAGAAAACTTTAGCAAGCATTTTAGCTAACTTTTTGTTTGCCTGTGAGACACTTTTTACCATGCATTGATAACCTCTGTAATAAATTAATATATTGTGCTATGATGAGCTATGAATGCATAATAAAAGGCTATTATTTCAAACTACGTGCTCCTTTCTAGGTAATGCCTTCAGTTATAATGATTATTTTCTAAAGCTTAAATAATCTTATATATATTATATACATGAAACTGTAGCGTATGCATAGGAAAGACATAGAGTGCATCTTGTACACAGTCAAAGTTGCTTTAGCATCGTTGTTACTATCTGCCTGGTATGATTGATGTAAGCTTGGTGCTTTGCAGAAAATGAAGGTCCCTCCTCTGTCGAGTTCTTAAACCAAATACCTGTTCATCAGTGACATGGCAAACAGAGTGCTACTAATTCTCCTTTAAAAGTGCTTTTGTGGTCAGCATTCTGGGATGTTGTGTGGGAATTCTGTGTTTTAATGATTTGTGGCTAATCCTGTGCACTTACTGTAGATTTGCTGTGCATGAGTATATGCTGTGTGATCACCTCAGACTGGTGATCTCTTGTTCACTGGCTCTATTTATTTTTTTTTTTTTACTCTCAAGAGGTTTCTCCTGTACCCTTTCCTGCTACTCAATATGACATGAAACAACTCTGAAAAATATCTTCAGCTTCAGGGTGACCCACTGGCACCAGCCTCCATTATCTGACAAACAGCTAGTCCCTGCCTAGGCTGGAAGCCGATAAGCTGGTTACTGTGAATTGGAAGGAGTACCAAAGAACATGAGAGAGGGGAAAAAAAAGGAGCAGTAGAGAGTGCCAAGAGAAAACTGCTTAGTTTGGCAGTTAGAATAAAAGTCACCAAAGAACATGAGACTGGTAGGATTAGCAGAAGTTTTCCTGTGGTTGTGCATGGCTCCAGGAAATTATAAGAAGCAGGTAGGCTGTTTGCCATGAGTGGGAGGAAAATCTTATGGCATAAGGCACTTCAAAAAAAAATTAAAACAAAAATTAAAAAAATTGTACAAGTTTTCTTAACATTAGCTGTTCCAGTTGAGGGGGGTTGGTATTTGGACCAGAAGCTTTTACTTCTGGAGCTGCTGTTTCAAGTGGGGCCAGGTCAGTAGTGATGAAAGGCTGTTGCCATCCAATGGTTGTCCATGGCCTATGTGTAATGGGTTAGTGCTTTCCAGGTGTTTACATTTGGACCTTTACTATGTCTAACAGCTCCCACCCATGCTGGCAAATGGAGCACAGAAAGGCAGTGAAAAGTGGGCTGTTACCTCACCTTGGAGGGTGAGCTTTTCTCCTCACACTGAGCTGCTGCTGTGTGGAGAGTATGCTCTCTGCTACCCCTGCTCACTTCTTCCCTGCATGTAGGGAATCACTCTCTTTAGTTGACAACCCACCAACTCCTAGTGGTGCTGCTTAAAAGGTTTTGATTGATAATGTGTTTTGTCTGCAGTTTGAGAGTGTTGTTCTGCCATTATTAATCCTTTGCATTAGACTGGAAAAATCATACCTGCTGTAAGTAAAAGTTTCACATTATCTCTGTATTCAGATCATTTTATATTGCTGAAAAGTTATTTCTGGTTACAAGCAAGTTGCATGTTTGTTTCAGGGACACAATAGCAAAGCTGAGAAGATAGCCTGGCATTTCCTGCATCTGCCTGTCCCTTACAACAGGACAGAGGGAGGGTTTCAAAGTACAATACACAAGAAAACCTTCCAAACTTAGAGGTGATCTCTATTCTTGATGGTGGTTGAAGAAAGCAAAATGTTAATACAAATTTAGTTGTGTGCAAGGTATAAAAAAAAACTCAGTAGAAAACTGAGATAAAGGGAAGTGAACAAGCACCTCAAAAAAGCAAATAGTTGATGCTTACTGAGCACCTTAAACATAGGAAGCTTTAAAATAATAATATATGCATGCTTGATATTTATAAAAATATTGGGTTTTCCATACTCTTTCATTCTATCTAAGACTGGCAATTTTTCCTTCTTTCACAGAGAAGCTAATTCTCTTTATGAGTCTTTATGGTCGTTATAAAAAAGAATCCCTTAACTACAGGAATATTCATTTACTCTCAGCTCTGGGGTAGACATGAACTAGTTTGTTAGGAGGCAAAAAGTCACCTGCGGGTACAGCTGTTGAAAAACCTATGTCTACAAATCTCTCAAGGTGCTTCTCTTGGAGCACAGAAGAGCCAGACCATCAGGTTGCCTGTGGAAGGAGGGGAATTAAAGAGCAAAAGGATATAGCTTAGAGAGACCTCGTCAAAGGCAGGAGGGTTCTTGCATTTGCCTTCTATAACCTGAAGGTGAGTGAACCATCATGGCAGAGCTTTGGCAGCAGACCACAGGCACCCAACTGGCTGCTTACATCACTGGGTGAAGCTGAAAGGAAGCTGCCATATAGCAGGTCTGGGACAGGGGTGAGAAATGGGTGTCAGTTGATCCAAGAATCATTGTCTCTGTGCATGAGGTTTGGAAGGCCCTCAGTAATCTGAACTCACAAAATCAGTCTTGGTCATCGGTGTTTCCTTTGGGCTGTCAACGTTGTGGTTCAGAGGAGAAAGGAACTGTAGCACGTGTAGAGATATCTGAGCGAGCTGCTAATCTACCTTAGCTTGGGTCAGCACTCACACTGAGTGCCTGGGAATGCAGGCTGGTGCACAGCTCTGCACTGGCTGCCCACTGCATGGGTGTGCCTGTCAAACCCTCAACACCACCCAAGATGGCCGGGTCACAGCCATCCACATCCATCTGCATGTTCTGCTTTCCTGCCTCTGCAGTGGTGACTGATCTGAGTGGCACAGTCTACCATCAGATATACCTTGCCAAACTGGTGGGACTTGGGCATATCCATGAGAGAGAAGCTGGTCTAATTTGTATGGTAGAGATAAAGCTACATTACTATATATGTGCAGCAGTATAAAAATGTGCTTGAACTTTGCCCCAGGTCATCCACTACCAAGAACAAAGAATGAAATATGGGAACAAGTCAGGAGTTTGAAAACAATCCCTCTGGAAACATGATGAATACCAGTGGTTTCATTTATTCTACTTGAAGAACAAAGGTCCTTTTCTACTTTTAATTTCCCAGCAACGATTATTACCAGTTATTTTTCTTGTAGCTTTGACCACAGATCGTGGAGGTTTTATTAAACATGTTTTTGAAAACTGAGTCAAAATGCCATTCTTCACTGACTCTCTTGTGACTCTCTCTCTTTTTTTTTACCCATGTGAAACTAGAGCATATTTCCAGGCAAAGATTTGGAGCCAGATAATATTCTGATGCTGGTGTTCATGGAATTATTCCAGTTTTGTGCTCTTGTAATTGAAAGAAGTTTTGGCCCTTGCTATTTCAGAAGACAAGAAATTTGTTTCAAATCCCTTGCTTTTATATGAAACATTACATTAATTTTTAGAAACCTTGAATACTGCATTTAACAGGCAGTATGACTTGCTGCAGCTCCCAAATATTCCTAAAGTTGCCAGTACTTTAGTGTTTGACTTGACCTCAACACAGCCAGGCAACCCTTTGCTGGGTTTCTGCAGTAGGGTTTTGTTTAGATTTCACAGGCGTGTTCCTGTAAAGCCCTTCTCTCCTGCCCATGGGGATTTCATATTCCAGAGTATATCATGTGAGGATATAGTTCATTATAGGATTAAATAAGTGTTGCATCTCTGGAGTTGAATTTAGGAGCTATTGTTTTATATAGATGGCTAGAAAGATGTAAAGCTAGATGGATACCTGAACCTTTGGGCTGGATAGTTTAGCTACAACAACTGTCAT
>NW_009953205.1:2890517-2898628 GCF_000747805.2 Chaetura pelagica | reverse complement strand
ACCTTGCAAATCCACAGGCATGTATATGCAGACTTGGAGAGGCAATTTCAATGAAAAGCACATTGCTTTTGCTAGTTGCTGATCCAAATTCAAAGTGTGTATCAGTCAGGGTGCTTTTGTGTGCTTCAACTCCACTTCTCCTGCAGTAGCTACAGAAACCCAAAGTTTTACCTCACCAGGCAGAACAAGTGCCCTTTGTTACCTAGACAGATTGCAGCTTTTTCTAAGTCTGCTCTTCATAAAAGCCCAGCTTGAACAGTGGAAATTCTGACTTGCCTCAGATACTGAGGAGACTTTTATAGTTTCAAGTAGCTCCAGGGTTATATTTTAAAAGTTGAATTTCATCACATGTTTCAAGTTTGGTGGAAAAAAAAAAAAAAAGCATGATATTTTTAGCAGAAAGAAGTCCCCACACACCTTTTTTCTTAACAGATGTTTCATCTCAATCATATCCAAACCTCAAAGCACAAGTAGCAGTCAACCTTATTCTCCTGAGGAGAGAAAGCTAAAATGTCATTTGTTTGGAAGAGGTGGTGTTGTTTTTTTGGTGTGGGGGTTGTTTTTGTTTTGTTTTGTAACCACAACTGGTTTGTGAGTAAAAGCAAATAATAAATGCAGCACTGTGGGGTTGTGGAAATGAACCTGAAGCAACATTTCTGCTCTTGAAAGAGCTTGGAGTCCAGCTGCTCTTGTTAGATGGAAAGTCCCAACCCCCAGCCTACAAAAAAAAAGTATACTAGTATTTGGGTTTTTTCTTACTTTATAAATCTGATCCAGCAACCTGAGTCTTTTCAGCAGTAAAATATGTCATACAAAGTGCCCACGTTGGTACCAAAATGGTTTTAAGACTATAAAGGTAACAAAAAGAGAGGAAAGCACTCACAGTTGTTAAACAAAATATCCAGAAGTGAAAGAGCTGCTTCCCCAGGAATTTTCATAGGACTCCGGAGCTTTGCTGTGCCTCGAAGGCCTTGGCGCCAGTTAGGAGGTGGCTGAGGGGAGCCAAGGCTGACCTCTGGGCACAAGAGACTTCCCTAGGAGGGAGTTATGATCCCTCTGATGGATATTGGAGGTGTGAAGCTAAAGTGTGGAGCTGCAGACATATATTTTTTTGTTTTATTATGTTAATGAGCATTTATAGAGAGTGGAGCCATCCTGGTGTGGAAGAATATTCTTGGCAAATGGGTGTTGAGGTGCAGAGTGTTCTGTGCCTGCTGCAAGGCCCTCTGGAAGCTGCTCTAGCATCCACCACCTGCCCTGTCCCTGGGGTCTGTGCTCCTGTGGGGGTGACTGCCCAGGCCCTGCTAGTAAGCAAGGGTTGCTGCCCAGATTTCAAGGCATAACCTGTGAAGGAAAATTCACAATGACCCTGATACTCATGGGTTTTCCACCAAAGGGGTGGCTTCAAGTGGGACGTTGACTCCTGAGTTGGGGAAACACATGGCTCTGTAGAGCAATAGGAAGGGCTGACTCCTCCTGTAAGCTAGTTCCAAACCATTTTCTCTTTGTGTTTCAAGTGGTACACAGGACAGCAGGCTTCTGATCTGATACGTTAGGCTGTACTATTATTATTAATAATGACGAGCAGTTACCTGCATTTGCTCATTGGGAATAATTTCTTGTGAAATTCTGTGTGCTCTCTAGACCTTAAAGAGGACAATGGGGTCAAGCCTCGATTAATTTTATTTCTGCATGTTTTGCAGTATGTGCATGTACTACATGTGGTACCATAGTACCACTCCTATCCTGTATATAAACGTGAGAAGGGAAGGAGATTGGCTTGTATGCACACACCTCTATGATCATAGAATCATAGAATGGTTTGGGATGGAATGGACCTAGAAGAGCATCTAGTTTTAACCCCCCTGCAAGGGTGGGGACACCTACTACATCAGGTTGCACAAAGCCCTGATGATGCACTATTAGTCACTGTATTACTTTTCAGTTGTCTTGTGGATCAATTTCCATTCTCCTCCACCTCTCAGAGTAAGATGTAGGGCTCTGAGGATGGGAACACTGAACCTTCCACTGTATATTAACTATGAGAGAGTTGTCAGATATGCAACTGATTCATCACAGCCAAAATAATGTTACAGTAGAGGTCCACAACATTGCTGTCTATAAAAGGGCTATCTTTGAGACGGTCAGAGCAACATTCTTTTGCAGGGGAAGCAATTTTGATGAAATGAATCTTACTGCTCATATACCTTTAGAGACCCCGTTATCATAGCAAAGGTGGTGGAAACATGATTTTCCCATTGAACATTGAAGTTAGATGGGAGTGAGTTGATATCAAAGCCTACATTATTAGTAACATTACCTACTCAGCCTTCATTTGAATAAACGGTTATGTAGTGGCTGCATTTTTTTCTTCTTTCTCTTCCTTTGTGAATCTCAGTGGGAAAAAAAATCCAAAGAGACAAAGAAAATTTAAGACAGAAAATTCTGTGTGAACCTGCATATCTGCAACTTGCACTGAGAAGGGGTTTTTTAAAAAGCAAAAGTATTACCAGTAACTAATAAAAATCAGTGTACAGCCATCTTTATAGAAGAAAGGCCTTTATTCTTTTGCATTGAGTCACAAATGATCAGTTGGTGTCCCCATCTGCCACTGTTCAGGAACAGAATTCAGCACTTGGCAGGCCCATTCAGAGCTCCAGGGATACATAATGCTGTTAAAAAGTGTTAAGTGGTCCATATGACAGTGACAGTTTTCACTTAAGAAGTACTTACCCAGGTTAAATGATACAGATAGTTATAGCATTCTGTTAGTGTGGCTTTTGATACGCCCATTGATCAAACACAAATCTTGCTGCTATGGGTATCATCCTGAACTATTCTGACCAAAGCTTCTGAAGAGTCTCCCCTGCCCCATTCCCTGTTCCTGCCCCTCTCCCCCCTGTTTTGTTTTTTCCTTCAAGATAAGGGAGGGAAGCGAGAAATTATCTTCTTTGATCTCTGATGAGGAAGGGAAAAAAAGGCTGTTCTGTTCAGGCTTTTGGCTAACACAACAAACAGTGTTTAAAATTTAACTTTACTTAATTAATTAGTGATTCTGTTTAGTGCTGTCTGATGTTCATCCAAAAGGTATTTTGGAGCTTGAGAGCTGAACATCAAAGGATATTGGGTGAAGATGGTCAAGGAAAGGCATTTAATCTGGCAGTTGCTGTTGATGAAATACAGCCAGTTGGGGAACAAATTGGAAAAGGGAATAATAATCTGGAAAAATCCAGCAAACTCCCTACCTTCAGCAAAATCACTCCAGAAAGTGTCAGAAATCTAGGTTTAGTGTTTAAGCATGTATGAGTTGCACCCTAGGTGGCAGAGAGAGAGTGTATTGTCCTTTGTATCTTTACCTCTAGTACAAATCCTTTTTTATGGTGAGGAGATAGTAGGAAAAAAAAAAAAAAAAAAAGAGGGCAGACCTAGACAGAAGCCCTTGATTCTGTATCAAGGCTTGGAAATAATTCTACTCATATATGTCAAATTATTGATGTTGGCAAAAGGAACTGAAGCTTAAAGGGAGGTTGTGTTGCAAAAACCTGTGAGTTTGACTATGTTATTGATGTGAGAAAATGTTGTCTGAACATGTGACTGAGTTTCGGTTTAGCAATTCCCAAAAGGCCTAGTGGTGACTTGTCAGAATAATTTTCTGATGCCTGAATGTTTAAAACATATTTTGCTTCTCTTTCTGTTGGGGTTTTTTTGTGAGCCATCACATAGTCTGAGTCACTACCCCTCTCTTCTGTGGCGGTCTCCCCCCCTGTCTGGTGCTAGAAGTACATCTTGTGACATCTTGAATGTGCACACTCTGTGGTATGCAATTTAACCTCTAATTTGTGTTGTGACCATCAACAGGAAATAGTGAAATAGAAGAAAATTACTTATCTCCATATTTTCAGGTTGAAATACCCATCCCAGACTAGTACAAAGTACTACTGGTACAGCTGTTGCTAAATTGGTTTTGACTTGTCTGACTGGACTTAAAAGTGGACAATTAATTACCCTACAGTAAGTTTCAGAGAAGGCAGCTTGATTTTTATTATTTTGAAGGGTGTGTCTAATTAATCAGCTTCAGCTTTCAGCCAGAGAAAGTTGAATACACGCTTTTGGCACTAACCCAGGACAAGCCTGGTTTTCTATGCGCTTGTTCTCGTGGCTGGGGGGCAGGAATGTTACTCCTTCCTAGTCCTATTCTGTCTATGTTCATTTCCCTCTGGAGAAGAGGACGTTTGCTCAAGTGAAGTTATCTGTCAGGGGTGTATTTCAATTGTTGCTGGAATAAAACCAAAATGTGTGCTTAATGGGAGTGATATTCTTAATCCATGGCCACCAGGAGAATTTAGAAGTTAAATCTGAATGTGAATGTAATTGTTAATTAAATGACTTCTTAATTTGGACTTTCAAACATAGTTATTGCTCTGGTTCTTGTGCAGTCAGTGAAGAATGTCAGTTGTGTTTGTCAAACCTGATTTGCAATTAAAGAAATGTTGACAGAACCAGATAATTTAGACATCAGAGGCTTCAGGAAAAGCGATGCAATTCTCTTTCTGTCCCTTTTGTCCTCATAGTCTCTTACTTTAAGTTCTGTTGCATCTGTTAGATCTGTAAATTGGAAGTGAAACTTTTATCCTATTGACATCAATAGGAGTTTTCCTAGTCATCTTGGTTGGACCAGCTCTTTGATGCTCAATTCCACCAGTCAAATATATAGTGCTGCTGAATTTCAATCTGAGCTGTTACAGAAGTGCTTATGACTTCATCTCCTTGTCTTGGTATGACTATGCATTTTTTAAATTTTCCTTTTATCCTGCTTCCCCACAAGTCTCAGGTCTTAATGCATGGTTGTTTTTTTCAGGTAATTCTGACCCCTTGTTTCTGGTAGTGGTTTTAAAGAATTGCCTTAGAATTAAGTCTATTCATCTTGAAGGGAAGACATTTCACTTCAAAGGGTTTGGTTTCAGGTATGCCAGGTGCTGACTTTCATAGGTGGCATTTTTGTTAGTTCTCCAATTCTACCTTTACTCTACTTTCTCTCAAAAATTACAGAGTAATGACCCTGTTAAGGGAACAGTTGATGGTAATGTCCAGTTATAATTTATCACTGTGGAATTGCATAGATTCTCCCCTAGCTCTGCTTTCTGCGTTAAGGCGCTGTAATCCATTACATGCCTTTTGGAATGGCTATCATCCCAAAAAGTCCCTGAAGTAGTTCATCTTTAGGCTGAGTTCTTCTAAACTGTAGTGCAGATTTGGAGTTGATAGCTGTAACTTACACATGAATATTCATCAGAGTTGCATCCTATTTTGTTTCTGGCCACAAGATCTTTTTAATCCATCTGATCAAAATGCTCAGTAACGTTGAAAAACAGAGTAAAATTGTCCTTTGAGAAGGAAGATCATTTGTTGCAAACATGGTGCTTTGCTTGAATGAGGCTTTGAGAAATTTGAATTGACAAGCCACCTGAGTGAGGGTAAAAGTTTAAACCGTCACTTTTCTACATGAGTGCAGCTTTATTTTGGCTCTGCTTTTTTCCCCCTCTTGTTCTCAGATGCAGGATGGACGTGAATGAAGAATGGTTTGGCTGTCTGAAGCTTAGTATTCTTGCTCATTCCACACATGCAGTTTTACCTCAAATCTGGGATTTTTTGGTGATTCCTAATGAGCAGCTGGAATTATTACCCCCCTCTTTTCCTAGGAATGAATAACCCCTGAAAAAAACCACGTAATTCTTCAGGGATGAGTCTTAATACCTTTAAACTGGTGTTCATTCTCTCTTGCTCTTCCTCCTCCACCTCAATTATGAGCAATTGGGTGGTAGTAATTAACAATCTTAGAGAGAAACATCTGCTAGTACGCTTAAGCCAGTCAGTTTGTTTTTCATGAAAGAATGGTATTTCACAATTTTTCCAAGTTAATATTTTTCCTTTATTGTCTTTCCAATTTCAAATGTTGTCCAGACACATTTTTATAGTGTCTTAAGGTTATAGAAGTGAGTACAAGACCATTAATAATGAACAAGAGAAGAGAACATCATAAAGAAAACATATGCAGTATTTCAATTCATGAAACATTCTGTTAGGGAACAATGTTTTTGAGAGCATATGGTTATTCCCATGAGAAGCAATAAATATACTTTTTTTTTTTTCTTCCAGTTGTGGATTCCCACAACAAGGGTAGATTTCTCTGTATATTCATCTATATAGAGAGCATTCTCTTTGTCAGGACTTTTTATCTGAGTAGGGAGGTAACTATTTTTGCACAGATGATATATTGCATGTGGACCTATTTCTGATGGCCTAGACTCTGGAAACACAAGTCTATTAATTCTCCACACTCCTTTGAGATAGCAATCTTGTCTGGTCTAGTTTAATATCACTGGCAGAGCTAAAAGGAAGTTCACATTGTGAATATATGTGAATCTTGGCATGTGCCTCACTGGTAGATCACTGTTTACAGACTGCCAGTTTTAACTGACCCAAGCAGACATTTTCATTTTATTTATAAGTAGGTTCACCATGTGTTTGTATCCTTCATGAAATTGAGCACTTGTCAATAGTCAAAACTAAGTATAGAAACAAGATACCAAGTACTTATCCTTCTCTTCTCAGATGGAACAGTTGTACTCCAGGACGTATTTTTAAATGCCCATTGGGTTTGGATAGGGCACGTGAGAATACATGCAGAACACTTTACTTGATCACTTGTAAATGTTATTTTAATACCTCCATATTCCTCTTTAAAATTTCCTCATTTAGATTTCAGTTTTCTTTGCTGAATGAAACTTGACATCAGGATGAGATCACCAGATTTCCCCATTTCATCTGAGCTCCAAAATCAGTAACTGATTTCAAAGGATAATTCCCTGGAGCAGCAAAGCCAATGAGTTCTTCAGATCAAGGGTCAGCAAAGCTCAAAGAGGATAATTCCTGGCATACAGCATTTAAACTCTCAAGGAGTGTACTGCAAGATGTCTCCCCTCCTTCCCCAATGATTGAACTCTTGTTTTCTGAAAAGACTAATTTGTCTGAGCACATTTTTTCCTCTGTTACATAAGTTATACATTAAAGTGAAAGCTTCCTATCTGAACACACAAACTAGACATCCAGAAAGGTTGTTAAATGTGCCAGTGGGTGGGCTCTTCCTGAAGCCAGAAAGTAACTCTGT
This sequence comes from Chaetura pelagica, assembly GCF_000747805.2. Lineage (NCBI taxonomy): Eukaryota > Metazoa > Chordata > Aves > Apodiformes > Apodidae > Chaetura > Chaetura pelagica. The sequence continues at coordinate 2,891,460 of NW_009953205.1, read as the reverse complement.
GCCATTCCTCTCTGAAGCACCCTTTGGATTGGGGAACTCTGCTGCTCTTTGCACATGCCAGCAGCTTCCAGCCCAGCAAAAGAGAATGGTGGTGGAAGGGAGAGAATGCTCTGTAGAATATTATATTTTGACAGAAAAACCCAACAAAGAGTATTGAGGCAGGAAATAGTCATCTTGTGCTGGATCTGCTGCCCAGTTCTCTCAGCCTAATGTTGTTTGCTACGGCAGTCATTTGGGATGCTGTACCTTAACACATAAAAAAGTATTTTGACCATTACATACCTTTATACATTTAAAAACATGTGTGATAACAGGGGTGGACTTTTTTTTTTTCATTGGTACACTTTCCAATGAAGCTAAGGGTCATAGCTTTCATTTCTTTCACATTCTCTAGAGAAAGATTATGGGGGTTTGCAAAACCCTCTCATACAAATGTTTCTATCAGCTTAGTTAGAACTGTTGATGTGAGAAACTGATCCCTGGTACACATGAGCCACTGCAAATCTAGGACTGTATTTACTAGTTATGAAGAACTGCTGTCAATATAACCATCCCTGTGATGAAGGCATACTTGAACTTTGCTGATTTTAGAAGTAAACAGTACAGCTGGGCTAAGATAGACAACAAAACATTGTCTTTTGTTTTATGGAAGTATTTTTGTGGCCTTGGCTTTAAACTTCCAGGAATATGGAGTTGTATTTATGGACAAAGTGAGTATAAATCAAATGACCTTTCTTCAGATATACTTCAAACTTCTGTGTTGTAAGTGATGTTCATATTAATATGAGACTTCACCATGATAAACACTGTACAAAACCCTCTTAATGAATAGCCCCTGTTCATTTGATAACACCAGCTTAAAAGGACAAGGGAAAAAACTGCTTGAAATGAGCTTTCTCTTCCTTTAGCTGAGCCTCCTGCTTAGATTACATTTTGTGTAGGG
>NW_009953205.1:2887972-2890329 GCF_000747805.2 Chaetura pelagica | reverse complement strand
GGAATCCTAACATGGCTTGGAATAAAAATCAAGGTATATCAGCGTACATGTATAATAAACTAATAAACTGGCATTTGTACAGTGCACAGGAAGCGTGTGTATTGGGAAGCTGGTGTTAGTATAACATCAAAACTATGAATAAGTATTAAAGTCAGAAAATCTGCAAGGTTTGGGTGTCTGCTTCATTCCCCCTCTCTTTACTGCACAGCCAGAATCCTTTATAGTACACTACAGTTTTGAAAACAAAACCAAAAGGTAATACATTAGTGCAAGTGTTGTGTAAGAGATCTTAGCTTTTGGAATTTCTGAGTATAAAACTATGGTAAGGGTAGATGTAGTTACATTTTTTTAAGATAATTGTTCCATTTTAAATGTGAAATAAAATGCTGGAAAATGGCGGATATAATATCTTAATTTCTAGTACGTTAATGACTTGCTTTCTTAGGAGAATGCTTGGGAGGCACCTCAGCAGTGCTGGATATCAGGAGAGCCACAGAGTAAACCCAGTTTGAAATGAGTCATTGTGAACTGGAGGGGATCATGTCTCCTTTTTTGTAAGGAATCTGACTTTACTGAACTGGCTCTTCCATGAGATCTTACTTACAAAAGCATCACCAAGAAATAGTTCCTGCATTGGGATAAAGGCTTTGGGTAAATGCAAAGGCTGCAGTGAAAGAGAAAAAATCCTGACCTTAAGATGCACATTCTCACAACATCTTTTATTTTTTGAGGAGTAGGCGGGATTACTGCTATGCCTAATGAAGTATGGGCTTAACATTGCTGGCAGAGATTATGAGGATGTATAAAAGATACAACTAGAAAGTTTGAGGGTAGGGTTAAAAAGTCTGTGTTTATTTTCATAACACTAATTATTATAGAATTAATTTTCTTCAGATAAGAGGTTAAGTGCCTCTGCGGGAGCCAAAGGCACAGTTCTTGAGCATTTGTGTTTTAATCCATGTGAGAAGTGTATATATATTTCATGTATATATTTTATATATGTTCTGTCTGATATATGTTAATATTGATGCTCTTTATGAGGGCTATTGAATTATACAAGTATATAATGCTTTAAATTGAAAATTTGGTGAAATACTTTTTTATACATATTTGAAAAGATGCAGCTTAACCTTTTTGGCAGGTAATGTTACCTTTTGGGAGGTAGTAAGGTTTGGTGTGTTATTTGGAGAGGGAATTTGGAACAGAAGGAGGTTTGCATTTCAGCTTCATTACTTCATTCACTGCTGGTGAATGCAATGTGTTTTTGCAATATGTCACATACTTTCAATATTCTGCAAGTTATTCAAGTTATTTACAGTAACAGTTCTCCTGATTTATATTCTCACAATACTGTGTTTGAACTTCCTGTGACTCTAGTGATGTTTGTAGGAGAGGCTGTGCACCAAAAGCTGTTGGTAGGTTGTCTGCTGAAATTATCCCAGATGCGTAGTGAACACAAAAGCAAATCAAGTATAATGATCTTCTCATACAAGTTTCCTGAAATCAATCTCACCCTAAATATAAAGACAGATTTGAAAATGTAAGACTGCTTTGACATTTCCTTATGAGCACTTTTTCTAAAATATGTTTTTGCAGTGGCTTTGCCTCCAGAGAAGACAGATGGAATTTGCAGTGCAGATGAAAAGAAAGCAGAAAAAGAAAGTGACACAAGCAAAGGTTCCAAGAAGCAACTGAAATTTGAAGTAAGTCCTCTATATTTTTTAAATTGCACTGTACTGACATAATTATGGTAGGAAAATAACCTCTGGACCAAATACTGTCCTCTGATGCATGTGTACAGCTCCCAAAGGTTGTAATGAGTACACGAGGAAGCAGAATTGACACAAGTCTTACTGCTGGTGCTCCTTATGATGTGATGAGAGAGACTTATTTCCAGATTTGGAAACAATCTAATGACAATCATTCCTCTGTAGGATCTGCAATGTATAGTAAGTAGAGGTGTACAGTTTAGTCCTTTTACCTATAAGCTTTTAATTAGTAATATATTATGCCAGCTACCTTGTTATCAAATCTTTAGATTGGCTTTTATGGACTACTGCACTTGTTTAAATCTGCCTAGTGTAAAAAATGTTTATGAAAGCTTCCTTAAGTATGGTCTTTTGTGCCTGGTCCTCCAAAGTGAAATAACCCTGACCTGCTACACAGAAAATCCGTCAGATCACATGGCAGGAGGATAAGGATCCTGGAGGGGAAGGAGTCTGAGTGTCTATTTCCTTGTAGACTTAAAATCATAAAACTGCCAGACATTGTGTGTAGATGGCAGGGTTTTTTATATAGGGAGTGATTTAATAAAGAAGAGTATTGAAACATACTGTCATCCAGCTAGAGGGTTATCT
>NW_009953205.1:2881550-2887926 GCF_000747805.2 Chaetura pelagica | reverse complement strand
CTCTTTGCGCTCCAGCAGATGTGGCAAACTTCTACCTTTCAGTGCTGTCAGCCTGTCACAGTAATGAGCTTTGCGTTCCTCAATTGCTATATAAAAGACCATGCAGCCACCTTGCAGCATGGCTTGAGTGTTTGTTTCCTTCTCTGGATCAGATTTAGCAGCCTAGGATGCTTTATTTTTTACTGTTTTAAGGCTGATTAAAGGAAGTGGCTTCCCCATCTGCAGCTGAGGTGTTCCTGGGCCTTGTGTGCCTTGGGGGGAGGTGCAACTTTTTCTGCCTCTTTTTTTTTTTTTTTTTTTTTTTCACAGTGATAACTCTTTTTCTAGGCACATTTTATATTCTCCCTTGAGTAGCAGACATTTGCAGACAGGAAAGGCATGATAAATTGCAATTAACAGTGCCTTGATACTTGAATGTTGGAGGACACCTGTCAACATGGCTGATGCCAGAGTAGCTGGAACTCCTCTGCACCGGCAAAGTCTGTGTTTGCTCCCAAGTAGTTCTTGGCATGCCATAAAGGTTAGCACTTGGTACTAGGCACCATGACTAATGCAGGGAAGGTTGCCATGGCTCTTAACTAAGCAGAGCACATCCTCATATAAAGATGTTATGTTAGGCAGTGTGGGACAGGGAAGTATTAATATGTGGCAAGAAACCAGGTATTGATATTTTTTCCCTTGTTCTACAAATGAAATTTTCTCAGCTATGTAAGCTGGAAGCGAAGAGATTGATGAATGCTTCAAAGGTATAAAGGAATCAAAAATGCAAGTGTTCAGACAAGAGGTCTAAATCTGAAGTGGATGTGATTTGGCTTCTAAAGGTGCCAGGAATGTTTATGTAATGTGAAACTGTGTTTCCACAGTAGAGTGTGGGGCACTTGGCAGCTTTCAGCCGGGCTTGCTACAACTGAAAGAAGACTGACTGCCTTTGAACTCAGCAGGGGACAGGGGGTACCCGTAACTGCTGTAGGGAATTGATTTCAAGTCAGAAGATCAACCAGGTATTTTGAGCTCTATCATGCTGAAGCTATTTGGAGCTGTTTATTTTACTTGAATACAGTGGCTTTCGTTTTAATTGCACTGTAACTTTTCTGTTTTGCCTTGTTGTGGCTCTGGATAATTCTGATTGCACAGGTCTTGAGAGAAGGCAAATGAATTGCACCCAGGTGACCGGAGTCAATCAAAGTGCATCCTTTGTTCTTGACTGAAGTCTTGGTTTTGGTTTGGGTTTTTTTCTTCCCTTCAACAAATCGATTATTGCAGACTTTCCACAGCTCTCACACTCACTAACAAGCACAGTTTAAATAAGGACCAGGCACTAGGCCGAGGTCGTTCTTACCTGCCAGTTTCTAGGCAGGCTTCATTTCAGGAGCTCCAGTGGCATGACGCTGTATTGCACTAACTGACAACCTTTGGGTATCAAATATCTATGTCAAGGACAGGTCTCACTGGTGGGGATTTGTGCCATATGTCCACTTCATTCTAATGAGTGCTCCTGGCACTCTGGTGTACTGCCTCATCCTGAGAGTCTGTTTCTGTTATCTTTCTCTTCCGGAGTTAAGCAGAGCTTTCTTTCTCACTTTTTTGTGTGAAATAGTAGTATATTTCAAGAGCTTCAGGGAGTAGTTTTTTTGTACCTTTCTGTGTTTTCTACAATGAAGTAGAAAGCATCTTGCTGTTTGCCCAAAGTCTAGCTCAAAGGAGTTAGGATTATTGTGTGATTGTGATGAGACTCCTTCCTTTTGGTGGACAGAGGCCTCCCCAAGACTCATTCTGAAAGCTTCCTCCTATGAGGGAGGGAGGGAGGAAGGAAGCCAACCTCCTTCTGTGGAGAGTCTCCTCTGCAAACAGGCCTGTTGCTTTAGGTAATCAGCTGCTCTTTGCATGTTTCTTAGGAATTGCAATGTGATGTGTCTGTAGAGGAAGATAACAGGCAAGAATGGACCTTCACACTCTATGACTTTGATAACAACGGAAGAGTCACACGTGAGGTAAGCAAAGTACAGCTGCCCCTTTGTGTGCAGCGTTTGCTAACAAGAGAAGTGTTTTGTAACAGGAACATTTTTTTCTTCTATGAAAGAGAGGTGTCCTGCCAATTTAAACAGGAGTTTCCATGGACCCTTCCCTCCTAGAAACAATCCCACCAGTAGTTTACTGTTTTCAGATGTACTGTACCACTTTTCAAGCTGGATGTTGTTTAATATCTGGATTTAGTTTTAAAAAATAGTACTGGCATTTGAGTAGGAAAAATATCTGAAGCAACTCAACAACTAAACACATTGTCAAAATAAACCCCTGCAAATGTATGTTGTTCTGGCTTCTCTCCTGCTTTTCAGAGTTAAGCTAACCAAATAGCAAGGTTGCTTTCTGACATTCTTTCCAATGGGGCTAACTATACTGTTGTTTTCATGAAAATCAGGCTGATCTCTGCTTTCTCCCTCCAAATAGAAATAACATCGATGGTACTTGCTGGAGGACCATAATGAATGGCTGTCAAAGCATACTTGTGGACTTTTTATTATCAGGATGTCTTGAAATCGTATTTCCCATGCAAATAAGCCAGATAATAGGATGTGTAGATTATAATATAGTACTTTTTCAGAACTATTTCTATTCAAATTGAATACTACTTCTTCTAGAAGGTTTTCTTCTGAGATTTACTTCAATGTGCTGTCATTGATTTGGTTTTTTTTTGGTGAGGTGTTTTTACTGACTCCCATGCCTTCAGATGATCAACTGAAAATTGACAGGTTTTGTCTCTCTTGGCTTTTATGGTGGTGTCTGTGAAAATTACTAAGAAGAGATCAAAAGGAAGAGAGTAAATGCTGAAAGTATGGTGGCCTTAGACACTAAATGAGGGCAGAAGTTTTTCCTAGGTGACTGGAGGAAATCTCTGTTGACATTTGTAAATAAACTGTCAAATGTAGTGGTTATTCAGGGTTTTTAATATGTATATGAACATCATTACTAGGATTTTCTAGTTGTCTCTACACTGATAGTGCTTTGAATAGTCAACTTAAATCTCTGTCCCTCATGCAAGAGAATAAGCAGATCAAACTTTACAGGTCACATCCAGAGTTTCAAATGGAAAGATGAGCTATAAAGAGAAGGCAAGGAGAGGAGGGGTGGAGAAGTAGAAGTGTGTTTGTTAATGTATGGAGAACAGAGACCAGAAGAATAACTTGCCTGAAGTCTCAGAAGAACCTAGTGGCAGACTGAACCCAGATCTTTTGAGACCCAAGGCTAAGTCTTCATTACAAGGTCATCGTGACTTAAAGAATAGGGGAAAACCCACAAAGCCCAAACCCACACACATGGATGTCCTTTACATTCAGGCATGGGATTCCGATTAATGTCAGTGGGAGTTCCATGTGCTGAACATAATGAGAATATGCTTTTAAGTATGTATACAATAATTATTTGTGATTATGTGGTACACCAAAGAGCTTAATTTGACTGTACTTAGAGAATATGTTACAGCCAAATTCTACCTCTCCCTGCTACAAGAGCAGACTGCAGCTTAACTGAAACCAAATCTGTGCAGGGATTGAAATTTATACTACACTGAGGTCTGGAGGTTGCTATATTCAGGCTTGAACCAATGCCAAAAAAAATTCTTTTAAGCCAAGGAGCCAAATAGGTTGATAATTTTCAGCTCTTTGCATGTGACCAAAGATAGAAACAAATAGTATGCACCATTGCAGAGTTTCCCAGTTATGTTAGACATTTCTTTTGCAAGCTGTTCCAGTGCCTTTTGTATAATCCATCTTGTTGGTTGCCTTCTGTTGAGTCCAGATGCAATTTAAGAGTTGTTTGTGCAAGAATGATTAACGATAGCAGCTCATAGATAATCTTGGCCACAAAAGAGGAATTTCAGTCTCTTCAAATGACAAAGAATTTTTTGTTATTTTAGCCTCTTAGAGATTGGCAGTCAATGTAGCAGGCTTGATACTGTCATTTTTTAAGCAGCTCTGCTTCTGATCCAGCAAAGGGCTTAACAATGGTGAACGTTAAACGTGTGAATAGTTTCAATTAAAATGAATGGAACACATGCTTTGAGTTAAAAGTATGTGAAGCACATTGCTGGGTGAGGGACAGTCTGAGGGACAGAAGAGACAGTCTGAGGAAAAGGGCTGATCTGCACCAGTGCTATTTAGGGAGCTGATGAAAATGCTTTCAGAACCAGTCAGCTTTTGTAAACAAAGGTCCAATGTTCTTGTGAGAAAAGCTTAGTGTGGACCTGTTCTCCTTCTTTGAAAATTTCACTTTAATGTCTCCTGGATTTATAGCTAGATTTACAGAGAGATGAAATTTTAAAAATCAGATTTCTATCTGTAAATCTTGTGGTGCTTTACAAAAAGAAGTCAGTCTTATCATTCTTGTTTTTCCTGTTGGAAAAATGAGACACTGGAAGATGAAGTGACTTGCCCACCCACATCCATTTAATTTGATTCAAAGTCATTGAGTTTAAAACATAAGACTTCATGTTCAGAGAGTTTCCAAAGGAATACACAGTGTTAAATTAAGTTTTTAAGAGACATAATGTAGGTGGGGTGCAAGTGCACTAAATGTTTTTTTCATTAAAATGTTTGAAAATTGAAAATAAGTTATGGATTTAGTTACTGGATAAAATTTCTCTTGGGTTTTACACTAAGACAGATCACCACAAGAGCATTAAATTCCATCTTAGTGAAACTTCTTCTGGAACTTAACAACATCTTCAGAACTTAAAACTGCTTTGATATCCTCCTAGAGTCTGTATGACTTATTCTGTAGTCCTTATAATTAGAAATTCAGATCTAGTCATGCTTCTTGAAGAGATACACCCATTATGAAAGCATAATTATTGGGATAGCAAATTGTAAGATTAGCATTACTGCTACATTAGCATTATTAAACTACTGCTTTTTCTGTCATAGAAGACAACCATTTTTCAGTCCTTTTGGTAAAGTGGGAGATAACTTTTCCTGCTCTAATATGTATATTACGAAACTTGGCTGATAATGTTTCTCTTCACTGCATAAGAGGACAATTCATTATGTACTGCAGGCCTTTTTAGAGCTGACAGCTGCACTGTAATTATCTTCACTCGGGTATTTGTAATCGGACTTGAAACTTGGGTAATTGAACTAATGTGTTTTGATCCATGAGGTTTTATATTGAGCTCTCTGAATGTAATTATACTTCATAAACACTAGCTGCCTTTTTTTCTTCCTTTTTTCTTTTTTTCATCCTTTCTTCAAAAATTGAGTTTCTTTGGTGAGTGGCTGCATGTAAGAAAGTTGCTTCTCAGAAGTTAAGAAAAAAGAAGGAATTTAATCTAGACTAGTTGTGGACTAGATAGTAAGTGAAGTTCCTTTCAGGTTCCAAATAAGAATGATTCAAAACCACGTGATCAGACAAAGCTGATGTTGCAATAAAAACATCCTGCTGTATGTAAAAATCAGATTAAAAAGAAAGTACAAATGAGATATTTGTACTTTTCTTTTTCTGAAGGAAAAGTAATGAATGGGTATTGATGTTTCTTTTAATGAATTTTCCATTCTAAAGTTGTTCTTTGTATCTTACATTAAATTTCTCCTCTTATGTTTCCTTTCTTTTTTTTTTCTTTATCTTTTAGTTATTATTGCTCATATCCTCTGTAATAAGTGGAAAGGTTTGAAGTTATTTCTTCATTCAGAATTTAGCACCAAAACTTTGACTTGAGGAAGGATATGGGCTTTTCTGGGACTACTGTTTATCAGCCTGACCCCTATATTGGAATTTGCTGATTCTGATTTATCAACATTGTATTAACTTGTAATATATAAACAACAGTGGAATGAACAGATAGAGCAGTAGTGTCTGTCTGTATCAGAGAGGCCATCATGTCAGCCATTAGACTTGGAGAATTTGTGCCAGAGTGAATTAAGACAAAATATGACTTTGTCTTTTGGTTTTGAGGGAAGCCAAAGATCCACTTCAAAATAACTTACAAAAAATCAAACTGAGTGTTTTCTTTCAGTGTTATTAAACTCTGTGGGTTTTGTTGTTGCTGTTGTGTTTTTTGGGGTTTTTTCAATTTTATTTGGCTTTTTGGGGGTTGTTTGCAAGAGTCTTATTCTGTTAAATAATTTCCTCTGGAAAAACCTCCCAGTTTCCTTTACAGAATCTCTAGTTTTCTAACTAGTCCTATGATGATAAGCTATGCTAATACTGGAAAAATAGGTTTGTTCCTGTACCAGGATTGTTCCTTAGAAATAAAAAACTGAATGCCTGCAATAGAAACTTTTTCATCCATTGGAGTTCTGTAGGGAATGAAGAATACTTCAATGTCATTTGCTCTCATTATTTTTTACAGACTCATTAATTTCTCTGAATGTTGTAAATTCCTGCT
>NW_009953205.1:2878831-2881147 GCF_000747805.2 Chaetura pelagica | reverse complement strand
TCCTGCTGATCTCTTCCTGGAGATCTGTACTGTGTTCTGTGGAGACTTGTGTGAGTGCAGCATCCATGGGTGGCCTTAGCTGTTTGCTTTTTAGTATTTCTAATGCAAGTACTTCTGACAATCTATTGAACTTTAAAATTTACTTTGTTGTATTAGCCGCTTGATAAATAGGATGTGAAAAAAAACATACAGATTAACAGTATTAAATCCTTCAGCCCTGGAAAAAACAACTGTAAAGTTCAATAAGCAAGTCACCAATAAATCTGGGTATGGCATGTGCTGGCTGTTTGGATACTGCCCTGCAAGCATTTGATTTCCTCTTTGTGGAAAAATATCACTGTTTAAATTTTCCTACTTGATTAAATTTGCTATTCCAGCAGAAATTCTGCATACTAGAAGCCCTTCAGAACTTAGTTTCATCCCCTCTAAATATAATCTATTTGCTAAAAAGGAGAAAATATTTTTTTTAGTTCTTATTTCTCTTCGCCCATTTAATATACTAATTTAAAAATCTATGATGATTTTAAACTAGAAATTGTTTAAAATTACATTTCAGTTTAAAAAAAAGGCAAATTATATTTTTGACAAAATGGGAGACACTGAAAAATCTGTTCTTGTTTATTTTAAAGGGAGGAAGTTTGAGAAATGTGGGATGCCAATTTTTGCAGGACATGCTGAGCAGTCTTAAAGCAGTTGCTTAATCACGTGACTAGTAAAAATCATAATCCTTTGTGCAGAAGTTAGATTATTTGGTAGGTGATCTCTGAGGCATGCTGGTTGATGTTCCAGAAGAGAGGAAAATATAACCAGTTTTTATTCTTGATCTTGGATGCTAAATTTCTTGAGGAGTGTGAAATGCACAAGCTGGAGTGTAGAAGTTGAAGCTGTGTCAATGGCTTTAGTCCGTTCTTTACCATAGCCATTACCATATTAGCTGTCAAAAAAAGGGCTGTGAGAAGGCATTTTTAGTCACTGTTCAAAACTCATTGATAAAGACCACTCCTACCAGATCAGTGCCTCAGGAATTTGTATGTTATAATTATGAAGCAGTAACTGGAAAGCAACAGGAAGTTCAGGCAGCCTTATAGCTGGTAGTTCAACCTGGACCCTGGTAGGTGACAGAGCAGTCAATGACCCAAGTAAACTTGTGTGACCAGATCAGAACTGTCAGTTTGCTAGAATTTCCAACCCCAAATTATGACCACAAGTAAATGAATCCTGTAATAAAAATGTTGTTGTCAGTACTTAAACGATCAGCATAAGCATTAAATGGTTACTTGTGGATATCCCTAACCTCGATCTTGGTACACATCCAGCCTGAAGACCATGTTCATTCAGTGCTGGGATGCAAAACAGTTCAGATTGCCATGGAGGAAGCTGGGTATTAAACATGTAATGAAATGCACAGGCAGCAGAGCACAGCACCAAAATGTGTTCTGGTACCTCTGTGCAGCCTCTTAAACTCCTTGGAGCCTGGATGTTAATTTGGGTTAATTCAGGCCTCTCTGGCTGAGAGATGTAAATTGTCCTGATGCGATATCTGCATGTATATATTTCTGACTTGCCAAGTATGTGTCACACAAATGCTGCATCTGGCCTTCCTTGGCAGCATTTGGGAGTACTTTTTAAACTGCTGAGTCAAGTGGCACATTGGATAAATACCCTCACAGAACACAAGGGGCAGATCGTATGCCCGTTAGAAAGTTCTGCCTCATCACTGGAAAAATAATGTAAAAGGACAGTGGGAGTAAAGACTTTTTCTTTGCTTGTTGAAGTTAAAATAGACTAGATGATCAGCTTGTACAAACATCTGGCATAGCTGAAAAAAGGAAGGGGACAGATTATTGTGAATGAAAGAGTTGATAATAACCTCGTGATAGTAGTTTTGTGTGGAGAGATGCCATGTTGGCTAACCAGCACTTGTTAAGGAATGGATGGGAAAGGCTCCATTCACCAAAGTGCTGAGTGTATGAAGCACTGTTAAGAATAAATATGGTGCCTTGGCATTCTGCTGAAGGGGAAGGTCTGGCTTACCAAGGTGCAGGATTATAGCACGATTATCTAGCACAATGTCCTAGAACATTATTTACGGAGGGTATATAAGCAGATATGTTTTGTTTGTCTGTCTATATTCTTGCTTGAATGGTTTTTTCTCATAGATCAAATAAAATTCCAGCCCCTTGATCTGGCTGTTAGATATGGCTGTGTCTATTTAGAGGTCTGGCTAGGTTTCAAATTAGGGTGAAAGTGTGAGAAGTGAGATGTGATAAAGAGCTGTGAGGTGTCCACCAGATTGTCACTGAGCAGTCTTTCCCT
>NW_009953205.1:2871438-2878762 GCF_000747805.2 Chaetura pelagica | reverse complement strand
TTTCCCTAGTTCAAGCTTTAGACGGTTGCTCTTGTCACAATCATAGGAAGCTGCTACTGGGATGATAGTAACAGCTCATATAGAGAGACTCTTGTGGCAGTGGTACTAAAATAAGTCAGTAGGGAAATAAGATAGATGGCAAATTCTGCTCTCTTTTTATGAATATGTTATCTTGAACTTACAAGTCTGGAGAAATTCCATAGAGAGGGTACATGTTAAAACAAGGCCTGGACCCACTTAGGATTTAGTTATTCATTCTGTATATTAAGCTGGAAAATCACCTACTGTAAAACCATTTGTCCCAGCTAAAAGGTCAGTATTTCCCTAAATCCTGTGTGAGCAGAAACTAGTGTTTCTGTATCACCTTTAAAGCTGATTAGATGAGGAGTGTGTCTTACACTGACTACTGAAGTGCTGGGACCTATTAGGGCACACTATACTTTGAGCTGCTCTTGTGGGCATGACCCCTGGACTAAGGAGAAGTTGTAGAGGTTTTGAATGTTTGTAGACATGACTCTTTATCCTCAGAACCAGTTACACTTAATGAAGGATTATTTCAATATTTCCTTTGTGCTCATAGGCATCTGGAAGGAACTTAGATACTAGGTTTAATCAAAGAAACAGGTTAAATTCTCAGATACACTTTGCATGGGGTCTTTATAGCCTGCAATGATCAATATGCTTTGGCCTTATGTTGGTGCCCCAAATCAATTTTGGTGAAATCCCTCTGGGGAAAACCAGTGAGCCAAAAGATCTCCTTTTCAACCTGGCAATAGGTAGTACCCTATTTGAGCCTAGCTGGGTTAGATCAACCTGAGAGACCATTGAGCATCACCAGCTACTAAGCAGTGTTTCTCCTGTTTGAACCAAATGGCTTATTAAAATTGGCTAGTGTTCTTTCTGGTATAGCCAGACATGTAAGCATTTGGTCATGCCCCATTGCCTTCAGAGAGGTGTGTGAAGAATATTCTGTAACAGACCTGACTGGATAATCTCTGCTGTTCAAAAATAAAAGTTTAGAACTAGTCTGAGTTTTGCAAATAAGCTACATTGCCATATGTGTACAGTAGAGTGACATTCAGACATAATTTACTTCCAAACCCGAGGTTTACATATCTGCCACTTCTGCTACTGGTTTTCCTCTAGATAATCAACCAGTTAAGTATTACAAGAAAAAAACCCAAAAAGTACCAAGACTGTTATATCCAAGACTTTCTTCAGTTGCTGGATTTGTTTTGGTCATGTGAATTCAATTTTCAGTGCAGTATGAAAGGTTATCCCTGGTTTCTGTTGAAACCAAATAAAAGAAAAGGCAGAACACAATCCTGTAGATTCATAGCTGGGGAAACCTTGAATGGCTTGTGTTTTTATTATTGTTTTGATCTGGTTTGCCCCATTTAATACATCTTATGCCATTTGATGAAGAAGAATATGGAATGTACTTGAATAAGCGTTTTCTGTGTCTGTGAGCTATATTAGAGTCTATATTGGAAAAATTAGGAATAACATAGTAGAGAAATGGATCTTTTCTTGTAAGGTTCTGGGCAAGTTTACCTTTTTAAGTTCAGGGACTTCTGAGGATATTTCAGCATTTAAAGGCCCCAAGTCCAAAACGGTTCTAAGTTTCAGAACTGTAGATTTCATACCTTTTTCACAATTGTGTGTCTTTTTGTGTTTCAACCCAACTATAGGATATTACCAGCTTGCTTCATACCATCTATGAGGTAGTTGATGCATCAGTAAACCATTCTCCTAGTTCCAGCAAAACTCTGCGAGTGAAACTGACTGTTGCACCAGATGGCAGCCAGAAGAAAAAGAGTATCTTGTTAAATCATACTGGTAAGGATGGTAAATCAGCTGTTGGAAAATACACAAAAAAACTTCCAGAATCTCTTAAAAATCTATCTTCATATTTTGTCAATACAGCTTAGAGGCAAACTTAGAGGCAAATAGTCATGTAGGGACTTTGAACCTCACAAACCTGTTTTAAGATTCCAGGTACAAAATTGTCTACTTTCCTTTCAATGTCTTTTAAGCAAATTAGGGTTCCCTCTCCTGATTGATTGCTTTCTTTCAGCAACAGCAATAACCCATGGTTGTGAAATTGTTTGTGTGCTGCAAGGCAGATGTAAAGCCTTTTCAGCTTGCACCATTTTAACTCTGCTGACACTTGAGCACTCAGTTTGTATGGAAACAGGTGTAGTGGTATAAAATGTTTTTTGCAAGTGCATAGCTAGCACTGCTGCTGGATAAGAATAAATAGTTAAACATAAGTAACCTTGATGAATTTATGCATAAGAATTGCACTCTAGTAATAGTTGTATCAGCATAATTACTGCAGGAGATTAAGTAGTACTAAATTAAAATATTTTAAAATAATACTTCAGTAGAAAATGTGGGCTTCTTATCCAAAAAGAAGAGCCTTGTTACCTCTGTATGTTTTAATACCTACCTACATGGACTCAGTCAAGTGCAGACATGAGCAAATTTGTGCTGCTGGGGAGTTGTGTAATGCATTAACACAGCACTGAGCTCCAAACTACCAAAACCTCCTGAGGGACAAGTATATCAGCATGAATGTGGCTTCATTTAACCTGTCACATGGCTTGCAGCCTAACCCTGACTCATGCCCTGCAGTCTGTCCTTATGTCTGCATAAAATCTGTCTTGTGGATGAAGGCACTTGGGAAAAGGTTACACAAAATGATACGTTACATCTTGATCTACTGACAGGAAAAGGATACTTGCAATGTATCTTGTTATGCTGATCAGCAAGGACAGTAATGTGTGAATAATGTACTTGCTCTTGTTGGCAGATTTGCAGAGTGCCCGGCATAGAGCTGAAAGCAAAGCTAATGAAGAAGTAAGAAACTCTGAGAAGAAGCAGAGGCCTTCTCTCAGGTAAGCAGAAGGAACCATGTCTCCTGACAGGCACTGGGATACCTATGAAAAAAACCTCAGTCACTGATTTCGTGTTTGCTTGGTTTAATTTAAAAAATAAGGAATTACATTTTTCACTTTGGAACCCTGAGCAGATTCATGAGATTCTCATGATTCATGAGTTACTTTGTATATTAAAAGAGAGGAAACAAAAAAACAAAAAATGCAACTCTGTAGCACTCACGACTCAAATTTTCTTCTGTTGGCTCTTTGGAGGACATGCGGTGTCCTTTAGATGCCACCTGCAAATATTGTACTGATTAGTGGAATTTATAGCTCAGCCTTTTGGCTAAAAGTGTCCTAAAACCTTTCTCTGTCCTCCTTCCAGCTCATCGTTTTCACTGGTCAACTCAGCTCCAAGTTTTAATGACTTGATCTTGTTTACCAGGTCATAGCCAGACCTGCTTCTCCTTACCACCTTTCCTCATAAAAGAAGCAGCTTTGAGCAGGCACTGGGTGCAGAAGGAGGAAAGAAGGGAGCTCTCAGCAGAGTAGTAGACAATCAGCTTCGCAGCAAGTGAGCTACAGAAGCTCTGTCCTGCCAAGTAAGCGACAAGCAAGAGCTTCCACCATGCTTCTTGCTTCGTGCTCCACCCTGTTACGGTGGTTCTGGCTTACAGCAATTGTGGGGTCATTCAGCTCCACTTACCAAGTGTGTTTGTACACTTGGTAGAAGTAAATTCATCTGTTTCTTAACTCACAGTGACTTCTCTGCTGACCTCCCACCTGCCAGAAACCATGCTTCCCCACTGCTGCATCATTTTTGGGTCAACTTCTGCCTTCCAGAATTAGCTTTTAAGTAGTACCCATGTAAGAATTAGCCTGCTTGCTTAGAATCCATATATTTAATGTAATCTTGCAGGAAAATTTGGATAAATTATCTTTTTTTTCCATAAGTTTCAGAATACACTTCACCAACTGAAAACATACTTGTCTATTGTCTTTCAATGGAATCCAGTCTGTGACTCAGAGTGCCTTCACTTCCCATAAAGCACAAGCACAGCAGTTTATTTTATGAACAGCTGCAGGTATACTTGCAGCCACCTACAGTTTAGATTTTAAAAAGTTCAGCTATTCCCTAACAGAATGTACAATATTATTTTGCTCTGCATCCAGAATAGGCCTTTTTTTCTCAGAAAATGTGTAATCATGTGTATCTACCCAATTGTCATGAGTTCTACCTACCTGATAGATGTTATTGCACTGAGCTTCAGAGTATGAGATAATAATTTGCGATGTAATTTTCAAGCATAATTTTTTTTACAACTAAGAAAGATGTTAATCTCTTGCTCACATGTAAGTGTGCTATTCCTTTTCTGAATTTAGTATTTTAATGGATTGAAAAATTAATTAAAAGTAGGTAATCTTGATGTGTTTTAATGTAGATTAGTTGCTCCAAATAGGTCATCTTGGTGTATAGGTTTGTTTTAGCATTTTATGTTTCATGCTAAGTGTTTGCTGAAATGCTAGAGTAAGGACATTGAATAATTAGTTGCATTTGTTTCTTCAGCTGCAAATTAAAAAATAAAATAAAATTCAGTTTTGGCTTTCCTTTAATTTAGGGATATTTATCCATTTCCACTGAAATTCACACTCATAGAGATACCAACTGTTGGGGCAGAATCTTGACTCTACTTCATTTGTCCTTTACCCTTTTTCTTGGAGGCTTTCTAGACAGGACAAACCTGTATTTTGATCTGAGCAGATCAGCATCAAACACCCTTCAGCATCTGACAGTTTTTGTTTGCATCTCATTAAACGTGGACAGGACAAATAATGTCCTCTTCACACTGTGTATGTTGCAGGGATGTTTGTGCACTGTGGCCAGATTGCTAACCCTCATGAAGCTCTCCGAGGCTCGTCAGTATCTCACAATATTAATTCAGAGGTTTCCCCTTTGAAAGCAGCAATCAGGATTTGTGAGAAGTGCACACATTTTACAAATTCAGTCACTTAGGAATTCTAGGCAAGATGTGATTAATATTCAAGATAAAATAGATAGAAATGTTTTTATCTTGAAGGTGAGAGATAGATGCATTAGATTTTTCATCTTCTGGAAGCTACAGCCAGGAGTTTTCCCCTGTAGGGCTAATACAAGCATCAAGATCAAGTAACTAGATTCATAGCTAGCTTGCCCGGCACATGTGGTGCAAAATGGGTGGTGGAAGAGCACGGGTAGGCAACTCTGTGGATCAGGTATCTTCATGCCATTTTAGTTTATATTTCATTTAGTACAACAGGGAAAATATGATGCACACCAGCCTCTCAAACATCTTCCTTTTATCCATAGATACACATTCTCACTCTCTCTTTCCTGCTTATGGGATTTCTCCCTGACTGGCTTAAAATCTGTTATCAGTAAGCATAGCTTTCAGGAAATGTCCTTGTGTTTTCCTGCCCTGTGCTCTGTTGCTGCTCTGTTCCCTTTACCTACAATATTGCTGTGTGCTTGCTACCATCAGATTGACACTCTAGTGTGGGAATTTTAGAAAGGACTTTCATACACTCCACAAACACTTAACCAGATAATTTTTTTATTAAAAGCAAAACAAAACCAAACAAAAAAACCCCAGTAACAACACTATATATTTTTACACCCTGTGCTTGATGCATTGTTGATGCATGCCTGTGTCTTCCCATGTGTATGCAGGAGAGCACTGAGGCTGGATGCCAGATACTTCAGTTCTCAGAAGTACTTACAGTTCTCTTTGACATGGGAGCACATCTCTCATCAGTATATAATTGCTTCAGCGTGTATATTTGCATTAATACTGTCAAATGTCATCTGGCATGTAAGAAAGCTATTAGAATGCAGAGCTGTAGCAGTCCTGGTGGAGTTTTTCTTCACTGTCTTGATGAGAGATTGAATTTATTACAGTAACAAAAAAACAGGTTCCCTATTAACTACTTCATTTTCAACAGACAGTGCTGTAGCCAGTGTTGCTTAATTGTGTTGGACGAAACCAAATGATGTTTTCTCTGGGTTAACTGTGCATTGTCTTCAGCACATTTAAGTCCCAGTGGTTTCCATAGACAATTCATGTCTGGCAGCTTCAGTTAAGCGGGTTCTAGCCCCAGAGATCTTTTATGTTGACCTTCTAAAGTGTAACAACTTGCAAAGGTGTTTCTGAGGCAGAAAAGGTGCTGAGTTTGCTATGTATCCAAAAAAATAGAGTATCTGGACATTCCCTCTTTTCTGAGAGGACCCTTTGTCGCTCCTAGAGTTCAAAGCTGACACAGAGTCTTTAAAGCTTGCCTACTTTCCAGGCAAACTCTCCTCCATTCATGGGACTCCACCTCTATCAAAGTATAGTAAAAATTATCTTCTAGGTAGGTCAAGTCTTGCGACTTTTATCAAAGAAACCATAGACCTGTGTCTGACAGAGACACAGGAGACTCAGTTCTGTAATGTCCCTGAACAGTACTAGTCTAGACCAGCAAAGTAGTGTGTGCTGAAGCTCAGTGGGATCAGCAGCCTCTGGAAACCTGGAAATGTATTGATAGACTAAAAGTGGAGTACTAGGCACCGTACAGTACAGTATTTAGCAACTGGTGTAGGAGGCAAAGCCAAATTCTGATCTTAGGTTAACATCAGTGCAGTTGCATACCCACCTTGTGGTCTTGGAGATAGAGCTATCTGAATGACTTCATCAAGTTTTTTGCTTATCTGGTTTGTTATATTGAAAATAGTGTTCATATCTGCAGACATCCATTAAAATTGCTGAATTAAATTGGCATTATGAGCTACAATACTGTAAACCTCTGCCTGAGTTTTTTTCTACCTCAAAAATGAATGGTATTCCAGATATTCATTCTCAGGAAATAGTTCTGCTATAAATAAAATTGCAAAGCTGAGCAGGAAAAGGATTTGAGATTCTGAAGCCAGTGACTGGTCTGACCTTCTTAATTGTATTTTGGATAGCAGCAGTTATCTCTGGGTGTCCTACCAACAACTCTATTCAGGCTCTCTCTAGTTACTACACCTGTGCTGCTGCCTGTCTTTCTGAAGTACATAGAAATGAATGTTTTTCTGACACGAGACTTACCCCAGCGCTTCCTGACAGCAGTGGGAACAGTCATGAATTAAAGAACAGGTTTTCTTTGGCATGTCCAAATTAGAGAATCAGTTGGTTTGGCCCTAAGACAGAATGTAATAAACCCTAGGAGCATTTTTTTTTTTTTTTTTTGCATGTGTAATGCAATTTGAAAGCCTCCTTTGCTTTGCAACATCGGGGTCAATTTATATGAGGGGAAAGAACAGTCAGTTCAGGCCTATCGACTTGGCAAATTCGGTCATGCAGAATTTCAAGAATTTGTTGTTTCTTTTGAGCAAATCCTGTCACTTCAAAGGGGCCATTAGTTGTTGGTTTGCAGATGGTGATAAG
>NW_009953205.1:2859540-2871110 GCF_000747805.2 Chaetura pelagica | reverse complement strand
TCCTGCTGACAGATATCACCAGAGTGAGAACAATCCAGAGCAAAGTGGGTGCTATCGTCATTGTGTTGATGAGAACATTGAAAGGAGAAACCACTATTTGGATCTTGCAGGAATAGAAAACTACACATCAAAGTTCGGTCCAGGTGATTTATGGTGCAACATTTTCATCTTTTATTTCTTCAGTTGCATGTTCAACATCAGGGACAGTGAATTGTGAACCTATGTGATTTGTCTGTAGTGACTTGCTGGAAGGAATAGGACTGTGTGAATACTGCAAGATAATTACTGGTGAAGGTGGTATCACAACGGAGTGGCTAATGTGCTGCAAGCCTGCTTTGAAGTACTTGTTTGTATAGCTAAACTTGGAGGTGAGCCTAGGAGAACGATCTTTACATCTAAATTGTTAAGTCTAGTCTATGGGTGAGGTGAGGACTGATTTTTCAATGTTAGAGCTTGTTCCCAAGGTGATACCCACACATCTTTTGTGCTCACTACTGACCCAAAGCTCTGAGAATGAAGCATACCTGGAATTTTGGCTTCTGTCCTCAAATTAAAGTGATTCAGATTTCCTCCCTTGTCCTGTCCTCTGCCAAGATTTCGCTGTTCTATTCACAGATATTTTGGTGAATTTAAGATAGATAGGGCCCAAGAGAAAGTGATGTAAAGACTTTTATACACAAATACACACACTCTTACGTAGATGTGTCTGTATATTTGTGTGTGTACTATTTACTAGTCAGAATTATTAAATGTAATTAAACTAGACAGCTATAATTGCTTCACTTCCTTAGGAAAAAATCACTCTGCTGATAATGCTATCCCTGCCAACTGAATGCTACTAATTAAAACTTGAAATACTAGATGACTAACTCAGCTTGTTATTTCCTAGGATCTCCTCCAGCCGCTCAAAAACATGACCCACCAAGCAGAGTTGTGAATCAAACTAGATCCCGTTCTCATGAACCTGAAACCTTCCATGCTCACCATAGGAAATCTCAAGTGCTGGATCCAAGCCACATCAATCTGGCTGAGAGTTCATATGCCAAGATCGCAGAAATCCAGCAAAGGCTTCGGAATCAGGACTCAAACAAGCACTTTGTGAGGTCTCCAAAGGCCCAGGGCAAAAACGTTGCTCCTGTGCATCCTGGAAGGGCAGTAAGAAATAAACCTTTTCAAGGGGCGCCCATGCCAATGGCTTCCCCAAGCGCACGGGTGGGCCAGAATCTTCCGTACCTCCCCTTGCAATCTCAACAGGTTCACAAGAAGCATAAGCAGAGGGCAAAGGAGAATCACCAAATGTGCAAAACCTTCCAGTCTGCAGGGACAGTTGTGGAAAAGGAACATGTGAGAGACCTGCCCACAGTCATTTTATATGAAGGCCAAGTTGGACAAATGATACAAAGACATGAACACCACCACCATCATGAGCACCACCACCACTACCATCACTTCTACCAGACATAGAATAGAATGTCCTCCAAGAATCATCCAATATGAAGGAAATGTGTTCTTGTGATATCAGAACTAAGGCATTACTATGATTAATATTATTGTTACTCGACTAATATTCAGCTAGCATATATTTTAGAGGTTATATGGAACTCTTGAAACTTACCCTATTTATATGTTGTGGAACTGCATAGCTTACTTAAACACCTTGTGGATTATTATTTTTTTTTAAGTGGCTTGTAAAACAGCAAACAGCTATAGCTTTTTGAGCTGTGATTTAATACAGGTCGTCAACGCACTTCTTTACAAGTCCTACTTCCATTGTAGTAGGAAAGATACTTCAAACACTCTTGCAGACATCTAGCTCACCAGTCTGCTGTATGTCGGCTGATCGCACACGAGCCTTTTATCAGGGGAGCAATGTTCGAGGGGTTGGACTCCAGAGATACTCGGAATAACAGAAAATACAAACAGCTGCTACCTCTAGTATTATTCAGATTTTATTTTCTTGTTATTGATTGTAATGTGCTATGGGGAGGGTTGGGATTTTAATATACTGCATTCATGTAGCCTGTTTGTGTTCACATCCTTTAAAATTAGCTTAATAATTACACGGAAGTATTAGTTAAATGTGTCAACAGAGCTACATTTGTATGACTTACACTTTATTTTCTTGGAGATTCTTCACTGACACAAGTACAGTCTGTTATATGCTGGGTAGTATTTAAATATACTTTTTTTTTTTGTGGGGTTTTTTGTTTTGTTTTGGGGTTTTTTTGTCTTCTGTTGCTTACTCTCCATTCTGTTTGGGGTAGCCATTTGAGAAGAGGAGGATATGAAATGGAGTTTTCAAAAGCATCACTAGACTTTAGTGCTTGGGCCATAAGTATCATTCATAGGGGTTTAAGAAGGAGTGGGGTTGTTTGGGTGTTGTGGTTTTTTTTTGTTTAAATCCACAGTTCTTTGTTTTGAGAAAGAATTGAGGAAAATATACTTTCTCACTTTAAATGTTGGCAAATAAATATAAAGTATAAATATAAATATATATATTTAAATATGCACACTCTCAGGTACATTTTGTTGTGTTTTAGAAATCTGTGGTTTGAATATTAACATTATAGTGTTTTTTTTCCACAATGGTGACTTTTTAGAAACATATGCCATGGCATTCTCTTGAGTGTCTCTGATTTAAATTTCCCCAGCACCTACTAGTTTGTGCTTCTCCCATTTCAGAGACAATTCAACATCTAAAAAAATGTATAATTCACAATCATTCTGGCCACTTCTACTTTTTCCGTATCAAAGGGCTTCCATTCCATGAAGGAGAATGAGACCATATTCACAAGATCTTAGTGGCTCCTGAGAAATTTTAATGGTCAAAAGCAAATTGGAAAAGTTTTTAAAAAGGGTTAGTACATTCAAGTTTTATGTTTTGTGGGGCTCATATTTATAACACATTCAGTTGGGGTTTCTACAGATCACCATTTTTCAGGTAGAAAGTGACTGAAAAACACCTATGTTGCTTTTGGAGCTTTACAGAACTCCTCACATAAAAACATAATTGTTCTATAAACGTATTTGCTTTTGGTTTTAATTATTTTAAATGTTGTGGTATTTTGTCTATAGTATATATTGTAAAATGTAACTATCCCACATTGTTGCAAGACCTTTATGATTAGGGTATTATTTTTTTTCTGACTAGTGTTTTGATCAGTTGAAAATGGAGTGTTTCCATACTGCTGATCACTTTTAGAGGGATGTTGTCCTTTCTAAGAGCATGGAGACATCAACTTTTAAAGAAAAGTGGAAAGCCTTGCCTTCTTGTGGAATTGGAATAGAATCACTGCTTCGTGGTAATTAGGTCCATCTCTTGTCTCCCTGGATCAGTAGTTGTTTAGACTTATTGTCCTCTTTAAAAAATCTGGTTTATTTTATTTTATTTTTTTTAGCTGTCAACAGTGTGTTCTCTTAAACCTAACAATGTTTTTAAAATGTGTTTGATCTCTGTGACAACTATACTGTTCTGTTTATTTTTAAAATTCCTAAAGTCCAAAAATATTTATATGGAGAATTTTCTGTATTGAAAATATGAAAAGGCCACAAATTTGGTTAGTTACCACTGAGTTGTTCTAGTCTAAGCCTTTTTTGCTGCTTGTGTATCATTCTTTTTCAATGTATATATAACTATGGACTGCAAAAACAAAAAGGCATTTATATGTCTAGTAGAAGGAATAAGCTTATTTATATTATAGTGTTAACAAAGTCTGATGTATGCAAGTGACTTACTTTATACCGCATGCAAACACGCAAGTGTACATTCCATCTAAGAAGGGATGCCATGCTATTTGTCTTGAAGATGTAATTAAAGCTGATCTCTTTTCAGTAGAGCATATGCTGGAAAGACTAGGAGGTGAGAATTGTTTCGTAGTCAATTCTTTTTAATGCAATGGAAAAGGTTCTGGAAAATGAGAGCGCTTTCAGAACTGTGGGCTTTTCTAAGAAAGGGCAGCAAAGGGGCATAAGTGCTCTTTCACCCAGAGATAATTTGCTGGAAAAGATAACAGCACCAATAAAAAAATCCCATCTGATTATATAGTGTGCAG
This sequence comes from Chaetura pelagica, assembly GCF_000747805.2. Lineage (NCBI taxonomy): Eukaryota > Metazoa > Chordata > Aves > Apodiformes > Apodidae > Chaetura > Chaetura pelagica. The sequence goes on along the minus strand of NW_009953205.1, from coordinate 2,867,058 downwards.
TACTAACTGTGGCAAGTGAACTCTGAAAAGTAACACAACTGACTGTTGGTTACAATCTTGCATTCATTTGTTTTGGTTTATTCTGTTTGGAGATTCAAAAGACAAATATTGCCTTGCTTAGATTCTGTGAAATACAAGTACATTTTAATAATGTGGCATCCCCATAATATAACTTTACACCAGCCATGTATGAACATACAGTATCTAAATACTGTGTTGCAGTTGTTATATGCTTTGTTTGAATAACATGTAGCACAGTTTCTTTTCACAGAACCTTAAATTTCCATATCTTTTAAAAATGTTTGCTTTTCAGTATTTTGTATAGTAAATATAGATGGTTTTGACTAAATGCTTTATTTATTTAACAGCAAAACTGTGCCAAGAGAACCCCCTGTTAATTAAAGTTTTACTAGTTCAGAAAGTATATTTCCTTCTTCTTCTTGTGGATTTCAGGGGCTTATTGCAATTGCTGTCAGTGCTTGCAGGATCCCAATGATGAAAGAGTTTGCATTAACATTTTTGCGAGCAGGATCAGGCCATAAGGTATGGACTGGGTATGCTTTGGTTTTATATTTAAGCTGTCAAGTTTCACAGTTCAATTTCTTGTCCCCTACTATCAGTTACTAAGTAACTGATTTTTCAGCTTGTTATTGATTCTAAAAACCTTAAAAAAAGAAAAAATATTATTTAAGTTTCTCAAAACTGTGACTGAATCCAAATTTAAAACAGATTAGTTGCTGGTTAAACAAAACATTTCATTTCCAGGAAAAAAAAATAATCAAGAGTTGAGTATATGATTACGATTTAAAAGTAAAATGGAGTGGCATGAAGTATTTTCAAATGAAAACAGCCTTTCCACTTACTTTTTCTCATTTTACACAAACCAATTCAGCAAAACTAAGCCAATCCCAAAATTTGCACTCTTTGCTGAGAAGATTTCAAGTGAAAAATTTGCTCAGTCCTACCAGCTCTAATTTTTGGGAAGCTGGGTTTTTGAAAAGAAGGATTGCTAAGCTCTTCTCACAACTTCATGACCACCTAACATGAAGTAAACTAAGCTAAAGATAGCAAAATAAAATCTCTCTCCCAGTGAAACTTCTGGCAAGACATCCAGATTCCCACTGGGTTCAGGGTGCCTATAATTGCATTCCAGGAATGTGGGTTTGAAATCTAGGTAATGTGCAGACAGTGACTTCAGTATTTATTTTTCATGCATCTTACTGTTGATGGTTTTGTAGTAGGTAATATTAAATGCAAGTTTTACTGTAAGAGATCAAGCTGGTAAGTTAATTAAGATTAGCAGCAAATACTGTGCTTTATACTTGTGTCATTGGAGGACATCAAGGCACATCCAAATGCCTTTGAAACATCTACACGTCATTTAGTCACTGTTAAAAATTAAGCCCCAGTTCTGCCCTAAGTTGATAAAGTACAGGTTCTGGCAATTTGGCAGACCCCAGCCCCCTAAGGCCATACCTAATTAAAAAGCCACATATATGACCTCTATAACTGCCTTCCTGCTCCAGTCATCATGAGCACAGAACAGCCAAGTATAGCTGGAGAAATACCTTAAAGGTGTATGTTTGTGTGTGTGTATATATATGTAAGTGTGTATATATATATGTATATGTGCGTGCTCTGGCAGAAGTTAGTGAATGGCACAAGATGGATTCTGTCAGAGGTGATCTTTTTATAAAGGGATAAGTACTGTGTATGCTTAACAGTCTATAAGTTCTCACATAAATATACAGATACAATTAATAGATACTGTTCCCCATATGTCATTGTGTACCTCAATGATTGAATGACAGATTTCATTTGTATTCCAGTTAACAAAAAATTTAAGCCCCTTAGGGCCTAAATGATACTTGAGAAAAATTCAACGTGCTAGAAAATTTGCAAAAAACATTCACCCTAATTTTTGTCTGGAGTATAGGCAAGAATGTTCATGTTTGGAAACATGTCAGCTAATCAAGTCTCACCTTTAATTACCTTGATGCAATTTATCAAGATTTGAAAATATGTTTTCAAACATGACTTATTCATGGTTTTGCTGGGAACCAAGTCATATTCAGCATCCTGTTAGTTGTCAGACTTCTTTTTTAAAAAAATGTACCAAGCAGAAACATGTTTGTAAATCCATGAAATAAAAATGGAACTTAATGTGTTTTCTAAATAGCTTCTGGAAGAAGATTTCTTTTCTAATGTACCTAGCAGCAAAAATTTTATCACATAAAGATTTATTTTCTATATATATTTGACAGCTGTTCTGTTGATTTGACTTGGAAAGGGCTATTTTGGGATGTTCTTGGCTTGTGTACATTTAAAATATGTTCAAAACGGGCTTGAAGTAACAGACATAGAAAAGCAAATAACTTTATATTGAAATTGTTCAGCACACATTGCACTGCATCTTATTTGAAATTTGGATTGTAGTTATTAAATAATAAGGTTTGCAATGACATTTTGATTTACGTTTATATTGCTGTATAATTCTAGATAATTTGATCCAACCAAGCTGAAATTACAGAAATCATATGGATGAGACCTTCTAACTTCTTTGTTTTAAAATAGCAGGACTTAAGGACTATTCAGATGGATTGCTGTGAAAGTTAGAGCTGTGGAGAAAGACTGGCAAAGGAAGGATGTAAAGATTTGACAAGTGTAGGAATATCACAGAACTGTCTGATGGAGAGGTGAGGATAGACAGATGAGGCAGGAAAATCCTGCATGTAGAAGCTATGTTAATTTTACTTTTTTAATCTCTTATGGGACATTTATTGGTCATAAAACACCAACAGCAGCTCACAGAATGCTTGTCACTGGGAAAGCTTGAAAGACTTTCTAGGAGAGGTCAATCTCCAGTGTGCAGCAGGAGGTGCAAGGAAGGAAAGCTGTAGATAATCACCACTAGGGCTGTTGCAGAGTAAGAAATTATGCCCTGGTTTCCTGAATCCTGTCCAAGCCAAGGGAAATTTTTTCAGAAGCAGCGATGCTTCTACAGGTGTTTTCAATATTCCTTAGAACATGTTTTGACTAGTAGCATCAGTTCTTTTCCTCTTTGATTACAAACACACATAAGTTAATCAAATGTTGCCCAAAGCTTCAATATCTGTCCTGATTTTTCTGAACACTAAGTGCTAACTATACCTTGGAAATCTACTGACACAAAGTATAATCTTTATATGACAAGACATGGCAGACTGAGCCTGTTTTCTGAACAGCCTGGTATTTCAGGGTCTGAGAGTAGGAAGCTCCAGGATTTTTGCAACAGTGCTGGAGACAGTGTTAAGGGGCTTAATAAATTTGGCAATGGGCAAACCTAAACAATATCAGGCATACTGGTAATTATGAGCACTGTGTTTTCCGCTTCTTATGACATGCTTATGGAATGGGTTTGTGTCTTCCTTTCAGTGCCTAGTCCATATAGACAAAGCAGCCTGTAATTGCTACCAGCTAAGAGATGTTCTGTGTTGGTGAGTGTGTACTTTGTGGATGAAGTCAGGCATTTCAGATCCTTCTGGTGCTGAGTTTTTATTCTTCCACTTAATCTTTTCCATTCTGTTCTATTCCCAAAGTATAGCACATTGAGGCTTTGTGAGTTTTCTAATAAAACACCTAACAAACTGGGCCAAATTTGTCTTCAGCTTCTCAAATGGAAGCCAGAAGAGCCCTATGCATGTTTTGGAATTTGGACCTTCAAATGCAGTTTGCTATATCATTTTTTCTTGTACTAATTTCAGATACTTGATAAGCTCTTTTTATGGTTTACAAGTTTTAAAAAAAAAAAACAAAACAACAAATAAAACTTTGTAGATTAAAACATTAATTTGGAGGTTGTATTTTGTCTGTTCTCGCTGGAGTTCTGTGAATGGTCTTTTTCTGTGGGCTTTAGCTTAAACCTACAAAGTGACTTTGGAGTGGGTGTTTATAGTTCTTCACTTACTTGTTCACAGGATAAGACTGTTGATAGATGAATAAAGTGCCACTTGAGGTTGTTAACAACCAGGAATTGTAACACTAGTTCAACTAAGATAAACAGTGAAATGCTATGGCAATTAGCATTAAGGTCTCACTTGGCCAGTGCTGATTTTTAAAGTCATAGATATGGTGCTTTTTAGATACCCTGGCCATGGAGTCTGGAGCTATTTATTCCATCGTTGCTCTGCATGCTGTATGGACTCTGTGATGTGTGCCCAGGGCATCCCAGTTCCAATGTGCCAGTAGGAAGCAGGAGTACGAAAATCATAATGTTTCAATCCGAAGTGACTAACCCTCTCACCCTGCAAGGAATGGAAGGGAGGAAAAGCTCAATTAAAGAGACTTGGAGTTTCCAGTAAGTACAAAAGTATGAAGGAAAGCAAAAAGCAGCACTGTGGGCCTCACATTCCTCCTGTCTCTTTACTACCTTCTCAGGGAATATTTTTTACTTTTTAAGTCTATAATCACAACTTGTTTCTGTTTGAGTGTGCTGTCTGTGAAGGCCATAGCCCTCAATAGTTCTGCTCATGTGACTTCCACAGGTTTCAATGGAAACTTTGTGCAGCTTTACTGGATCGGCAGATGTAAACAGAGGTACTTCAATTTATACTTGCTTGGAATCAGGGCCCTGGGGCACTCAGCTTGCACTGACTAGGGACAGGTTTTTGTAAGAGTTTTTATGATCTAGTAAATGGATGCTAGAATAAATTAATTTAGAGATGACAATCTTGACAGTTTAAGAATCTGAAAGATGGAGTCATTTTACCTAGTGACTATGAAAGAAAGGAGTAAGTCCCAGTGGTTTCAGCAGTGGGACTAGACGTTCATACCTTCCTCTGCTAAAAACGTCATCACTTTAATCCCTTTCCTTCTAACTGAATCATAAATTCAGCATCCGGGGATATTGTGTATCTGCTGATCTTCCTAACAATAGTTAATGAAGCTTATTTTACTTGGAGCTTTTTTTTCATATAGATAATGCTTTTATTGCACACAAATGTAAAGGGAATGCTCTGAACAGCAGACCTCACCATGAGAATCCTACGTGCCCTGATACCCAGCTCCCTGAGGATGTACAGGACAGAATCACTTCAAAGAAATAGTACAAAATTTCTGCCTCCAGGCACCAAAGAGGTATGTTCACTATGTCTGCAACCCCAACAGAGAAAACTGAGGAGCCAAAGTGATTCTGAGGCAAGTAACTGTTCCTTAAAAGGAGCATTAATGTCTCATAGTTCCTGATCACTCCCCTTAGTGCCAGTATGCTGGGTTTATGTGGATGCTCTGGGACGCAGGACAAGCAAGTGCTTGTACTCAGTAAGGCCTTAGATTCCAAAATGCTGTTCCATCCCTTTATTCAGAGATAGGGAATGCCTGGAAAGATGTCACCGTGAAAAAGAACTTGACAATTTTTTGCTGTTGACTCTCTGCTCTGCCCTTTCATGGGTTTAAAATCCACTTATCTGAAAGTGTGCAGTTACATTTTGTCCTTTTTCATCATTTAAATGCATCTTCTTGATCTGAAGAAATAAAAGCAATTTTTAAAATTAGAGATTTTGTTTTCATATGTGCTGCCAAGTTTGATACTGCAAAGTAACTGCTGAATTGGCACAAGCAGTTTGAGAGAGCCAGCAGATTTAGGAAGGGAGAAGATAAACCTTATTATGTTTCTTTGCCAAAGGAGAAAAGAAACGATATTGACTTAAATGTGGGAAATTTAAAAGGGGCCATATGTTCTCACTTTGTGCTTTGTTTCTAATAGATAGACAGAAATCTTTGAAGTGTGGATTGGCACAGTAGGGTGCATGCTTCTGTAGAGAAAAGATGCTAAATGGGGAGGATGTGAGGGGGCACATGAAACTCTATTAGCCATGCAACAGCAAAGAGAGAAAGGCAAATCCAATGATAATGTACATCTGTTTCAGGGAATTTATAAGCTTTGAACATTTTTTATGTGCAGATAAGTGGATCCTTTTCTTACCATAACTTAGAACTTCAAAGCAGATTGTGTGGATAATGCAAATTGCTGAAATATGAGATTTTCCTACAAAGAGGTTTCCAAAAAAGAAAAAAAAAAAAAAAAAAAAAAAAGCCATATTTGTATACTTTTCCATTCCTTTCTGTCTTTGTGTTTGATCTGCTTTAATATTAAATATTTCTGACGACACAGTTAGCCAGGAAAACAAAGACAGGAAATACTACTCCAGCTTGGCTTGCTAAGGTGTTAAGAAGGCTGATGGATAAATTCCCACAGTGTGTGGAATCTGTGTGTGGTATCTGTGATACTGCCACTTCACAGCTCCTTCTCTCTCCTCACCTTCCTGTACTGCATCTGTGCATAATCAGGCCCTTAAAGGGGAGAACAGAAACCTTTCTTATACACTGTCTTATCTCAATATCCTTTGTTCATGCCAAGCAGCAGCTTATGAATGCCAGCAGCTTTTCTCTACTTCTGTCTCTAAAACGTTGTGTTTTCCAAAAAAAAAAAAAAAAAAAAAAAAAAAATAATTAAGGCTAATTGATGCCTCAGTCTTTTATGTACAGTGTAAAAACTCTACAAAAATTGATTTTTATGAACTAGGAAATTGATGAAAAAATGTTGAAGTCTGCTGTTTGCATTCAGAGACTGTAGTTGAAACTGAGGTTCTGTGAATTAAACATTTGTCTCTGATATTACCACAGCAATATTGTAACATAAATTGAGATTTGTAGCCAAGCTGTAATTGTATCAAAGTCTGCCATGTCATAGGAATGTAAAACTCATGAGAGTGGCATGATACACAGCACCTGATGATAACACCACTGCCAAGGTTTGGAAGCAGGAATTTCTAGGATATGAGAAAAAAATATTACAAGAGACAAAAACTAGTGGGAGAGAGGCAGGAGGTGGAGGATACTGACATGGTAAATCTTGGGAGTAGATAAATGTGTGATTTCTTAACTGCTCAGAAAAAGTAATTGCTCTCTGAACTGGGTGGTTATGGCTGGACTTGGGGATACTGACTGCATGTCAGATGTGAGATCATGAATGTTCCAGATGAAAGTGCAAGGCTATGACATCCTGTGCAAGAAGTGAAGGGATTTTGAAAACTCATTTCTGGCATGTACTGCAGAGGTGCAGTCCCTTCCTCAGACTGTAAAGCCAGTTTTGGTCTTCTCCCTGTGCTGTATCTGCTGTGCATTGGGGTGCTAACATAGCCTTGGTGCTAAACACAAAGGCAACCCAAAGTGGGAGCTCACATCTCATTGCTCAGTCTTTGCTCAAGAAGGTTTCAGCTGCCAGCTTGGCATCTTCAGCAGATGTTTCTCTGCTGCACATCAGTCTGAACAGACCATCACAACCTCAGTCCTGGATTATTATTTTTTTCTCTAAATCCTTGCACAAGGTTGGTCACCCTCTGTCATGGTGGGAGATCCTTTGGGGAAAATTCCAGACCTCAATACTCTGAAATAAGCTATATCCTTTCTTCTTCTGTGATGTGCTTGCATGTCCAGCACTTGTTCCTCTGCCCCAAACCCGCCTCAGCTGAGGGGCCC
>NW_009953205.1:2831069-2859008 GCF_000747805.2 Chaetura pelagica | reverse complement strand
GGGGCCCCCGCAGAACCTCCCGGAAGGCCCCTGCAGGCACCTCAGCTGAGGCGGGAAAGCCGAAGTTGCAGCAGCACCAGTGCTGCCCCCTCACCTCATGCTGGCAGCTACTCTAAAGGCCTCCTGCTCGCACCCTGACAGGCAAGATTGCCCTCAAAAGGGAAGATTTTAAATTTTTTTAGCATTTTAGCTTTGGAAGGTAGCTCTGTGACAGGATGAGTGCGGGGGCGCAGTGGGATCCGTCCCCGTGCAGTCGGCTCTTCCTAACTGCAATTAAACAAAACTCCTGTAAGGTAACAAAAAAATTTACCTCAGGATTTGGGACAAAACTTGCTGGTTTAGGCATTCAGCAATTTAGACACCTTTACCAGGTGCTGTTTGGGTTAATTAATCAGGCGAGAGGCTGGCCTACAGCATTTACCCTGCCCTGCCCTTCTCATCCTTCCAGGCCCATGGAGGCCTCTCCCGGAGCTGCTCCATCTCTCCAGGCCTGCTGTCCCTCGGATGCCCAGGCTGCACTGGGAAGAGGCTTAAACTTGAGGCAATCTTGCCTCGTCTATTTACAGTCGTACCCCAACAGCAGGGAAAGGGCAGTAGGCAGCGATGTTGAAAAGAACAGCTGTATGCCATCAGACTAAAGATAGAAACATGAAGCATGCAGGCTAATTAAGTTCCCAAGTGGCAGTGTACAAAGTGTACAGACCAAACAGAACAGTGCCTTCTGCTTGTTTTGATCAGCTCTGTTTTTATCACTTTGATGAAAATAACTGCCTGATTTGTTGTTCCCTGTGGCTGCCAGGGGATCCCTCACACTCTGTGCTGTCAGAGGGTCTCATCCTGCTGGTGCTGCCCTCATGGTGAGCTCCGGACACGGAGCCATTTCGTAACAAGGCAGTGGCTGCAGCTTTTGTTGTCTGCGAATGGGGCCAGTCAGCAGCACTGAGTGTCAACAGAAAAAAAGTGTGGAAAATGTTTAGGACTTTTGAATTTATTTCCTGCATTTTTTTTTTTTTTTTTTTTTTCCCCAGCCAGCTTTAATATTAGACATTTTGACCCTAAATAAGGTGATGTGGGCATGCTCTGGCCAGCTTAGCACATTATTATGGACTTTAGGTTGGAGTTTTTTTCTGCTCTGATGTCTTTTTTTTTTTTCCTTTCAGGGGCCCCAGCTGCCTCTTGATTAGGTCAGTCAGCTGGCTTCCTAACCAGTTTGTAGGTCTGATAACTTTTGCTATAGACTGCGTATAAGATAGAACCACGCCCCGCTCCCCCGTCCCTTTTTTTTCCCCGCAGAGTTCTGAGTAGAAAAATGCCTTTAGGATAAACATGAAAAAAAAAATAAATCTGAAAATCAGCTTCTATGTGGAAAATGAATTTGTGATGTTTCAAAGTCTATGGTGCTTCAACAGGAGGCAGAAGGGACACTTTGGGGCCATAATCCCATGAACTGCTCTAGCAAGTTAAAGAGGGAAATGCTAGTGGCTCAGATGTGGTTCTGTAGCAGGTCCTAAGTTTTAAAGCTGAAGGGCTGTGACAAGTTTGAATTTTTTCCTTGTAACGATGCTCAGGTAGAGACTGAAAGATGAAAATACTCAGTGTGAAGAGATGCTCTTTCTTCTAGGTGTAATACTCAGCTCTTAAGTTTCTATTGCTAAACTCTTTCAATTAGAAGCATGGAGCTGACTTCAAATTTTCTTTTATTCAGTACAGCTTCCAGTGGACTCTGGAACTGAAATTCTTTTTGCCCCTATTGACTACACAGTATTTAGTCTTCTACGTTTGTTGTTGTATTTTAGTCTTCTAGTAGGGGGTGGAATTTCAGAAAGGGAAGAGGGATTGCTTTTTCTCTTGGGGAGCTACAGAGCATGCTCAAGCAAGGTGTTACAGAGCCTGGGCAGGGCTGCGAGGAGCACAGGAACAGCAGAAGTTGCAGCCTAGCCTCAGGGGGCTGCAGGGCCTGTTGGCTGCAGCTTAAAAAGTCCTGGGGGTGGCTGAAACCATGCCTGAAAGTAAGGCCCATTCAGACTAGGAAAGTTCCCTAGCCTGAAAGCATCGATACTGATAGAGATGTGTACTGCTGCTGCTACAAAGGTGTGGTTTGTGTCAGGATGTAGGCACCTTAAATTGGCTTAACTGCCATCTGAGTGTTTAACCTGCTTCTTTTCCTTTTCATCTCTAGTCTGCTGTTACACAGCTTTAACAAAAGTAAAAAAGGCTTTTTGCAGCTGAGTTGGTACAGACAACTATTTCTTTAAGAACAGGCTAATGCTTAATGAGAATATTTCAGGTGATTCATGATTTGACCGGGCCTTATTTTGGGCTCAAGAAAAATGGAGGAAAAATATGGCTTGCAGATGGTGTGCTTTTCAGTGTTTGGCCTGGGAAACAAAGGGAGCATGCAAAATTTCACTTGGCTAATCCGTATGCTCCAAACAATATTTTTCAATAATATCTGATAGGTAGCCTGAAAAAGGTGCTGTGGTACAAGCAGCAAAGGGGGGCAAAAGTGAGTGATTGTGATGCTGCTAAACAATGCAATAATGCATAACCCTCAAGCACAGCAGATCACTAAATTGTTGTGATATTTCTGTTACTGTAAGTGATAGAAATAAAATTATGAACATTATTCCTGTTAAACATGGCACTCTTTGCCAGCTAATAACAGTAGCAAAAGCAGAAAGATTCACATGTGTCTTAGAGATCAACAGACAGTCTTAGAGATCAACAGACAGTCCTCTAAGGTGGACTGAGTCAGGGCTTTGACAGGGAGGGATTCTCACTGGAATAATTTTGAAAGCAGAGGGTAGAATAACAATGTGTCAGGAGCACAAAGTCTGCAGAGGAATTGAATGCAGAGGGCAATAGTGACAGATTGAACTCCGAAAGGCAGAAATAAAAAGGTTAAGTCATACACAGAACTTCACACAGTCAGAAGGTGCTGCAGAAGCCTGCCAAATCTGTCAAAAAAACCCTGTACTAACAAAGGTATTTTTAGGCAATATAATTCTTCTCAAAATCTGCATTAATTCACAAGTTATTTTCTTTTCCTGACACTCAAAGTAGCAGCTGGAAAACCTCTTCCGTTCTTCAGCAAGTGCCTGTCAGCCAAGGGGAAGGGACTGATGCTCTGAGGCTTCCATTTTCAAACCTGGTGTATTTCAAGAGACTCTGAAAACTCAGTGCTCTTTGATCAGTTTTATTTGGTTGGCTCTAGCAGCCCAGATAATTGTCCAGGTAATTTTTCTTACTTTCTTGTTATGAGGTCTAGACTACACTACAAAAAGAAGCATTATTAAGCACATTGTATCTCATTTTTTCTTTTTTTAACGAATAGGTATTGAATGCAGCCATGCCTATTTCACAAAGACTTCTGATGTTGCAGGGGTCTGTAAAACATTTAATCACTGGAGTTTCAAGAAGGTGAGGTTTGTGGTTTGAGGTGAAAGAAGACAATATGACCATATGATAAACCATCTTTTAGCTTTGGCACCTACAAACTTGCTTGTTCTACTGCTTGGTAGTGGTAGCAAAGATAGGAACTGTAGCATAAAACAGGCTCAGGTGTTTGTTTTCTTTTAACTACTTGAGAGACATAAAATACATTTCAGATTACTTCAACGTTAGAAGGTCCATTGACAGTCCACAGGTTTGGGGTTTTGTGAGAAACCAGAAGGGGTTATTAGGATTGACCTGTGTGAGTAATTTGCTCTTTATTCTTGGTCCATTTGTAGTTTGCTTTCTACCTCTTTCCAAGTAACCTGCAAATCATATCCATTAGAGAAAGGCTTTCTCAAAACCTAAGCTTAATAAAAGGGTTTTTTTGTGCAAGTTTAACTGGATGGTGATTGCTGCTTAATGAAGATGAGCTAACAGGAATTTTCTGTTGGCTCCCTGCAAACTTTGAGCCAGATGAGGTGCTACATTTTGAGCTAAGCTACTTGAGTTTCATTCATACACAATCACATCTGTGAGTTTTTGCAGAGCCATCTTCAAAATCCCACTTGTTCACTTCTTTCAAAGACAGGCATCAACATAGTTTATGCCAAACATAATTTTTTAGGACAGTCAGAACATCACAGGTTTGAATAAAAGCAAAGCAAGCTAGGCAAGGTTTAGTATTAAACCTCTCTGTACCAATGTGTAGTTGTCTGACAGAATTAGGATCAGCTGGGCTCCACTGGGTAATGAGAGCAGGCCAACAGCCATACAGGTGCCACTTGGGCAGAAGAGTAATAGAGCGGGAAAGCTTCTGTGGTAGTGGAGGGCAGTTACAGGCATGGGCACACAAAACCCCATCCAAACTCCCAGTCAAGTCAAGCAGCATCTTTTCTTTGACTTTGACAGAAGTTGGATCAGGCTCCCTGTGAATTGTAAGGAACAGTTATATTAATCCACTGCTATATAGCTGTGAAAATCCTGTATCCCCTTCATTTGGACCATGGTGCAAGGCTAAATCACCATGGATATTCAATTGCATACTTGCTCATGTAGCAGTAAGAGCATTACCAGGTAGCATTTTATCTAAGACGAGTGCTTTCTACAGTGCTCACAACAAACCTCACCTTCTTGAAGCTCCAGTGATTAAATGTTTTACAGACCCCTGCAACATCAGAAGACTCTGTGAAATAGGCATGGCTGTGTTCAATGTGATCTCATAGGGATCTGATTACTGTTTTGGCTGTCATAGTCATTTAAGTGGACCTTCAAGAAAGTGTAACCCTTTCACTTTCAAACTTTCTTGGTATGCAAAACACTTGCTCAAGGGTAAAAGCCTTGTGTACAAAACCTACAACACAAAAGCCAAATAGTCAAACTGATCATATCTGTACTGGTCTTCAAGTGCATTACAGCAAGAAATGGAGTAGCTTTGGAAATGTTGTTTTGAAAAATTTCAACTTCTAAACTGAAAAGAAAATGTCTCTCTAAAGCAGAAAGTCTGGACTAAACACATTTCTGCTGAATCAATTGTGGTAAATGTTTGACATGTTATTGTGCTGGCACCAATTACTGATAAAATTCTGTTTGAAAGGAGTAGCACTATTGGTATGTGCAGAGTTTCCTTGCATCCAGTTGCTTAAAATGTAGCTCCTGCAGATGAAAAATGTGACCGAAGTTTTCATTCCCCTGCTTTTGGAGTGGGCGCATTACAAATGCACGTCAAAGAAAATGAGCTCTATTCTGACTTACAGTCTAGGCATGTTCCTGACAAACCACATCTGATGAGGAGTCTTAAAAAAATAGCAGAAGCAACACTGCCGGCAGCATAACTACAAAAGGGCTGGCCCCTTCCACCCATGAAGGGAGGCTGGTTAATCAAAGGATTTTGTACCAGGGAGAGGAACTGTGTGCTTTACATTGAAGCAATGCAGTCAAATAATGCATATGCAATGACCTAGCTAGGCAGCATTCAAACAAATCTCATTTAATTACATATCTTTTCCTCTCATGATATTCTTCTCAGTTCCACTGCAGTCTGGGAGACTGTTCATTTTGAATGTCTCTCGTCTCTAGCCTTGGACTAATTACGCACATTCCTACTTTCCTTATAAGGACAGGGTCGCCCTTCATTTCAAGCAATGAAAGAAAACCTTCCTTGATACCATTTGAAACAATAGAAATTAAAATTAAGAACCCAAATCAAGTCTTTCCTATTGCAGTATGCACCACTTTATGCAAGGGTATGACTGGCCTCCTCCCAGGATTATTGGCATTTTTTTGTCTTCTACAATGCCAAGCACCATTGCCTTGGGTTTCATGACCAGCATGAGCTGCTGAGTTGAGCATTTGCATAGGAATCAGAACTGCTCAGTTTTAATGCTGGGTCTCTGTTATCATGGCCAAACCAAATAATATCTCTTATTGCACAATTTCTTCATCTACAGCACAGGAAGGATGCTGCTTTTCTAAATCACTCTCAGTGACCTGTGAATGAAAAAACACAGCACATGCACTAGTATTATCAGTGTTAGGTGACACTGGGGGTCATGACACCTGGAGTGTGTAAAAGTCACAGATGCGAAACAAATAAGCTCTTTAAAAAGTATGTGTATTCATTTGAGCCACTGTAGTTTAGGCACTGGGGCCCATATTTAATGGACTACGATGAGATGTGGCTTTTCTTTTTATTGGGAACAAAATATTTATACAAGTTTGGTGGAAATGGCAAAGATGTTCACATATTCCTGGAGAAAGCAGTAGTATTTCTTTAAGGGAAAAAAGAGCAAACTACAAGTTCCCCTGGTCTTGGCAAATCATGAGGCGTTTTTCATTTTGTAACATCAAAGTCGGCTCCTCTTCTTTGATGTCTTCGCATGCTGTTTAAGGTAAAGCATGAATGAAGAAATGTCAATCTGCAAGGTGTCCATGTAGTTTATGCTGAACACTGAAGAGGACTTGTAGATAAAAGGCAAACACAAGGTTTGATAATGAATGTCCAACAAGGAGGTGTGCATATCTAAAAGGAAACACTCAGCTGGAGAACAGCTCTGCAAACCTTAAAACTCTGCTTAGCCCAAGTTTAAGAGATTAAGAAAAAGTGGATTTTTTTTTTTTTTAAAGTGTGGAAATTCCAAGACAGGAATGTGTAAAAATCCTTGTTGTTTTATAAGAAATTAGTGTTCTTTCAGTAGTTTTACTTCACATTCATAAATGTCCCACTGACTGTTTTTAATTTGACAGTATGTAATTCTGAGAAGATACAGAGTTAATATCGGGAAAAACATCAGAGAGGAAAGTATAAACTAGCACAGTACACTTCAGAAATTTGTAGCAGTTGCTTTGTGGTGTCTAGTGGCTCAACACTGGCAAAAGTTAAACAAAGGCAAGTGTCAATTATTTAACTGAGTTCATACCTATGATCTAGAGACTGTAATGGAGTGATATTCACTTGGGGAGGCTAAAGAGTTTTGGAATGAAGGGGAAGGTACTTGCTGGACCCAAACCCCACATTTTTCAGTCACAGGATATCTAGTGATGTTGCTGGAAACTTACCTGTAGAAGATGGTATTTCTCTTTATCATCCTGCTACTTGCACTGAATTTATCTTTCCTATACTTTACTCCTGAAGCTGCTGAAAATGTTGGTTTGTTGAACTGTGTGTGCTTTGCTTGTGAGCCAGAGCACTGGCTGTGCTGCCCTGGCAAAGGGAGCACTCACAGGGCCTCTGATGGGAGCTCAGACTTTTTCTTCACTGAGAAAGCCCCGCAGGGTTCAAGTCTGAAATATATAACTGTCTTAATATTACCATTTGTCTAGTAGAAATGGGACTGAGACTGCAAAATACTTGTGTTTCATTAACAGAGCATAAAAGCTCTGCAATGGGTGCCTGCTGTGGGGGGTTCTATAAGTAATGCATAAAGGTGAATTTCCAGAAATAGCCAGGCTCCCTGTGTGTTTATTCATCTGTATGACACTAAAATGACCCTTTTGCCCACTCGGATCAGAAATATTTGCTGGAAAACAGAGATGATGGGATGTTTGTTGTGTGATAGGTGAGGAATGAACATCCACAGGAATCCAGGGAAACAGAAATAAAACTCCGTATCTTTGGTCAAGGTGCTTTAATTCTTACAAGTCTTTTCTTCTGTTAGTTGGCAATACTTATAAGAAAATAATTATTATTAGAACTTTGAAGATGGGGAAAAGACAAGCATAAACATGGAGTGACTTTTCCTGTTTAAAGAAAATGTATCATTCAGAGCTGACCAAAACTCCCTGGAAACTTTGCAGCCTTGAGATCTTAACTCGTAAAAGGAGGCTGCACATTATAATGCCTGGGAATGTAGATACCTTATCTGGTTTTGTTCTTAGAAGTGGGACATCTTGTGAGAAGATAACATTATTAGTAGACAGGATGCCTGCATTTCTCTTGAAAGCTATCAACGACTCCTAAAAATAATCTCTTGTATTTCTTCAATTTTCCTCCTTGTCTATTCTACTTTAACAAAATAATGTGCAGACAAAAATCAAACAAACAAACAAAACAACAAAAGCTCACCCCAGATCTCCCTGCCAGATTCAGGCTCTTTTGACTGAAGAGGATTAGGTGTGGAAGAGGCCAAGGGAAAGTCCAAAGCCATCAGCCAGAAGTTTTTTTCTCAGTTAAGGTGGGACAAAAGTGAACAGAGATTATCTGGTTGTGATCAGTGTGAGCTGACTACATGCTAATTTACAGATTCATAGATATATGCAAGTGAGACCTGGCATGATTGTAAGACTCAGTTGTTAAATGATTCCTCTAGACTTAGATTTTTAGAGTTTTATCATCAATCATGGAATTCATGTCCATTAAAAAAATGTCTTGGAAAGGTCAAGAACAGGGAAACTTTCCTGAGAATGGTGTGCAACTGCTCTTCCTTTTGGAGAGCTCTTGGAAAATTTTCTACTAAATGCCATCACACACAAAGCTCCTCTGAACTTTCCCTATCCAAAGCTCCAGGATCTTGTTTTGGGATTTGAACAGATCATGAGATCCAGAAAGGAGATCATCGTGCAGCAGTACAGAAGTACAGGAGCAGAACTAAAATTGCCCATTATATAGTAACAGAAAGATAGATAATTACTTCTTTATTCTTGCATCAAGCTCTCCCAAAGGTCAGTAATGAAATCCCATGCTTTCAGTTTTACTTGCAGCTGCACAGTGGAAGAAATGTTGGGTTTTTTTGTAATAATATGCCAGACTACCCATAGCAATACAAGCAGCTGAAATAATGTGTCTTGAGCTAAGCTGGTGTGCCAGCATCTGAGATCTTTCTTCCTAAATTCTAAAAGTAATATCTGAGGTCTCATGTTGCCATTCAAAATTTAGGCTTATTTTAAGGTGCAATTGGGCTGGACAGTTCTAAAGAATAACAGTGTATTAGAAAAGAGATGACAAAAATATTCCCAAGACTTTTTCAAGGACTTCATACATATTTCTAGTGCAGTGAGCGGGTCCCACATGCCCTCAAGTTCACTTTAGCCATCTGCTGTGCAGATAGCAGGGAGGCTGTCACAAAGTGGAATTTAGCCAAGCCTGTAAAGCCCATCTGGGCCACTGAGCACACTCAAGTCTATGCTGTCATAAAAGCACTCAGACGTAGCCAGGCTGGGTTAAGGACAATTTGGTAGTCTGAACACAGCAATCCAGACCTCTCATGGCATTGTAGATATTTTCTTCACTTAGAGCCACACTAAATTGCTTATGGATTCATATAAACTCTGGTTCCAGCAGACCACAGCATCAGCCTTAATATTACATTTACAGAAGTTAATCTTTAATTCCGATTTCTTCTTTATGGAATCATAGTTACATATAACTCTTGGCTGAAACTGACATATGGTTTTTAGTCAAATTAAGTCCCAGTCTTATATAGTCTTTACCTTTTTGGTCCAACTGTTTCAAAGAAACATGCACATTTGCTTTATTTGTCTGGTAGATACCCAAATATTTGCTGGGAAATATAACTTTTGAGAAGAGAGATTAGCTTTCAAGCTCTGGGTCTTTGAAATGTAATCTCTGAAAACTACTGACAGTCAGTACGTGGAGAGTTAGTATTGTCTGACAAGGATATTTGTGGGGAGAGACTTCAAAATGCAATCCACAAGAATTTCAGGACTCTCAAAAGACTTCAGTAGTAAGAAAGTTTCACCCCTCAGCACTTGTGCAGAAGGAACTTTACTTGTTCTAGGAGGCTTAATCACTCATTTTGTTATGATCCTCTTTCAGTTCAGTTTCTCCAGATACAGGGAATTCAAACAGGACTGGCAGGTAAGGGGTGATCTTGGCATTTGAATCTGGAAAAGACAGAAGAACCAGTGGACTGATTTGTTCAAAGTATTTTCCCTCTTGTGGCTTTTGGACTGCAGTATTAACAGCATGCCATGCTGCTTCAGCTTGCAGCAGTAATGACGATTTTTTTATCATGTGTACTGTTGTTGGGCCTAAAAGCCCTATTCAGCTTCACTTGTGTGAGGCACTTCATACAAATCTTACAGGAAGATAATCCCTGCTTAGTAGAACAGATCTATTACAGAATCATTTTTCTGTCATACTCTAGCGCTGAATTTCAGAGCTGTTGTCACAGGAAGGCAGATGTGACTGCAATAGAGAGAACAGTGGGGTCTCAAATGGATCTTTCTTATATTTTCTGAAAGATATGAGATGCTTGAATGCTAGAAGGTTAGTGATAACCAAGGCGTCCTCCCCTCCATTTTGAAACCTTCCATCTGTTTAATCCCTTTTATTTGAATTTTAACTTTTTAGACTTAAGAGCTTTGATCTGGTTTGTCCCTCCCTAGAGATAAGCAATGGTTTTTTTCTCTCTATCTTCTTGTTCCTTTTGACTTTCTCACACGCTTCTGTCTTTATATCTCCTTCCTTGTTCAGCACAGTGTCACATGCTGCACTTCCTGAACCTGCAACCTCCTCCCATGCTCAAAGCATGTCTGTTAACAGAGTGTACAAACACTGTTCCCTTTGCTAGTTCCCTGAAAACCTGCTGCAACTGCAGTGCAGTCAGCTCCTGGGGGATACTTTGAACAGGAATCAGCTTCCTGGCTCATACACTGCACATTGTCTCAAAATATTTTGCCATTCTGCTTGGACTATAAGGCTCCTTGGATCCACCTCTCTCCCATACGGTACAGTGCAGAAACCTCTGACAGCACTTGAGAAGCAGTGGTTGGTAACAATAAGAAGAGTCTTCAGACAATTATATTTATATGTAAAAAGATACAGGGACATTTATGTATAACAGATGTCCCAAAGCAGGTGGAAATTATAATGTAGCTATGGCTTACTGCAATACCAGAAGAAGGTTGTTCCTAAAGCAGCACCTCAGGGTCCAAACCTGGGCTGTGCTATGACTACTGTTTTACTGGCACTGTACAAATGTATCATGTGAATCACTGACATGAAGAGAGCACAATCTAAACAGACAAGGTAATTAGAGTGCAGTGGATATAGAAAGACTTTCAAGTGCCCTGCAGCCTGTCAGAGCCAAGCCTCTTAGGCTTTACTCCTTGCTGCTGCTGACTAAACTGGCTGTTTTGTTTATTTGCCGGGGATTCCCTAGCCTGCAAGCTCCAGCCCCTTCTGTAAATAAAGGGACCATTAGGAGCCAAGCACCTTGATCTTTTAAAGGCACTGTGTACTAGTTCTGAAGATCCTTGCCATGAAAAAAAAAGGTCTTCAAAAGGGACTTATTTGGGACAGGTTTTATATCATGTAGCTAGGTGGAGCTGCAAGCTTTTGGACACCTATTGCACCATTAAATGGACCAAGCCCATTGGTGCTGCACGTTGTACTAATGCTCAGAGACCATTCAAACCCGGCTGTGGCAGTCAGTGAGTAGACTAAGCCTGAAGCACACGGTAAATCTCAGATTCAGTCTGAACTCTAAAGGGGATCCTGGGAAAAATAGCACAGTTAGGGCAGAGTCTGTCATATAGCAGAAGTTCAGTGAGTCTGTAGAGAAGACTGGTGAATTGGGCAAGAGCTTCTGGAAAGGGAAATCTTACCCCTAATCTGCTGCTGTTCAATGAGGTGTCAATAAGCATGTGCACATCAATACTTTGATTTTCAAAAAACTCTTTTCAAGGTGAAAGGAACCTTGAAGAAACTACATTGCCAAGAGGTTGGTGGACAGGTTATTTTATTGAAAACTGATTCAAAGACAGGAGAGGAAAAAAAAAAAAAAGGTTTGGCTTATATGTTACTTCTCTATTGCTGGGGACACAATACTGGTCTAGATGCACCATTGGCGTAATCCAGTATTTCGTAAGTTCTTCAATCAGCCACAGTCTTTTTTCCAGATAAGTTTGTAAAGTGACCATATTAACATCTTCTGTGTTATCTAGAAGCAACTGAGAGTGTTCTGTTCTCTGTATTTAGTGAATGGTGATATGCAAAGGAGAGGTACAAATGTTAAACAAAACTAGAAAGAGTCAACTTTGAGCCATCCTTGTTAGCATAACTTATAAACTTCTAAAGTAAACCATAAGTACCAGCCCTTTGGGATCTAGATCTTGGTGTCTTATCTTGAAGCACCTGGCAGCTAATTTACTGGGGGAGAGACAGTTAATTTTTACTGTTTCTGAATTTCAGTTTTAAACTACATTAGACTGTGTAGCTTTTTACCATGGTGTTCATTGTATCCCTTACTTAAGAAATAATGGGCAAATAAGCTGTCAGAGACCCACAAGGGATGATAGTAATTTTCAGTTTATTATGAGGAGAAAATACATCTGGAGTGATCAAAGGTAAAAGCTTTGCCCTCCGGAGCAAAAGCAGCCCCTGTGACAAGCAGGCATATTGTGGCACACCTGGAGGTGAGCCATGGGTTGAATGCCTGAGTCTTATTTTTTAAATTTCCATTAAGAAAAGGGGAATAAAATAGAAGAGCAGAGCTGAAGGAGAGGCGGAAGCTGAAAAGAAACAGAGTCATGATTAAAACAGACTGAAGGATTTCATCCCCAGCCGGCAGAGTTTTGCTGCTGGGTCTCACATGCTGCCACAAGTTTTCAAAACCAACAACAACCTTGTCTCACTGCAGAAGGAATAAAACAAACTTTAGCTCCTGCTCAGTCTCTCTCTTAGAACAAGAATTTTCAGTGTCAGTCAAGCTGGGTTTTTTTGACAGAAGCAAGATTTTTCCAACATGTGATGGAAGAGAGGGGGAGTAATACAGAATTGGCTTCTTTGTAATCTGAGGCACTGGGAACTGTATTTTTAAGTATGTTAGGCTTCCAAAATAGGAGCCTGGGAGACAATTAGAGCAGGAGAACATGGTTCTGTGATACTAAGGCAGTTGGAACTGTGAATAAAAATTATTACTTTAAGGAACCTTGAACCCCAAAATATCATTTGGTATCACGTTGAATCATGAATAAAGAGAAGAATACCCTAAATAACCTGAGTAGAAGGATGGGACATCCAGAGCTGTGACTGAAATTATAGGAGACAATTGAGTTAAGGAACTGAAGTTACAGGAAGAATTTGCTATCACAGAAGGCCAGTGAAATACAAGGAGAAGACAGCTTTTTGTATGTGAACTAGAGGTCTTTGTGGTCTTGATGTATTTAACAGTTTGTATGTAAATTCAAGCAGAGGAGGTGCTCTGTGAGCCCTTAGTACAAAATCAGGGTAATACCACATTTCTTGTAAATGACATGTGAATCTCATTTAAACTTCTTCAGCTTCAGCAGAGAAAAATATGTGAAAATGAAGAGGTGTGATGGAGTTAGAAAATACCTTCTTGAGATGATGAACCTTTAAGATAATTGTTTTTTCCAATGGCTTCATTCCTTAAGGCATATATAAACCAGGCACCTTAGGTACGGTCTGGGCCATGATGGGGTAAGAGTCCAGAAGCTGGGCAGCTTTCTATGGGCATCAGCTCTAATCATGACATGCTGTCAAAGAAGTTTGGGTTAGCAGGGTGGACTGCAGTCCTGCATAGACTCTGTGCTATATTGTAGTCTGTGAATCTCCAATTTACCATGCTCTGTTGTTCTTTGAAGAGACAATGGCTCTGGATGGAGAGAGCCCTAGAGCAATCTGGGCTTCAGGGCTTCAGTACATCTTGGCTGAAGTGAAAGCAGTGTTTTTAGCCTGACCACCCACTTCAGGTATTTTGCAAGAAGGAGGGGTGCTGAGAATGAAATATCTGACAATGATAATAACTGGCTTATTGCGTGCTGCACATACCACACCCCACAAAGTTGATACTTCTGTTTGGTCAGGGCTTACAGCACTTTTGGCTCCCTGCACACTTTCTGACTTCCAGTGTCTGAAAGCATGCTTACAAGAACTAAGCAGGTCTGTTCTGGTGCATTTAACCCTCTGATTCCTTCTCTTTTCATTCTGCAAATGTCATATCAAAGAAAAGGAAACATCCATCTAACTTTAGGCTTGGTAACTGGGGGAGGCATTTAATGAAGGTGTTATAATTTAAGTTCCAGTTTAAGCCACAGAATAAGCCTAAAATGAGGCCAGAATGTTCAGAAGAATCTTTGGTGATTTTTTTTTTCTTTAGATGTGTTGTAACCTGATATTAAAGATGCTCTTAATTCTTCAAGTACAGTGGACACAGACTTCCAAACCATTTGGCTCTATTCATGCTGAATTACTGCCACATGGAGTGAGTGGAAGCCAGTGAATAACTCTCTTCTCCTACTCTCCTCTTGTTAAGCCCCCCTCACTCCCCCACCATGGTGTAAGGAATAGAGCACTAAAGTTTCATCAAACCTAATGAAGTCTTGCCCTTTACAGATCCGAATTCACCTCTTTTTTTCCCCCCTTCTCTCTGAAGCACTTCTTGGTAAAACAACTAAGCTGAATTAGGTTCTATTTTAAAATGGTCTGCCGCTGACAACTTCAGTTCTACAAGCAGTTGAAAATGGCTGGCAAACCTTTCTACAAACAGCATGCAAAACATCACACAAAGCCTGGGGAAGAAATGGCTTTAGATGTAGGGATTATAAAAAAGTGAATACAATTTTAAGATAAGATAAAAGTGATTAAGTTAATGATGGATAATTTCACCAGTTTGAAAACTATAATTAATAGGAATTAATTGTATATTTAGAAGTTTAGCATAGTTCCACTAAAAAATGCTACATCAAACATAATGATATTGGAAGCCTATATAATGAAGAAATGATCCAGATGTTCATAAAAGCTTGTAAAGCTTTAGAAAAAAAATAGGCTGCATGAAGAAGCTCTAATGATAAAAAGATGCCTCTTGCTGTTCTGCTCTTCTTTTAAATACATCCTTTCTGAAATAATGATTATCATTTGCACTTTCATCTTAAGTTAAATAGCATATGGCTTTGGCTGATTAAAGCCCCCTCCTGGTATTAATCAGCATCTTAGTATCATGTTTCTAATGGAGGCAGCAGTTGCCCTGCTGATATTGTAAGCTTTTTAACAACATCTAAAGTCTGTGGATCACTGCTGCTGGCAAGAAATAGCTTTGAGCCTCCTCTTTGCAAGAGTGCTGCAAAGATGTCACTTACAGGTGCAGTTTTTATGGGTTTCTACAACATACTGTATTTTAAACATTTGCTGAAACTTAAAGTTTAATAATTACCTTTAATAAGTAGTCACCCATTTTTAAAATAAAGTCAGAGAACTTTTGAGCATGATAACATTTGAAACACAGAGACTTCATGGAACCCAAGATTATATGCTCCAAGGAAGTGTTTCTTTGCTTTTCAGCATATAGAAATCCTGAAGTCTGTCTGCATGGCCACCATTCTGGCCAGGCCAGCAGCAGTGCTCATAAGCTGACTTGACAGCTGTGGCACAGCTTCATGCAGAAATGGCCTCCGGCAATAGCTAAGCTTGGCTTTGGAGTGTTGTACATTTGTCACATCATCACTAAAATGCAAAGGGAGAACAGCACTAGTGCTGTGGTGGCAGTGTAGCTGCTCACAGAACACCTCAGGTGTGGTTGCTCCTTGTTGCAAGCACCCTTCTCCTACAAGCACAGGATTGGTGACTTAATGGGATTGTGCTGTTCTCTGTCACAGAAAGGTATAAGGGGAGGGGGGAGGATGATGACACAACAGGGGGAAGGCTGCTCGAGTTTGGCATTTCCCACAGGGATTCTGCCCAACCCAGCTCAGCTGTGGGGCAGAAGTGGAGCCCTGGGGCAAAGCACCAAGTACAGATTGCTGTACCACACTTCCTCTGTTTCTCCTGAGACTTGCTTTCTTCAGATTTAAGAATGCATCCCAACTTAGTCACCTTAGTTTTGTTTGTGCTGAATGGCAAAACAAACAAACAAGAACAAACCAGGCAGATCTTCAGCACCACTTTTTCTGTATATGAAGCAATTCTGAAGACTTGTTATCTTGTATTAGTGGTAGTAGAGTTTACATATATGGATACTGTTCCAGATCTGGAATTTCAGCCTTAGCATCCTGTTGGATGCTGCTTCCATTTGCTGTTTGTTGTATCTACCCTAAGGTATTGTGGATACACAAACGTCTACAACCCTCCACTCCTTTTCTGCCTGGATTGCTGTATTTAAAAAGTGTAGCATGCAAGGCATAATTCTGTCTTACAAATACATTTTAACAAAGCAATACTGTCATAACTCCATTGTTGCTGCCTTCTTCCTCATTAGCTTCCATCTTTCTTCTCTCACTTGTTACAGTAATATGTTCATATGTCAACTTCCTATATGCCAACTGGACAACTACTCTCTGCCCTTTTGTAAATGCCTGTTGTTAAACTAATGTTTTGTCCTTGTCTTTTGTAACTTCTGGACTCACTGGATATCACCGTCCACCATGTTCATTCTGATGGTTCAGAAGATACTTGAATACTTCAGCTATTGTGTTTAATTTGTCTTGCTCATTTTTCCTATAACGTATCCCAATGGTCATGCTTGTCTGCTGCTTCTGTTCCACAAGTTCATTTAAATTTTGAATCTTTGGCTGATGTCTTTGAACTTGAATTTTTTTCAGCTCTAAAAAAAAAAGTGTAGTTGTCTTCCTTACTTTCATTCTTGATTTTCTAAGTAATCTAAGACTAAGTTTTGTTTTGTTGTTCTTTTTTTTTTGTAATTTTCCATTTTTCTGCTCTCCATTTTGTTTTAGAATCAACTTCTACTAGAAGCTGATCGCTAGGATCTATTTCTTTTTCTGTCTCCTTGACTATGTTTTCTTGAATGAAAATGTCTTTACATTTTTATATATATATATTGATATTTAATGACCATCTAAATACTTATTTATTTTTTGAATACTAGGGCATATAAATCATACTAATGCTCTGAAAACCTGTACTAACTTATGCAAATAATTTAATCTCTTTTTCTTAGTCAGAATTGGTAATGTTAGGGCAAATTTACTCCCCAAAAGAGCTCCCCTAGGCAACTTTATGTCTTTTTTATTTAGTTATTTGCCATCTGTGACTTTTTTCTGTTCTATTTCTTTATTGGCAATTGATGAGGTCAAGATGGTGATTTGGCAGTTGCTGCCATCCACCTGTTTTTCAGCTCATTGGCCCATATGGTCGCCATAACATCATATAGATAGTACAGAATCTGCCTCTGTCCAGGGGTTTATTCATAATCGATTTCCTTACAAGCCACAAGGAAGTCCCTTCTGCCACTGCTCCATCTCACTGCCAGCAGTTTGCCTGAGGTCCCTCAAAGAAGATGTTCCAAAACAGCTGTTCTGAAAGGCTGTGCAAATCAGCCTTTCCATAAGTAACAGGAGAATCTTCTTCCTGTTTAAAAAGAACCACTGACATTGTGTTTCAGTTAGCAACCAACCACACATGCCTTTTTGCAAAAATTCCTCTTTGATCATTACAGTGCCTTCATTTTTCTTCCCCACTAATTCACCATTTCTCAGTTAAAAGAAGAGAACATGGAGTTAACACTGGCTGCACATCTCAGGAAGTGAGCAGCAGCTATTGCATCATGGAGGGGGATTTGCAATTGAGAAATGGAAAATGGGGGACAGTGGAATGTTCCTAGCAGCTGAATGCATTTTCTAGAGGTGAGAATTATAGTTCAGGGGTAGAAAACATAATTGTCGTTCTTTACTTTCTCTTAATGAAAAAGTGCTATTCCTAATGATTTTATAGTGACTTCTTCAAACATACTCATGAAGCATTATCGCACTGTGCCGAGTGCTGTAAAATAAGTAAGGAGTGTTTCAGTGTATTTGCTTAGAAGTCTGCAGTTCAGCTGCTGAATTCCACATAGAGCTGCTTCTACAGAGGAAGCAGAGCTGAGGCTGAAGCAGCATGCAAGTTCTTGTCTAGGTACTCAGTAGTTCTTTCCTTTCTGAATACTCCACAATCCAGTCCTTGTGTTTTTGTCTGATACCAGGGATATCCTTGGGGGAAGTAAATGTGCTTGCAGAGTGTTTCAGCTTTCATCAGTCTTTATTTACTGTGGGGCTGCTTACCACCTGAATCTCTGAATATGTCAGCTGAAGCCCTCCTCTAGGAACAGGAATGGCAGCAAGACTGAATGTTTTCAGCAGTGAACTGGAGTGGGTTTACCTTAAACCGCATTGTGAGCATGGTAGTAAGAAGGTCTACTCAGGTTCATTCTAGATTCCTCATAATTTCTTCAGATTAACAAATGTTTCACTAATAATATACACAATGATCCCATCAGTCTTAATGCAGATTCTGTATAGTTATAAACTGCATGACATGACAATTATTATGCAATTTGGGGGTTGTGGGAGCTGTAAACATTATAATAATCTGATTTAAATACTCAGTGCTCCAACAAATTAGGCATGATTATAGTGAGTTGATTTCTGCCTTGAATGCAAATGCGGTTTCAGCCAACTCCAATTGCAATGCTATAAAAGTACATAGGGAGAGCATGTGGCTCATAAAGTATTTTTAAAAAGGAAAATGTTGTATATATTAATGAACACAAAATAAAACCTAGGGGGAAATATAAATATACTTTGTGATGCTTATCTCAGGGATAATTGTTTAGAATTTTACATCTGGAACGGCTAGCATTTCAAAAGCTAAATATTTGATTTATACAATTTATTTTATTTATATTAGACATTCTCCACATGTCTGAAATTTATCTCTTTGCTCTGGACCTGCATCACTTGCAGCGTTATCTTGTACAATGAAGCTATAGTGCTGCACAGGCCTCACATGGTCCCACTGGAGACATTCAAAACCCATCTGGATGTGTTCCTGTGTCATCTACTGTAGGATTACCCTGTTCTTGCAGGTAGGTTGGACTAGATGATCTTCAGAAGTCCCTTGCAAACCATTTTGAGACTCTATGGCTATGACACTGTGCAATGGCAGATGCTGTATGCTAGCAATAGGCAGGTGTTCATTGTGTATACCTGTCTGGGCTTCTCTGGGCTGCTACCCAGAGTACCTGGAGTACTGTAGTGTGTAGGAGCTCTAATTTGGGCTAGCAAACCTAGATCTAGTTCAAAGAAAGAACAAAAAAATCAGTCAATTTGCCAGAAGCTGTCATTTCTAAGACAAGAAGCAGTAGATTGATGTGGACACACAGGGAATAAAGAGAAGCAATGACAGTATTGATCTGTATGACTGTGCATGCTGCTGCATGTTGTGTTTATCTGTCTCCTTCACAGTGAGTGAGGGCTATGGAGAGGGTATCTTTATGCAAACTGGCTTAGTTTTGCACTTGGATAGCTGGCTCAAAACTAAGAGCATATGAAGGATAAAAATCCTACTTGGGTTTAAGAGATAAAAGTGCCTGGGGGCAGCTAGAAGTGCCTGTCTAGAGATGAGGGAGAAGCACAGATGAAGTGTTTTTGACATCCAGGTTCTACCTTTCTTAGTTGTTGTGTATTGGAGTCCTACAAATAAATACAGAGCCCATTCTGAAGCAGTGATGCACTGCAGGTTGTGAACCACCAGGAAGAGCTCTGTTCTGTGGCTGAACAGCTGAACCCCTTGAGCACAACACAGTGCACCTTGTCTTCATAAAGAAGGGACATCACAGTGACTGCTATAAAGGTAAAACTGAAACTGGGGAAATCCCAGGTTACCACTGCAGACAGAACAGACCTGTCAGTAGAAATCAGGGTAGTACCAAAGATACCCATTTCCTTCCCATGTTATGTACTTAGACACAATGGCACCTCTCTGTCCCTTTCCCTATCTCCTTGTAAATATGCCAGCTATGATGGACAAGCCTAGAAGTGTGTCTCTATATTTCTCCTTATCGTCTGGACCTGAAACAGCTAGATGAGTAGATTGCCATGGGCTTTGAAGGTGATTCCAATGGCATATGTTAGATGGTCCAGCAGGGTGTGTTTCAGAACAGCACAGGCACCACTGCACTTCTGAGACATGGTGCATCACTTGTGCTGTGGCCTGAGGTGGGGCATTGTACAGCATGTTAGCTGTCATGCTAAAAGACTGCCAGCAATATAAGCTAAAATGAATTAAATATCAGCCTGTTGCATATCTGCTATAAGGAGAAACATTTGCAGTGATCAGTCAGCAGTTTATTGGCTAAGATCAACAACCAAGATAACTACAAATAAGTGGCTTTGCAGCCTTTTCTTCTAGCATGTCTTTTGCAATCAGTATGAATTATTACAATGGGTTTCAAGAGGTACAAAGAAAGTTCAGCTGTAGAAAAGAAAAGGATAAAGGAAAAGCCAATGTTAATGGCTTTTCCTTACCAAAGACAGCTGGAGTTCATAACTGTATCACTATTAGTCTGCACAGTGTCATTGTCAGTCTGAAGACAAAAAAATCAATGCGCTGTTTTCTTTTTTTCTTTGAGGACAGAAGAATGCAAGAACTAGATTAGGATAGATTAGTTCAAATATCTGGTCTGACGGCAAATAACACTGGGATCAGAGAAATAAAAATGCTGTATGAACTCTGGCCAGAAATTCCACATTTACTAGAAATCCAGTAGCGCTGTTGTTCTCTGCTGGGATGCTGTGATCCTCAGTGCTGTCCTGATTGGTCAGTTCTCTTAGGACATGGAAGAGGTTTCAAAAGTAAAATCTTCTAGAGAGACAGTCCCCATTTTAGCCAGAATATTTTGTGTCATGACTGCAACTGCTTTTGTTATTTAGAGTCAGTGCTCAAACAGTCCTTAAGAAAGAACCTAGTGCTTGCTCACAGCCAACATCCCAGTGTGACCTGATGAGGAACTTTACTTGTGACAGTGCAGCATGATTTTGGACATGATGGAAAAAACAAATTCCCAGTGATTTCTTACTAAAAATATCTTAGTATTTTACTAGGAAATTCTTGACCATATTTCAACATGGATAATGTAATTGTTAAATCCTTTTTGCTGACCTAGCCATTACTTGCTTCTCTTGCTGCCCAAAAGAGTTATAAAGCATTGCTGTATCCCACTGAACAGCTGATGTAAAGCACCATTCCAGCAGTTCCTGAAATGCAGCATTGACAACTCCTGCAAACATCACAGCATTTTTCTAAAGCTTTGATTTCTTTCCTCAATAGTTGGGTGAAAATCTTAGTTTTCATAAAAAAGTAAGCACCTCATTTTATGAAGATGGATATAGATTAAAAATTGTTTATATGTACTTTTATGGGACTATGAAATATCAAGCTCAGAAGATACTGAAGTATATTGTATTTTTAGAACACTCCTAAGTTTTCAGACCTGACCTGTGTGCTTTTAATTCTTGGTTTTGCATACTGAATTTGTAGAAATTTCAGATTGTTTCTTTCTACACTATTTCATGAGATAGTGCTGTTTGAATTAACTTTGTTTAATAGGTAAAGAATTTGGCAGGCTGAAATTCCAAAAAAGATAAATTGTTAGTTTATTACTTGTTAGGAAAATGTGATGGGAATACCATATTCCTTTTTTGATAGTTAAGAAATACCTGATTGCATGCAATGTAGAAAGTGGACCTTTCAGCTTACTAGTAATGCACATACTTCTTGTCCTAAGATAACTTATCTCCAAAGGAGGGGGAAAAAAAAAAAAAAAAAAAAAAGTGAACTTTCAGTATTTTTCCCACATGTGAGAAAAGAGCCCGCAATCTGTTGATAATGTGGCAACTGGCCCTAGAAGGGAAAGAAATTACATGTCCAGTTCTGGGAATGCCTTAGGGGAAAGCTTCCCATGACAGGCTGTATGGCTCCTCCACAGGTTTCTGTTGTCCTCTGGCCATCACTACTCTGGATGCATATTTTCTTGGTTCTCAAGCTGTATGTTACTGTCCAGTATTCGGTCTCTGTAGATTTCCCCACCTCATCAACTGGCAATGGAGTCAGCACTGATTTCATTATGTGTGCTTTCTCACTTCTATTTATGGATCAATTTTTTAAAAAAAAAAAAGAAAGGAAAAAGCCTTCTAAAACACATACTGCCACCTAGTGTCATACCAGACTCAGAAGATCCTCCACGGGCAGCTCAAGCTCTTCCCACTGCAAAAATCCTCGGCAGAAAATCCAGTTTCCATTTATTTCAATTGGCACCGACTTCCTCAGACATTAATGTTACAGCTTGTGTAGCAAAACCTATATATGTTCCATCACTATATCCAGGGAAACAGTTTTACACAGGATACTTGAGAGTCTGTGTGTGTGCACTGATGTGATAATAGAGAATTTAATTCCATTCTGCACCCTTACACTAGTGCAGAGATGGATGTTACTTGGCAGACTGGTAGGGTGGCATTCTGTGACAGTGGCGTTGCAGGTTAAGAAATTTCTCTACCTGCTCATTTACCAGTTTCAGAAAGCTGGCTTTCAGCAATATAGAACCTTTTTAAAGGTATTTGCCATACTAAGATATATAGCAATGTTTATTTTAGCATATTTTAAAGCACTGTATTTGTTTTATGCCTTATTTTCTTACAGTGGGAAATCCTTAAACTACAGCTTAGCACAAGGAATTTGTGATACAGTTTTCTCTTCAGAATGTTAAAACTCTTAGTGATCCTTCAGGTTGAATAAAAACTTATGAGTCAAGGCACACCAGATGATATTGGTTACACTTCTTGGTACTTGTGGCAACAATTCTGATTGAAATGAATTGCATAATTTATTAATGTAAGGCTTGATACACTATGTGCTGTTAAATATCCTTCCTACAAGACAAATGCTCAGTCAAAACAGTGTTATCACCACTCACCTCTAATGGGTGGATGCTGACAGCCAAATAAGATTAGCTCTGGTTTGAGGTTTTATCAGCAATGGAATCCACTGAGATTCCTGCAGATACTTTGGGCTTAGCTAGGGCTATTTCTCTGAGATCCTCAGTGGTCTTAGAAATGAAGTAATCCTCAAAATATTTCTGCATTAAATTGATGCATATTATTGAATACATTTTGTGGACTGTCAAAGCAAGGTGGAAAAACTGACACTGACAGCACTTACCTGTATGTTCCTGGGAGCAGTGCTTTGAAGTATGTGCTCTGTTTCAGTGTCAGCTGCAGAACTAGGCCAAAAGTTTTGTCTGTGTTTCCTGTTCCTGGATCAGCACACTTCTCGAATTACTGTAGCAGGATTTAGAAAATGAAAAGAAATGGGGCACTAATAGACAAGACTATAAGAGTGGGAATTGTCAAGAACCCTGAGTGAATGCTTCATCTGCTGTTCAGAGAGCTACAGAGTAATAGCTGACACTGACACATTCTAGAGCACCTTATGAACCCTTCATTTATGACAAGCTTAATTAATTAAAGTCACTGAAGTAGAGAAGGAATGTTTGAATATCATCTTCTTACATGTCTTGGTGATCATTAGCAGATCTGGAAAAGTTTAGAACTGCATCCTGAGAACAGTCTATGAACTGTGAAGGACATAAAGGCTGGCAGAACTTCTGATGCAAGAAAATGCTATGCAGCTGTTTAATTTTCAGTACATGAACAGTCCCTGAGGTTCAGTGTGTGCTCCCTCTTTGCTGGATTGGCACATTAGCACTGAGGGTTCAAAGGACCAATTTCCACAAACCCTTCATTTCCAGTGCTTTGAAAAAGTGCAATATATCTTCTCTGTCTTTTACACGGCATCTTAGTCCATGTTCCACATAATGTTCTGTTATTTTGGTCATGTTGCTCTCAAGAATGTCATCATCTGACTCTATGTATTAGTCTTATACAGACTAATACAGGCAAAGCTTTTGCAGTTGGAAGAGACAGGTGCCACTAAGGTTAATGCTGAATTTATTGCCTTATCTTTCCAAGCCTACCAGTAAAGAAAGATCAGTGAAGACTTATCTATTCTGTTCTCTTAACTAAAAAAACTCACAGTTTTAAACTGTTGGGGTTTTTTATTTTATTTTTCTTCCTGAGCGTGCTGTTTGAGACAGTTTTGAAGCATTTTGGAACTTCCTGAATAAATATCTCCTTACTCTGCCATGCAAAACATCCACAAACGTTTTGACCTCCAACTGTTTTATTTGACATATCTTGGCCTACTCACATACAGAAACTGGAGGCTTAACAAATTATCTCCGTATTTTCTGTGAGATACATTGTAAATAATGTAATTACAATGTTCGTTATTCAGATTATTCTGGTCTATGGATACACCCCAGCACCATATTTAACTTGTAAAGAGAATGTCTCTGAGCATTTTGGACAAATGTCTGCAAGTCTGTATGGACAGTTGCAAGTCTTTCAGCTACAGGTGTTACAAAGCTTTAAAAACAAAACAAAACAAAAAAATCTGTGTACACAGTGCTAATCATAATATTTGCAAGGTATTTCCTGGCAGCCTGCCAACCAAAAATACAATTAAAGCATGAGTGTTTCCTGCTTAGATGAAAATTTATAAACGGGCTGAAAACTTGGTTATAACATTGTTTGAATGTCTGTCTTGCCTATTGCATTAAATAAAGTACATGAATATAATTTTGATTTTGCATCACTATTAGTATATTACACATGACACTTGAACAGCTGTCAAGTTATAGTACGTAATTACATCTTGTATTACTAGAAGTCTCTAAGCAAATTTAAATTTTCAGTAAGCTTGAGCAATCAAAAATGGGTAGGCCACAAAAATAATGAGGTTTTGAATCAGGACATCTAGAAGAGACTTACTTGTCTCCCCATTACTTTCTTCTGGAGCTTGTTCTGCATTGCAAGCAGGAGGGATATCAGTGAATGCTTTTGCTTTTCTGTTGGGTTTTTTGTTGTTTTTTCACTGAAAGCTGAGACAGATAAACAAGGAACAGAAGTTTTAAATAACTGAAATATTATAGGACAAGTAATGAACTATCTGGATATGGCAACGCTAAGTGAAAGAAACTTGCTATTATTCTGTACAGACATATCTCAGTTTTTTGAGCTGTCTTTAAAAATCAGGGCCAGATTGTGTTTTGCATAGCCAAACCAATATTGAATAGTGGAGGAAGATCCATTAAATCCTTTCCATTCTTTTTTGTAGTCAGTGATACAAAGTGACCAAACTATATTATTTGTGTGTCAAGTTTTTGCTTGTTCTGCAGTGATTGACAATCTACTGTTGTAGAATGGAGCCCTTAGGGTACCTCTGGTGTTTCTGTCACTTTCCCTGCTTTCAGAGTCACTTTTACTTCAAAATGAGAGGAAATAAAGAGCCTCAAAACAGATAAAAGATTATTTTTTTTTTGGTCAGCCGTCCTAAGTGTCTAACTTCTAGCTTGGACAGTAATGTGCTCAGTGCAGGCTGTGCCCTGGTGAATATTTTCTCTGGGAGAAAGGAGTAATCATGCAAGCACTTGGAAGAGCTGTACTTTATCAAGGTTTGGGGGTAGCAATTTCCCATTATGATTTCTCTGCAGTACTGAGCTTTGAATGAAGTAACCATCAGCATTACTGATGGTTTGGACAATTCAGCTCTACACAGGAGCATTCTTCAAAAAATGTCCTCTTTTCCATGTATGTGTCATTTTGACTTGGCAAAAAGAAAATGCAAAATAAGCCATGTTTCTGCTTTTTTTTTTTAGTGGGAAGCCTCAGGTTCTTGGTTTAAATCATAACTTGCAACATTCAGCTGCAGTACATCTATTTGTTTATTAGGAGCAGAAGCCTGAAAGTTCTTGGAGCTATGGTATTAAGGGCTCTGGACAGATTGTTAAAAGTAAATGGTACCTCCTTGAAAACACTTTAAATCTATATAGACTAACATGGAGCAGAGGAGGAATGTCTTAAAAATAACTTTTAACCCTTGTTTTGTGATTTTAAACACAAACTTCATAATAACTACAGAGGAGTGAGACCAGAAGTCATATATAGCGATATCTCACTCTTGCATGTAGTGGTGGCAGTGGAGAGAAAGAATGCTTCGTGGCTGGGTGGTTCAAATGACATGCCTCAGAGACACATTTCTCAAAAGGCCTGTGAAAGAAATGTGGATCTCCATGGCCATGGATTTTTGTATACAAAGGAACTGGGCCCTTCACAGTCCATGACACCATTTGTAATCTTGGTTTGGACATGTACACGATTATTGAAAGTTGGTAGGGGGTCTTCCGATACGGTCCCTCTCTGAGTGTTTTCCTGTGTTTATTCCGCCTCCCTGTCCCTTCTATCTGCCTTCGTGCTGGTTTATTTTTCAAGTGCCTATTCAGGCCTATTTAACTTTTTTTCTTTTCTTTTTTTTTTCTTCTTGTAGCAATTGAATGATAAATTATAATACAAGGGTTGCTTCTTTCATTATTTTTCTTGATTTCTATTCATTTATAGTAGAATTTATTAATGGCAACAGTATTCTAGATTGATTCAGCAGAAGGCTATAGGCTATCAAATACACTCTAATGAAAAAGCTATATAGAAAGCATGAGCCTGACATTTCATCACTTAAACTTACATTTAACTTTTAAGCATAAGTAGTCCCATAGGCTATCCATTGGAAGTGCTTCTGTTACCTGAGCTGAAAGTACTGGAGGTGAAAATACAGTACAATTTAACCAACAGGAGGAGGCTTGTTCTGGAGATGTTCACCATTGTCATACATTTGTTAATTAGCTGAGAAGTATTTTGTTCCAGCATTAGCCTGGAATAAATGCAGGGACTTGATTCAAATATTCACAGGGAGAAATCCAGATGCTGTTGAAGTCAATGGGAATTTTGCCATTCACTAAGAGGGCCAGGATTTAATGCATAATCTGTATACAGATGCCTGGGAGAAGATGGGAAGCAGACAAATTCAGCAATGACACTGAGGCCAGACACAATGATCTCCATAATGTTGCCTTCCAGAGAGATGCCTCCTAGTATTGAAACCCTAATGAAAAATACCTTTCAAAAAAGTGCTTTCTTTAACATTTTTTCTGTACTAGTGCATAAGTCAATATGCTTTTAAGAAAGGAAGGCTATAGAAATGCGTCATTGTATTTCTGTTCTAGTAATAGTGATTCATGACAACAAAGTAGAGTTTAAAACTTAAATACTTGAGCTTATCTGAAGAATAATGGGCTCTGTGAAGGCTCCTGTGCCTTTTTTAATCAGTGCTGACAAACTATGGAAAAAGACATCATTCATGCAAATATTGTACACAATGATTAATTACTTCTGCCTTTCTAAATTAGGTGAACTAAGGACAAGATACTGATGTCATTAGCAAAGGAGAGGAAAAATGGTTTTGTATTACCTTGGACATTGCTATCTCTGAAGGCAGATTTTTCAGAATTCAAGAGCTGATGTCACATTTCTGTTTATAGATGAACTGTGTGAAACACAAAGATCAGAAAGATATTTTCTATTATTTTGATACCCACAAGTATGTTCTAACATCTCATTGTTCTTAAAAGTTCAGAAAGCGAGGAATAACAATATTGGTTTAAGTAGATGTCTGGTTTCAAAGGATTAACAAAAAAAATCCCTTATTGAAGATTTTAGATTTTATAGGCTTGTGTTGATATTTAATCCCCTCAGTTAAAACAAAATGAACCAACAAAAAACACCACCTGCTTTTTAACTTAAACTATTAATTGACAGTTTTGGGCTGGCAACTGCTGTTCTAGTGGCTCACCTGAATCTGATCAAATGGTTCTTTTATTCAAGAAAAGCTGCAAACAATTCAATCGGTGGCCATGTCGATGTGAAGCAGCTGATGATCTGGCCTGCAAACAGCTCAACACCCTCTTTTCTCATTTGCTGTATTTGTCCTTTGGAAGGTCTGTGCTAAGGAGGCTATTTAAGCAGGGGAAATAGGTGAGTTCTCTTTCTAATGCAAATGTTATGTTGGCTTTATGGAAAACTGTTTTGCTTTGTTGCACCACCCCTGTATGTGTTTGTTTGGGACCTGGGTAAGGAGCAGGTCAATGAAGAAATTGCTGGAACTGGCAATGCTATGTTAATGTTGGACTTGATGTTCTTAGAGGTCTTTGCCAGTCAAATCTTTTGTATGATAAATGCAACTGTATTTCAAATCTTTCTTTCTACTTTTCAAAGAGAAGGCTCTTGTATAAGTTTTTAGTGTCAGCCTTACTCTTCTTCCTTCTCTTTTTGATACCTTACTAGTATATTTTGTTCTGAACC
>NW_009953205.1:2827429-2830876 GCF_000747805.2 Chaetura pelagica | reverse complement strand
CCTTACTAGTATATTTTGTTCTGACCCGCTTTTCCAAGCTGCCATGAGGTACCAAGTGATGCTGGCTTTGGTAACTGCTGTGCACACTTTCTGGGGCACAGCTATCATGATAAATAGTTTTACCAGGTCAGCTCCAACTTCTAACGCCGCTGGAAATGTGGGAGTCTTGCTTCTCTGTAGAATGCAGAAGGCTCACTTAAAAGAGCATGTTTCTAATGCCACAAGTTTGAAATGTATGCAGCTGAGCTCTTTTGGTCCTAATGCAAACATGTATCTGGCAGCACTGAAACTCCTGCTTTAAAATAATCCCACTCTTTGGGGGTTGTTGACTTAATAATCCTATGGACCCTTTTTCTCTCTCCTAGAGTGCCTGTTTGTCTGTTTGTTTGTTTGTTTCCTTGTCATCAAAATGACCAGTGACAGATACTGTATCCCACCTCTGTTTTATGTCTTGCTTCCTTTTAGACAATGTTGAACACTAAGGCATTTCATAAAGCCCAGAAATCAACCCAATTTTAATTAATAATTTTAGTTCTAGCACCCTCCTTACTGAGAATTCAATCACTCAGTATTGCCTATATCATAATCTTTGTGTCTTCTACAGCCACTTACTTAGTGGAAATTAAGTGCAAATAATTTTTACAAAATCTTGCATCAGTGAAGGTGTCCTACCACCTGGAAAAGTATTCAGTTGCACCTGTAGCTAATTAACTTTTTCACTTGACTTCTGGTGTGTTCATTTTTCATGGTTCAAGACTTGTGGTTCTGCTTGCAAACTTGAAGCATTATCCCATTATCACTGAGGATCAATATGTAATTTTACCTCCAGAAATACTTTTCAAAGGACAGGTTTTCCCATGGATACTTCTGTGTATGCTCTTAATTACAGTCATGATTGATTTTAACAAGTCGGACAATATTAATTCCTTATTGCTATGAAATAGCTTTCCCAGCCGATTTAGAAAATTGGGGCATTTATACTATAGATGTTTAGGTGAATTGTTTAAAGAGCCAGCACGCAGCTGCAATTGTATGAAATTACACAGTTTCAAGTTTAAACTGTTAGTACACGTTGCTGTAGACAGCTTGGAATAGGCACGTAAGAAACCTGCAGATTCTCTAATTTATCTTTAAAATATTAAGTGTGTATTAAATTATTTCTCCTCTAGTTCTTAGCAATTTGTTCTCAAAGTTCTAGCAAAAGTTGGAAGAGTGTTTTGAATCTGCCTGCTGTTTGGCATGCCTGCAGCTGGAGCTCTGGACTGGAAGAGAATTTTAAAGCTGTAAATGTCAAGGCTGGATCTAGGTCTTAAATATATCAAAATCTATGCACTGTTATATTTGAAAAGCTGGTTTACCTTTAGCTTCTCCTTGGGGTCACAGAATCATATTTCTGGTCATTTTCAGGAGGGAGGCAAACAGTACCTTTTGCTATTCAGCAGGTTGAAGTAAAGACAATTAATTATTAGGGCTTCTTCCATTAAGAAGTGGTAACTGTGGCTGAGAGACATGAAACTGCCATTTCACTGCCCTTCTTGGTGAGCTCTTCCTTGTAGTAGACTAGCATGCCTTTTGGTTGCCTCTTCTAAGGACCTTCTCCCCTCCATAGGTATAAGGAGTATCATCTCACTCATCTTTTCCATCACTGTAAAGCATGCAGTTGATCTGGGTTGTCTAATAGTCCACCTAAAGTTACTGCAGCCACAGATGCTGCACCAGAACTTGCTTTCACAAGGGCTGGTGAGAGACTTCTTAATCTCCTGAAAATATGCTTTGAATTTGCAGGTACCTTAGTCATAGCTGTGAGCATCTCAACTAGCAGGAACGGGGCAAACGTTACAATCCTGCAGACTGACTTAACTTTAAAAACTAGTAATAAAAAAATGGTTACTTAGCTTTGTGTCTCTGTATGCATTTTTTATTATTAGATTTACTCTGTTCATTTTCTGCTTATATTGTATAGTGGCATAACAAAGCCAGCTTTATCTATCTTTAAACCCTTTAGGAAGAATGCATGAAGATATGATTCTTACAATAGATGTTTCAGGTTTCTTTTTAATGTATGTGTGAGGAGAATTTTTTGTGATGACAGATCTCGGGAAGAGAAAAGAGGCAGGAAAATGGATAAGTGTTGAAGAGATTTATAACCTAGTTACTGGAAAAATAGAAAGCTGGACTTGGGAATGGAAGAGCAAAGCCATGTTCTGGCCAAACACATAATACTGCTCTGTAAAGCAGAAAACCTAAATGGATCTAGTGTTTAGCTTTAGATTTGTGGATTATAAAGACTAAATGCACTATTTTATGTTTTCTCCTTTCTGTGTATGACAAGCTGAAGCTGAAGTATTCCCTCTTGTACCTTTAAATAATTCACGGACTTGCTTGTGAGGGGAATGTTGTAGATGTGTAAATGGTCCCTCCACTTGCCATAGAGCTTTTCTCCAGAGCATTGTGAGATGTCATGACTGCAGTGCACAGGACTCTGCCATCCTGACAAAAGTGCCAAGCTGTTTATCCGTAGCCTATGACCATTTAAAGTAGGGTCTGTGGCTCATGCTCCTGCACTGAGAGCATGAGAGACCCCTGCCATCCCTGGACTGGCCACTAAGTGGGAGACCCAGGCAGCCAGTTCACATGTAGCTGTGATGCAGAGAGCACAGCAGGGCCTCCGTGTGTGCAGCTGAATCTTTCTTCAACATGAGGCTTTCAGTATCTTTACTCAGTTACATGCATTGCACTCTGAGATTTTTTTTAAATGACTTCTCTTCTGCCCTCCTTACTCCATGCCCCATTTTTCATGAGAGCAAATTCCTCCCCTGCCTCTCTTGATCTCTATTTTTTCAATTTCATTTTTATATCATTTGCTTCTTATATTTTCTTTGCAGTACCTGCGGCAGCTGTTTTGCAGGTCCCCTGCTGTGCAAACTGCCCTTCACAGAGGAAGATCTTCCTGTCAATGACAAGAGGTGCCAGGAGCAAGCTAGGAGACTTTTAAAACGAGTTGGCAAATCAGCAGATACCAGTGTGCAGTTCTGGTTACACCCCTAGCATTAGTTCCTATCTTGTATCAAAGAGTTTTTTGAATGTTGTGGCCCACAGGCAGAGTTTCAGGTTAAAAGGAACACACTCATAGTGTTTGGCTGCATCTGTCATCTTGATTTTTTTTGTTGTTTTAAATATAATGAAACTAGTGATTTGTTCTTGGGGAGGTTTTTGGTTTGTGTTTTGTTGTTGGGATTTTGTTTGGCTTTTTTACAGGAATGTGTTTACAGCAGCCTAAACAAGGAGAAAATGTTTTTAATAACAAACAACTCCTGTTTTTCTTCTCCAAAGAAATAAAGATACCTTTCATATTTTTCAAGGCTGACAATGTTGAAGAGGCTAAGATACATCAAAGACTGAATTGAAAGACGAAGGAACCTGCTTGTGACTACCGGTTTCTTTAGG
>NW_009953205.1:2796346-2826929 GCF_000747805.2 Chaetura pelagica | reverse complement strand
AGGAATGCCCTGGGCAGTCATCACTCCTTGAGATACAGAAGGAAAAGAGTCTGGAGGAGTTTGGGAGCTTGGTTTTGTTCCTGACCCATCTTAAGGAGGTTTTAAAATAAGTCCTAAGTGAAAGCACTTTGCACAAGGAGGTGTGGCTTTCAGACAAAATGACACTTAAATGCAGAAAAATAGCCTGAGTAAAGGACACAGAATTTGGTCCACTGTGATCATCTGATCTGAGTGGCTTAAGGCTTTCTATGCTTCATACAAACAGCTTCATAAAAACAGCTGTAGAAAGCAGGAAATACTAGTAGCCATGGTCTGACATTTCTCCATCTGTTACAAATAGTTAATAATTTGCTCTATTCCCTGAGCTTATTAAGTTTATTCATAAATTTTAAAAATATGTTTTGTTTTCTATAGCGAGCTTAAAGCTATAATGGCCTTTTTGCTCCAAATTGCTTAAAGCACCTTCCTTGGCCAGATGGAGGGTATTAATTTTTCTGGAGGAATTTGTGCATAAGGTACAGATGGACAAGATACACTTTCAGCACACCAGGCTTTTGCCCTGCTGTTCTGTCTGTGTTTCTATTCCCTAGAATTTCTGTAGAGTGAGTGTTTTGAAAGGCTTAAGTTATTTTTTGCCTTTCTTTTAAGGATGATGAAGAGTGAGAAGTAAACCCTGATTCTTGCAGCTGAGCCTGGTGTTTTACGAAGCGGAAAAAAATCTTCTCTTTGAAAAGCTTGCTAAGAATTATCCTCAACATGTTGGAATCGGTGAGAATATTGCTGTGGAGCTGAGCAGCACTAAACACAACTAAATGGTACTTCAGGTAAGAACAGCTTTTAAAACATTTTAGTGAAGGCTTGCTTTCATGTATGAGATCATAAATGCTATGGGTAGGATACTGGATCTAAATGTCCATGTACCACAAAGCAGCAGAGTAGAACGTCCCAGACTGATGCTGTTAGTACCCAACTGTAACTAATGCTGTGTCCATGCTCATTCTGTGAGTGACAGGTGGGTGTACCTTCAGACTGAGCCCCAGAATTCTTCACTGAGAAGAAATGCTGACCTAGATACCTTTCTGGTCTCTGTGCTTCATAACTTTGAATTCTACAGCACAGTCTCCTATCTTTTTATTATGTAGTAATTATAATTTTGAGGATGATTCAAACTGAAATTTAAGTATCTGAAATAAAAACGTATCACATGCTGCCTCCTGCACCTGCTTATATTTATGTAGCAGAGCAGTGAAGTCAATTATAATGCCTGTTTACAGAAAGATTGCATTTGGTCCAAAATGGGTTGGTTTTCCCATAACTATACAATTCAGTAAAGGCAAGTGAGCTTAACAATACTTCATATAGTTACTTCATTAGAATGCATGGATTGATTCACCATACTTTTATTTCCCAGCAAGCTGAAGATAGTAATGGGAGCTGGGTGGGTGGGAATAATAGACTGTGCAAGTAAAAGAATCCCTTCTGGATTTTGTTTCAGATTCATTCAAAAAGTTTTGTTTATAAATCAGTGAGAACTTCTTGTAGTTATAAATTAACCTCAGTTTTACCAAGATTCTTAACTTTTCTAAAAATGACCAGGTTCCCACTTCAACTGAAAACTATTAGTTCAAGTAATTCTGATGTTAGTGATTGTGGTAAGCTGCTGAAATTGATGTTGTAGTATTTCTTTAGCAAATTAATTGTAATGGTGAAACATGAAAAATAGGTCTTCTCAAAGAATGAAGTTAGGCATGTTTGAAAAAATTAAAGGTTTGGTCAAGGGAAGTAACCAGATAAGGAATATATTTAGGCTTCTGTAAATCTTGTGACTATTACATTAAGAATGTTATAGTTTGTCTAGATGGAAAACATTAAGTAATTAGGAACTAGATGGTAGACTTGTCTTATAATAGCTGTCAAAAAATTTCATCAAATAGCAATGTTTCCAGGAATGGTATATATCAGTGTGAAGCCTGGCATTAATCAGTGTTTTTCACAGTAACACCACTGTTGTGACACTGTTGATGGCAGAATGCCAACTGAGGGCAAGCCTGTCCTTTCAGTTGACTTGGATTGCAAAGTGGAATTGGAACCAGAAGAATAAAATATTTTGTGATATACCCAGAAGCAAAGTAATAAATCAAGTAGCAGGGGCCAGAACTATGCCTGGTGGTTGGTTAAGAGTGGCACTGTGAGTGCAGATACTGTGAAGTGTGCGTGGGTACCATAGTGGAGAAGCAACTGAACAGACAACATAAGTGATACAGCAGGAAAAGGTTCACCTCTGTGTGTGGCACTTCTGAGCTGGTACAGGACTACAGCATGCAGCTCTAGCTTTAGATTTCTAAAATCACAGTAGAAATGGGGAAGATGTAGAGACTGAAGAGAAGGAGAAAATATATAGATGTTTAGTAGACAACCACAGGGTCTGTAGCTGATACAGTTCATGGTGGTATTTGTATCTGTGTGTCTGTCCACGCAGCTGTAAACCAGATGAGATTTTCTCTGGTTTTTGTTTTGAGGAGAACCTTAAGGCACAAGGATTCCATCTTCCAGATTTTACATTTTTAAATATTATGTTAATTGAGTCTTATTCCTTGTTTTTATGCAGCACTAAGCAAAACTGTTGTTCTGCTTCATTACCTTGGGTGTCTCAAGGATAAAAAAATGCAACTTAAGTGTTGAAGATATGTATGATTCAATTTGAATTATGCTACTAAAAAAAATTTATGCAGAAGTTGTGCTACTTCCCAGCTATATCCTGAACATTCCCTAACTCTGCTGTACTGTGGCTGGTTAAACCCTTAAGTGCATGTCTGTGTAAAGGCACTTGGGAATGTTAATTCACAGCTACAGTTCTTTAAGATGAATTTTCCTGAGGTTTCCTGTTTAGGAAAGCCTAAATTTATTGCAAGAGGCCTGGCTAACAGCCCCAAAATGGAACGTATCACAAGAATGAGCATTTCTGTGACATTCATGTTACAAGCCTTGCCACTAGTATTTTTTCCTTGAATTCTGCCTCTATATCCTGAAAATAACACAGGTAAATCCCTAGCCTTTTACACAGACTGAAAATCTTACTAAGTGAAATAAATAATAAATAATCAAGTTTAAAAAGGTGCTTTGGCTTAGATGCTTCCCAGAAGTGCTACAACAAAATTAAAATCAACTGATTTCCCGGGGAAAACATTCCACTGCAGCAATTCCTCAACATGTTTTTCTAAGTTTAATATAGTTTCTGGAATAGGTTTTTAGAATGGTTTTCCTTACTGAAGGAAGGAGATGTTACTTGAATGAATAATAACAAAAATGTGCTAGGCACAGTGCAGAGATGTAGGAGCTAATTTCTGACAGACTTCAAATGTGGCCACTCAGCTACCTTCATATTTTCTATGGGAGCAGAACAAAAACACCTTTGGAAAACTCCCAGCTCTCCTATAAGCTTCAAGCAATTTCTAAATGATTCTCTGAGATTTTTTGTTTTATTTTGACAATGGAAAGTAGGTGGTTTTCTTAAATCTAAAATATTTCGACATAAAGCTGCACTACCATTTGCACTTGAAAAATTTAATTTTTAAGTAGTTTGTGGGGGGATTGGGAAGACTCCAATCAGATTAATTTTTTAAAAAATAAATACAACATGAAATGAATAATAATTTTTTTTTCTGAAAATGCTAAAGATTGACATTAAATATTTGATTCACAGTGTAGGTTTGAGAAAGCTATTCTGGATTTCTGTCTAACATACTTCAATAGCCAAGGCATTAGGCTTCTTATGTTGGTCTTCTCATTTCTTATTTTTTCACATGTATTTTTTAATGTCATATTTTTGGTTGTTGCTATTTCTGTTACTGCTCTCTTATTTTTCTTTTTTTTCCCTGGGCATTTAAGTTGTTAAATTTTAGTTCCATGGCAGCTTTTCTTCTTTTAAATCCCTCCCTCCTTCATAATTTTAAATGTCTCTAGATTTGACTACTTTCCTCTGTTTTTTCCCCTTGTCTTT
This sequence comes from Chaetura pelagica, assembly GCF_000747805.2. Lineage (NCBI taxonomy): Eukaryota > Metazoa > Chordata > Aves > Apodiformes > Apodidae > Chaetura > Chaetura pelagica. Next base: position 2,822,929 of record NW_009953205.1, on the reverse strand, counting down.
ATCCTCCTTTTTTTTTTTTCATTTCTTCTTTCATCTGTTTTTTGCATAAGCTCCCTTTTTAAAAACTCCAGTTTCCCACATGCTTTTCTTTCCCAGTGGGACACTGATAGTCAAGGCAGCCAGGAGGCTGCTGCTCCTTGGTAGTTGCCCAGGGAAACTGCTCACTTGGGAAAGAGGGTGCTGATGGATGGGAAGTGGAATATCAAAGCGGAGGCTGCAGTTCAGCTCGCGCAGAGTGAAGCAGCTATCTCAGCTAACAGATATTGGAGGGTTTGTTCTTTATTTTTGCTTTTTAAAAACTCCAGTTTCCCACATGCTTTTCTTTCCCAGTGGGACACTGATAGTCAAGGCAGCCAGGAGGCTGCTGCTCCTTGGTAGTTGCCCAGGGAAACTGCTCACTTGGGAAAGAGGGTGCTGATGGATGGGAAGTGGAATATCAAAGCGGAGGCTGCAGTTCAGCTCGCGCAGAGTGAAGCAGCTATCTCAGCTAACAGATATTGGAGGGTTTGTTCTTTATTTTTGCAGAATTTTTTTTTTTTTTTTTTTTTTTTTTTTTTTTTTTTTTTTTTTTTTTAATTGTGTATTTCTGAGTATTGCAGCAAGTAGCTAGGAGAACTGGAGAGATGTGGAGGGGCTGCAAGTCAGGACGAACCTGTGGACATCAAAAAGCCCTCATCTGTCTGAGTGCTGGACAGGGTTAACATGAGTAGCTAGACATTTCAGTAGCCTCCTCTCTTTGTTCTCTGAAGAACACTATTCTTACTGCCACTTCCTTTCTTCAATTTGCAGATTCTCTTTCCTTCCCTGATGCCTCTCTGACACTCAGGTTTGCTGTGTAGGTATGGAAATTATCCATACATTTTCATCAGTGTCAGGGCTCTCTTGATATGCCCTGGAAAGTTTTGACTAATAAAATAGAGCTAAATACCAAGTGAAAACCTGTGTCTTCATGAGGTGGCCTGAAAACAGAATCAGTATTTTTTTCCACAGTCATAAATATTAACAAGCAGTCCATTTTTTCAACAGTTTAGAGCCTCTTATTTGAGTCTTTTGTGGCTACAAACCTTAAAGTTATCACTAACTCCTGTACAGGGAGACATCTGTGCAATTTCTGAGAAATTACTGTGTTTTGGAGCAGGACTGGATGTTAAAATCAGCTTGTGTTGCTGAAATTCTTTTGTGTTTCAAGCTCTACTGGCAAGTTGCTGCTAAATGCCCTTTCCAATGCTTAACTTCAGGTTTTATAAAAATAGGCAAAAAAATGTGTCCTGCTATTCTGGAGACCATACTGTTTCTTTGATAAAATGCATGAAATGGACAGGTCACGTGAAAAAAAAAAATCGCCAAACATGAAAGATCTATTGTTTTGAATACAAGAGGCACTGTTTCTCTGCAGGTGTTTTGTGTGAGGGGAAAACTGCATGGATAGCATTTGCGAGCTTTAAATAATGAGCACAGAACTCATTCCCCAAACAATGATTCTTCCAGTAAATATGATCACGAAGGAAATTGAATTCAAACATCAGCTTATTCCCATGCTAATTATTGCACTCTCTGACTCTTTCATGAGATAACAGCAATCCAGACAGAATAAAAATCGAAAGCAATTTCTGTTGTTTTTTGGTGGTTAATGTTGTAATTAGGCTTTGGTTAATACCAATAGTACTATTTTAGAAGAAGAACACAGCCGTAAGAGTGTATCTCATTGTGACTTTGGAGGCATGGACCAGGTTCAGGGCTGGTGTTCACTGGTGATTCAGCCCAGTGGAGCTAATGGTGGTAAAACCTGCCTCAGGGTGTCTGTTTGTCTAAGTAGCTCCACTCTCCCCTAGGCTAGATCCCTGGTTTAATCCCTCCCCTATCCAGCCTAGAAATGCATTTCTTTTTCTTATTTAAGATTCCATAGACCCTTCATATTTAATATTAGTATAAAGGGAAAACAGAGCCCCAGGAGAAAGATCAGAGCTTCTGTTCTGTTGAGGTGTCAGAGTCGTTCTTCCCTTAATGAAGAGGAACAGCAGGATGGATAAAAATCAATGACTTAAAAAATAAATTGGATTTTTAATTTAAGCTTAAAAAAATCTTTCTTGAGTAAAACTATTTAAAATTTACTTTTAAGCCTATATTAAGTGCAATTTATTCTGATGTAGTAAATCATGCAAAGTTTAAAGAAAAAAATCCCCAAACGTGTTGCTGGCAAGGATTCCATTTCAGGTCAGTGAGTTGTTACTTCTTAGCAGTGAAGAGGAAACATTTGTAGATTTCATTTACTTAATTTTAGCAACTAAAGTCTCCACAAAGACAACGGAGGGGGTTTTTTCATGGTGTACTCTTCAGTTACTTTCCTAAAAAGACAGCAATATTAAAATTTCCCTTGGAATTAGATATATCCATTTTGCCATATCTGGCACTCAGCACCGCATCTGAAAAAGTAGGATGCCTATTTCCCTGTGCCACCTATGGTTAAAAATCAAGTGTAAGTTTTAAAATCTTGAATGGCATGATACTCAGAAACAGCCATTTCAAGTCACTTTAATAAGCTTTTTCTTGATTAAAATAATTTCTTAAAGTAAAATGTATTTTTATAACTTTACATTTTCCCCTTGAACACTTACATTAATTTCTATTTATAAGTAAATGTTTAATCTACATTTTTGTTGATTATTAGATCTATATTATAATTACTTTTTTTTTTTTTAGATTATTACTTTCAATAGTGGCTATAGTTAGACAACTATGTATGCAGACATAATAAAATGGCTGTAAGTAGTAATAAATCAATGTGCTTTAAAAGTTACCAGGTACTAGTCTCTCTTTAGAAAAATAACTGAGAACTATCAATGCAAAACAAGACACAAATCCAAGTTTTTCATTTGCTTAAAGGTCCTGATTCTTTATGGTTATAAGCCATCATGTAACTTGCTAAAAAGCCCACAGGTCTAGCCCATCAGGGATTAATATGCAGTTGGCCAGGCACACATGGTAGGACAGGTTATTCACAGGAAAACTCACCATGCTACCACCTTTTGGTATGTCTGTGTCAGTCCTGAAAAACATGAGCACCTTCTCTAGCCATCTGCCAGGAAGGAGTTGTTGAAGGGTGTGTGTGCTGCTGTTAGGAGGCTGTGAAGGAAGTGAGCCTGCTGCTTGATTGCATCTTTGTTTTCTGTTTAATTCAAAGAACTGAGACTGCCAGTCCTACCTCACCAGGATACCTATCTATTGAGACTGCCTGTCCTACCTTAGCAGGATACCTGTTTGCATTTGACCATTACCTAGGTTGGAAAAATGATATAAGCAGATCTGTGGATGAGATATTGGTCTGCAAATCTGCTGAAGCAAACCAGGAACAGGAATTGGAGAAGAAGTTTGCTCTGAAGGCTGAGCAGCTCTTCACAGCAGAAATTAAAATCTTGCCACCTGTTTTGGACTAGTCTCAAAGCACACACACCTCATTTGTTCTGAGGGGTTTATTCTAGTTGTTTTCTGTGTGAGTAAAGGGAAACATCCATGTTTTTTAGAGCCTGAAGATGAGCCGACAGCCTTTGGTCCTCACTGGAATGAGGAGCTTTGCACTTGAGCCAAAATTCAATTTGAAACTGAAAAGAGTTCTGTTCTGGCAGATCAGGAAAAAAGTAGTGTCACTCAGCACTGAAGGTTAAAGGCCTAATCTGGATTTGGATTCTGATTTTTAACATGGCTGTATCATGGGGTGGGGGAAAGCTGTTACCTTTCTAGCATGTATCATTGAAGGGGAAAATCAAACACTAATACACCAAGAAATGAAGCTCCACATTTGCATATGCAGTTGTTTTAGGATTTACCACAATACAGATTATTGATGCAAGCAATATTTCTTCTTACTCATTAATGTCCTGTTTTGTTTCTTTTGTAAAAGCCTTTTTCTCCCCTTCCTCTCACTCCCATCCCGCTGTTGCCTTTGTGCCTAGTATTTTTCCACACTTTATTTCCTAAAAGACTAGCAGGTTTGACGATGCATTGTGATTTCTTTTCTACAGGGCTTTATGAGGGAAGCTGGAGGCAGTTCTCATTAGTCTCACTGACATCTTTTATCACTTATCAGAGGAACAAGCAAACTGAGAGCAATTCCTTTGATCATGGCAAAAGTAGAAAGAGTATTAAAAACCCTATGAAGATTCACTAAGTAGAAAGTGGAAAAGACTGTCTGTGGCATGTTTCAAAGAAGTAACATGATTTAAAGTTGCCAGATTTGCTTGTATATATTAAAGAATTGTTAATGATGCTACATTTTACATGCTGCATCCTTAGGTTTTTGTTTTGATTTAAAAAAAAAAAACAAACAACAAACCCAAAACAAAATGGGCAAAAAGGGTTCTTAGGTAGAATGGATGGATTAGATCAACTGGAAAATATCTCTAAAAGGTGACCTGTGTCAGAGAGGAATTCTGCTATTCAATGAAAATTCTTGAAAATACAAATAATGTTGTAACAGTGGCACAATAGATTGAAAAAGAAACCTGCTCTTATGGGAGAATGTTAAGAAATTTTAAGAATTCCTTTTCTTTTGGAGGCATTCTGTGGTGAATCAATGTATTTTTGTGCAGACTGCATATAGTCACTGCAATACTTGCAATTATCCATGTATACCTGGCTGCCTAACTCTGACCTCAGAGTGCTGCTGCTCCTTCAATCTATGGAAAAAAATAAGATTTTTCTGAGTTGTTCTGAGGATTGATTCACCTAGCATGATGCCCTCGTCATGTGCCTTGCATTATTGCCAGCAGGGCAGAGAGAAGAAAGAGGCACATATACCTTCCTCCCCACAGCTACTGAGCAGTATGTAGTGTAGATCCACTAGTGCTTTTCTGTGCAGCTGCAGTGTGGTTGGTTATACACTGCTTATAAATTCCTTCACTATCAGATTCCAGCTGGTCTTGAAGGCCCAGGTCTTAACCTGTGAAAAAACAAAGACCACAATTATTTAGGCATTTTCTTCCAGCATAGGTTCTGTGTCAGCCTTGTCCCTGCAGCATTTTTTATCACCATAGCTAATTCTCAACTATGTTGAATTTGATTTGGATATGATGCAATGTAGTACATTTCTCTATCACCTTTTATGCAAGCATCTTCAGAGCACTTTCTGATCAAGCTAAAATTAGCTCTGAACTACATAAAAATTCCTAAAAGATTAGTTTAAAAAAACCTGACAAAAACAGAACAAAAAACTGACAAAACCAATTGGTAAAAAGAATGTAGAAATCTATGCACTGAGTTCAAGTTAAAACAGACAGAGGGGCACGTTCTTCTCTGGGACACCAGAGTTACAGAGGAGGAACTAATTCAGTATATTGCTTTATAAAAGGCTTGGATTTGGATTTTCCAAGTTAGTGCAATGTACTGCTTGAACAAGATTGACCAGCATGACTGCTGTAAGTGACCTGGAGGTGGCAGGTGAAGCAATACATAAGTGGGTTATCAGACCTCCCTTTATATACACATTGTCCTAACATTTGCTGCTTTCAGTAAGAAAAGGAAAGCCCCACAGTTCTCTGTGATACATGGCCTCAGTCATCCAAGAGGAAGGCAGTGAGAGGAATAAACAAATAACTTAAAGGGAAGTGAATGGTGGATCCAAAATTATACAAATCTTTTTGCCAGAGTAAAAAGCTTGGAGGAAACACAAACTCCAGTTGGTTTCTCTGGATTAAAAAAAAAAGAAGATTGTTGCCAGAAGTTGTTAGGAGGGACAGGCTGACACGGGGTAATATGCTAAGGAAGGAGGCCAAGACTTGCATCTTTTAGTAGACCTGGAGATTTTAATGAAAATCAGACTAGATCTCTTTCATTGTAAGACACTGGAAAAGACAAGGGGTAATGGGCACAAGTTGCTCCTGGGGAGATTCAGATCAGACACATGAGGTAAATTTTTCACCACAAGGAAAATCAAACATTGGAATAGTCTCCCAAGTGAACTGGTAGATTCTCCCATTTTATTTTGATCCTTTTAAATGAATAAAATGTTTCTTTAAGGCAATAGTTCGATTACTACTATTGCTTCTAAATGAAAAGGAACAGTAGGATCTGAAGGTGAATAAAATCTGCTGAGAAAATTAGAAGAGAGATTGCTGTCTGAGACAGGTGATGATGGTCTAAACTAGCAAGAAACGAACATAACTTAATGCTTTTGGTCATGCATGTTTGTTAACAGCTCTGCTGTACCAAAGGATGGGGAAGTCCACCTCTATGGCTTGTCCCTGCTGTTTCCAGAGCAGTAAGACAAAGGCCATCAGTGTATCATGATGTGGTAACCTCAAATCATGGCAACTGCATAACCAGTGCAGATGCTTGAGGGTCATCTACAACAGGCAGAAAAGCCTTAAATGGTAGGGAATAAGAGGAACTGAAATATTGTAGCTGTATGATTGAGAAAGACAGTGTTTGAAACCTGGCATTTGTTACAAATGAGAAAAAATCTTTAGAGAAATGTTAGATTTTTAAATGCAGCTGTACAAGGAGACATAAGGTCTGGTAACCATTGCTAATAGATTAAGAAAGAAAGTTGCATTCTCTGTGGAGGTGTGCCTGATGACACTTCATAGCCCCAGATTGTAGCTGAAAACTCACTACAGGGTACAGCTGGGCTGTACGAGAGGAAGGACACCAAGTGTGCACATCTGAAATCTGAGCTTCAGGCAACTCTAGGCTATGTGTGCTTTTGTGAAATTAAGAACTTTACCAAAATAGGAAGACAAAATGTGGAGAATGCGTACAGTCAGGCTACAGTGTTCAGTAAATAAATCCCATGTGGACCTGAGGAAAGACCAACAGTAGAAGTCAATTAAACAGTGATGTTGTGAAACAGATGCAAAATAGTAACTATAAATACATCCAGTGGAAAGATAGAACTTCTGGACTGACACACAAATGATCTGCCCAGCTCTACCATGTATTTTCTCTAACTGTGGTTCTCTGTGTAATTGTTCTTTGTCTCAGCATTCCATTTGTTTCTTGATTGTGTTACTGCTCCCTCATCCTCTCCACTGTGAGCATCAGTGGCATGCTACAGTGTGGCAGAAGCAGGGACAACATCCTGAGATCACGTGAAGTGTCTCTAGCCCTGCCTTCATGCTCTGCCTCTTAGGCATTGAAGGGTTTTGGAGTGGCAGCAGCAGACAAAAGCTGTTTCAGTATGCTCTGCTTTTCCAAAGGGAAATGAGATTTATATATAGGCCAGTTATTATTAAGCTACTGCACAGCAGGACAAATTACAATTTCAAATATATTTTCAATATAAGTACATTTAAAATATGTCCTTTCTAATGCAGTACAAATCAAGTCTTTTGCAGTTGCTATGAGGACCAGTTAGTTGAACATGAAGCATAACAATTAAGGAGCAAGTTTGCTGGGTTTACTGCATTTGTGGAGACGATATAATTCATACCATTGTTTATTTTTACTTACAACCAGGTATCCTCACTGTTGTCTCCTCAGGATAAGAAAAAGATATGTGCATAAGCAAAAAACAGTTCTTCCTGTCAGTCTCTATGAGTTACTGTTTTTACCTTAAATGTCTGCATAAATCTGTTCTCCAGAGGAGATAAAAATGAGTGGAAACTTTATGCTCTTCCTTTCCCAAAGTTTCCTAACATCAGCCCTAAAGATGTAACCATCTGTTTCGCAACTGACCAACTGTTTGTTTGCTTCTTCCCAGATTTCTCTCTTCATGATTCCAAAACAACAGTCTTTTCTTCCTGTCTGTGCCTCTTTTGAGCCTCTTTTTTTCATCGTCACAATTTAGTTTCATGGCAGACTTCATAATCTCACGGGCACCAGAGCCTTCTGCCAAGGTTTATGCAGATTTAAAGCCTGGCTTAATCTGGCCTGGTATTTATAAAATGTTCTGAACATGTGAAGCACTATAAAAGTAGCGTATATTACTACTGACTCCATGGAAGCCTCCCCCCGCTAACTCAGCACACATCTAAGCTCCTGTTCCTGGAGGTGAGGTGCAATGGCAGAAACAACCAAATCCATTTCTCATCTTTTGAGATTGTATCTGTCTTTTCTTTTTTTCTGTCTCCTTTTTTCTTTTCCTTCCAGAATTTCTGGAAGAAACTGAATAGGAAGGAGAGAGACCCCCTTCAAAGATTTCAACTCCTGACAGTATTCTTTCAAAGAGTTTGGCATAGTCTTCCTGCTTTTTGCTGCTGCTGGACTGCCCAGTTCCCTCATGCTGTTTCTGAAGCACTTTTAAAAGCTGGCAGCCTTTGCAGAAACCTTTTGGAAAAAATATCTTGATGCAGGGGGAGGCTGCTTTCAAACTCTGGTCTGCAGCTGGCACTCGGGATGGGGGAGAAGCCAGTCTCCAAAAGAGGGCCATCCCAGCAACTTGATAAGTATCACTAGCACGACTCAGGGAACTGTGGCCTTTGATAGCTGAATCTGCTGTGTTTTTCAGAGGCTGCTTTCAAAACCTTTTATATGTTTTGTTACTTAGAGCACAAATGAAGGAGATGACTGGCAATTACAGTCCAGGTTTAGTCAGCCTGTCTCCCCCTTCTGTGTTATCAACAAAGGGACAAAGCTCAAAATCAAATGTGTATATTGTCTTGGGTATATTTGTGCCTTTTAATAATTAAATTAATGGATCTTTAAAATATTTTACAGTAGTTGGACTCAAAACATGATCAGCTTGTGTTTTAACACTTGGGAGTGCAGCTATCTAAAATGGAGTCAATAAACTTTCCCTGGCATTCCAAGAAGGCATTCTATGACTCCATTTATTTTTACTTCCCTCCCTCCATTATTTAATAGTTCTTTTAAGAGTTGTGAGTTTTACTTGGTTCCTTTTGATCAGAAGGGAAAGGTACTGTAGGAACTGAGATTCTGTAGTGACTCTGGCTTTGAACTCACCAGGTCTATAAGCCTGCAAGAACATTTTCTCTTTCAGCTTTCTAGCCAGCTCATAGAGCTGGCTGATAAAGGGGTATGTTAAATTGTCCTGAAGGACAGGTAGAAAGCTATGTGCTGCAGTCTGAACTCACAGTGGAACTTATATATATACATTTAGTTTAATCACATTAAAATTTAAATATTAGACTTTCAAGTAGATTTTTAAAAAAGAAAGTCAAGTCATTAAACCCTTTTTGTTTTAAAAAAAAACCAACATCTTTTCCATTCACTTCAGCTTGCTGGGGTCCTGAGCTCCTGCAAATGCTGCAGCTCCATCTTGTGGCACCACAGCCAGTTGTCAAGGGAGGAGGAAAATTTTTCGAAATACGAAGAATGAATAAAAATACTCGGATTTAAATTCTGTATTTTAAGTGAAATTATTTAAGATTTCCTTTCGGTTATCACAGTTAAGAGCCTGCTCTAGTGCTACCTGGAACAAAACGATATTTAAGTTATGCTATTTTAGAAATAGTGTATGAAAGTCCATCCAGTCTATTTCTCTTCAGTATTTTTCTTGCCTGAACAATTGGAGATTTACAGATGTATTACTATTTCTAAGAAAAGAATGTTGTATGTTTGAATCTGTCTATGTATATATAATAGTTCAGTACTTGTAAAGTAGCTTTGATCTGAATTTCTTAAATCACTTGGCAAACATTCATTAAGCATCAAAACATTCAAATTTGTTTGCTCTATCTGCTCATCAATCCATTCATCCATCGTGTACAGAGATTGGGCATATGTTTATATAGACAGTAGACCTTATTCTGCTCTGAATTACGTTATAGTTTAATTTATTTCATTGTAGCTACTCTCAAGTTTCACTGGTCTGACATGAAAATTAGTGTATTGTATATCTGTATACAGACCAAATATATACTCACAAAGTGTGATGAACATATGTTGTAATGTGATCTTAATATAAATAGGTTAGTTCTTTTGGGTTCTCACCTCATCCAGATGGGAACTGACATTCAGTATTTTACACCAGTACAACTGTGTTTAGTTTTTCAACACATCTTGCTCCTGCCTTTGATCTAATCAGCAAATAAACATTCTTGATTTGATTTGCTCAGCTGCTGCCTGAGCCACAAAACCTAGATTTCATCCTGTGTCCTGAACTCGACTCCCATGCTGCTTGTACAAATCTGTTGAATTCAATAAATGTATTTAGCCTTATTAAGATTCAGGAAAGCACATATTATCCTCCAGTGATGCAGCAGATAACAGGAGTTAATAATAACTATGTGATAAAGATCACAGGATTCCCTGTAAACAAGATGCTGCATTGCACAGAGACCATCTTCTCTGCATATGTTTCATAAGTAACTAGGCATCCTCATGGGCTTCTTTAGTTATTTTAGAAAGCTGTGTAAACAGTATTATCTACTTAATGCTCCAAATGGTATAATAATTGATATGGAAATGGGGCAAAGCTCAATAGATCATACTACAACTCTCTGTGGACTCTTGGAGATGATCTGCCTAGAATTTATTTAATTTTTCTTCTAGCTTGTATGTATGCAGTCTGTGGTTTGTTAGACATGCTAGGCAGATGGTGGTTGGATAATGTTTTCCTTTTGACCTTTTTTCTGGGAAAAAAGGTAAATAATTTATACTTGGATTGCTATCTGTTGTAGGTACGGTTCAGAGGTGTCAATGACAGTATGAAGAGTAAGATCATACTGAAAAGTTCTGATGGATTGTGTGCTGTTGTTGAGAGAAGTGGGGAATAACAGATTGCTAGCATTATGGTACTTTGTAGTGGTTGTGTGATTTTTCTTGTTTAGACGACAAGAGCAGTGGAAAGAAATATTGGAGTTCTAAGAAGTGCAAACCCCATGGAGAGTGCATGAGGATTTTAGTTGTTTCTCTAATGGCTTCTTAGTAAGAGTTAAGGAAGGGCAGTAGACAGAGCAAGACAGATACGGATTATAATATTAGCTATTTCCTTTTTAAGCCATTCTTAAAACATTATTCAGATGAGAAAACAAGATGTGGTGGCAGGTAGAGAGCAACCATGTAATTTTTATACATCTTACGGAACAGCCAGAACAGATTCAATATGTGAATGGAGGCCCTGCAGCCACTATGGTAAAGCTGCATTGGGGTGCAATGTTAATGGGGAAAGAGACTGATTTTCTCTGACTGCTTGCAGGAAATCTGCCCTGCCCAGCTACACGTTTTTAACTATGGAAGGCAAAGTCACATGTACAGGTAGAGGGAGCCTGGTCCTTGCAGGCTGTCGTTCTGAGTGGAAGATAATAGCGTCAGTATGGAAACAGGAATGCAATTACCTTTTAGTTTAGTAACATGTAACTACTGAACACTCACTTTGCTGTAAAAATCAAGTGAAAAAGAATATGCATGAGGTAACTTTTGAAATATGAGTAAATGAAAGCAGAATTCTTTGGACAGGTCCAACCAGTCTGTGAGAGTAAAGAGCTAAGAAATCAGAACTGTCTGCCTGTGAAGCTGATGAGCCAGCATGTCTCACTACAGTCCAGTACAATAAATACAAAATTTTGTGACTTCTCTAGTGTATAGGGAAAGTAATGTCTGATTCTAAAATAAGACTGCATTAGCAAGAGACTATGCAATCAATAACAAGCACACAGGTTTGAAAATTCACTGCCTGTAAGTTCTCTTCTATTTTGAGATATCTTCAAGAAATGAAATAGGCTTGTATAAATCAAAATTGCCTCCATTCCAATTAACATTTCTAAGGTAAATGTTGGAGTTAACTTATTTGGTCAAGTTTCACAGCTCTTCTGTTCAGTGGGTACTGGAAACCTGAATGAGGAAACTACTGGGGAAGCACTGGGCAAAGGAAATAGGGGAACAGAGGTTAAGTTACTTGTGCAAAGTGTAGATCAAGTCTGTGGCAGAGCTCCAGGTGAATTCAGGCTCTCTGGGTCACCAGTCACTGCCATCACCATACTAGCTTTCTCTTTCAAAGGATTTTTGGTGTCATCTTAGATGAAATGAGTAAATCTAAAGGTCACTGGCTGTGTTTCTAGGAGGGGGATGCATATATATTTTGCTTGGGGGAGGCTGAATTGTTAGGTCAGATTTTAATTTTATTATATTATAATAGTAATGAAATCAGGAACTGATTTTATGAACACTAGACTTTTTGCCTCTTTGATGATAGATGCTGTAGGCTCTGTGGATTCAGACATGAAGTGGCTTGGCTGGAAGTCTCAGTGCAACAGAAACTCACTTTTTGAGTGAGGCAGATGAGATGTTTTTCCTGGGTACCTCTAAAGACATTGTGGCCAACTGGTTGTCACAGATGCCCCACTGAAAAGGCTCTCCATTAAAGAAGTTCAGTGTTGGGGCTTTATCCAATCGACACACTGTTCCTTCTCTATACCGTTCCTGTATTTGTTTCATTCATTTTCCTCTATAATAAAAGATGACTGGTGGATAGGGACAAAGTCACTTATTTTAGGAGAGTTTTCTGACAAAACTCTGATAGTACATTATATGGAAAAACAGTCTCAGAAGAAGTTTTGCTTGTATCAACAAAACAGTGGGGAACAGAGGGGTAGCACTATTTATTTTAAGGCCTTTTGAATTATGCAATTTTTTATTTTAGCCAAATAACACCTCTTCATATTCCTAGTGTATGCTGCTGTGCCAACAAAAACTGGTTAGCTTTGCATCAGTTAATCCTTCAGAGATTAGAAGTTAATAGCATTACCATGAGTGATGCTTTCCTGGTATTTGTAGGATAGAACTACTTGTAGTGGTAGTTACTACCTTCTAGTGGACAGCCTGCACTATAGGGACCCTCTAATCTTGTAGTCAGCTGTAAGGTGACGTTCTGTGGACACAAAACTCAGTAGGGCAGTTGTGCCTGGGACACTGCACACAATGAGTGTAGGGAGCAAAAAGAGTGAGATTATTTTTACGTATATTTTTGCTCTTTGACAACAAACTGCAGTGGAGACAGAGTAGTGTGACAGCCATGTTTCCTTTCTGCTTCAACTCCGACTCGCTGGAGTGTGATGCAGACCCTAGACATGCTTTCTTCTTTGACATGTTGTTACTGATTCAGACATGATCCTCTAAGAAGGTGTTATCTGTGATCCATTTAACTGTCCTGCAATATGGTATGTTGTGGGAAGATTAGTCCTCACATCTCTTACTTGATTACTTCTAATTCTTCTGGTATAACTAGCAAAAATCATAATTGTCAAATAACAAATGATCCATGTATTTAGAGTCTAATGCCTAGCTGTTCCTATTATTCTGTATTTTTTCCAAGCCATCCCTCTAGTAACAATGCACAGCAATGTTTTTCAGGTTCAGTGCACGTTCAATTAGCTTATTCTTTTATGTGTCTAGGAGGTAAGTTAATACAGTTATTCCTAATTAATAGTGTCACTGTAGTGCATGCAGTATCCATACCTGGAATGAAGGCCTAAAAGTACTCAGTGGACTATGTTCAGCAGAGAATAATGATCCATGCAAGCATGACATGTTAATTAGAATATCTATGAGAATTAATTTAATATATATTATTCAAATAAAAATATGGGATAGACAATAGAGTTGAGGGAAATTACAGAAGCAGGTAAACAGAGACTTCTTTGGCTCTTAAGAAGCTTGCACAGCAGTGTTAAGGCAGGACAAGCTTAGTATTTGTACATGTGGGTTGGATCCCTGAAAGAATTAGCTGTAATATCACAGTGCCACCAAGATGATATTTGCATGGTGTATCAGTCTGTAAAACTAAGACAATGCCCAGTTTACATAAACCTCTGACAGGCAACAGGGAAGCACATGCCTAACACAGGCTGTCTGTTAACCATGTGTCTCACAGCTTGACAATAAGAATTAAATGCTAGCATTATTTTAGCCAGATGTTCTCCTCAACAGCAACCTTTTGTGGTTCCTCTCCATTATGTATATAGTGCACATGATATGAATTTTCTACCCCAGTCAGTGGTGCACTTAAAGATCAGCCCAAACAAGAATTCACCTTCACTGAAAGTCATAAACCTGTATCTGCTACAAAAGGGAAATTAGGCATATTCCCTCATCTCTGGTGGAATGAATGTCTCTTGTATTTTTTGCTGCTACCAAAGTTGATTGTGTACCTTCCCTGTAGGTCCTCCCACCCACAGCAGTTGACTTCAGTGGGAAGAGGCCCAATCCCATCACTCTCAGAAATGGCAAGTGTTGTTTGACCAGGTTTCAGCTGGAAGAGTAAACTACATTCAGTGTCCAAAGATGCATCCTTTAGATTGCATCAATGAAAGGAAGTAGCTATGCATGACCAAGCAATGCCTTTGATTCTGCAGATTCTTACATGCATTATTCTTTTCCTGTTCTGACTTTTCACACGAAATAGGTTGTGTTCTAAATGAGCAAATCATAGAAGACTTTTTTGTTGCAAATTTATTTCTAAAACCTTAATAGCTTAGGTGCTTCTCATATCTGTAGAGTAAATATGTTTTCCAACATTAATCTTTATGTCCCTTTTGAATATGAAAGGTGACTTCCAGTTCTTACTCTTTCAAGAGTTTGTGTCTGGGAAAAAGATTTGACAGCTTTGCTCTTTAAGGAAATGGTTTCTTATGTTCATTGTACATACTCCCGAACTGCGAGTTCTTTCAGGGTAAAAACCCGTACAGGATCTTTCTTTGCCTTCCATTCTTCCACTTTTTCTTGCAAAGAGAGAAAATCCTTGCCAAGTTCATATGCCAAAGCGATCATTGTTTCTAACAATGGGATATAATACCTGTGGCTGGTATGCACATGAAGGCGTGACAGAGCTTTTTCTCCATATTCAAAGGCACTTGCTGGGTTTTCCAGGTCCTTGTGGCACACCACGATAGCACAGAGAGTTGGGACAATGGAGACAGGGTTCTGCCTTGTCAGCCTTTCCTGCAGACCAATGACTTCTAAAAGGATTTCCAGAGCTTTGGTGTACTGGCCACCCCGCAGGCAGCCATATGCTTCCTGAAGCTCCGGCCTTGTTAAAAAGTCAATGAATTTTTTTGATCTTCGGATATATTTCATAGAATATAGAAGTCTCAAGTAGTCCTTGAAGGCTAATTTTCTCTCATTGATTATTTCTTCTGTGAAGTTCCCTGTTAGAGTTTTTTTTGGAAAACTCACATCTTCCATTTCTTCACTAAACTCTTCCAGTAGATTTCTGTGCAGCTTCTCAAAATCTGAATAACGCCGTTCAATTATGGATTTGTTGCTGTCAAAACTCCCTGTTTGCAAAACGATGATTTTATACATCTAAACCAAATGAAAGAGAAAAATAAACATGAGAAGGATAATTTATGGCCCTAGTGCAGTCAGATTTTGCCTGTTCTTGCTTTGAAAAGGCTTTGTGCTTGTGTATTCCACTAGCCAAAACCTTCCTGCACTAATTTTTTTTGTGTAATCCTGTATACTCCTCTGGTTTATAACAGTGCTGCTAAATCAGAGATTGTGTTGCATGCTGAGTACAGGCCTGATCTTTGAAGTCTGCAGCCATCAAATTAATAATTCCTACCTCCTGCTGTTTTGGACTTTTGTCACCAGACTTAATGTTAGCACGTAAATAAGTTGTAGATAAACAATATGCTAACAGATCCCATCCTGCAAGGTGCTGGGAATGATGAACTAGCAACAGACTGAAGCACATATAATCACTTACAAAGCATTTCTATAGCTGTACTTTGTTTATAACAGCCATGGCTGCTGCAATTAATCATCTTCAGTGAACAGAATGGATTTCCCAGACTGAATGTTGAATGTAATCTTTTTTACATTGGTCGTAATAGTCAGATGTTGTTTGTATCAGACATTTCTAGGGACTTGGGGGTGTTGTTAATGCTGTGAAGAAGAGGGAGTATTTGGCAGTAATATTTGGTGTGTGCAAAAATAAGATGGAGCAACTCCAAAGCCTGTTTTCCACTTAACAAGACTCATTGTCTTGTTATTCAAACTTAACTTGGCATATAAGTAATGCAAAATAATGTAACAATTCTACAGAAATCTGTTTGCTATCCAAAAGCCGTTACCAACAGCTAACAGCAACACTGTCCTACATTAAGTGTACTCAAGAGTATGTCTTCCTCACCTCTTCACTAGCCTGAAAATGACTGTAATAAATATGATAGCTGCAAAATATGTGTTGTGCAAAATACGTGTTCTCTTCTGGTCCTGATCCAAGCATAGTGATGTTGAGTGAGGGTCAAATCCCTAATGTGTGTAAAGCAGTGCAGCGCCACTGAGGCCAGAGTAACTGTCACCGTACACCAGCTAAGGATACAGACTCTTTACCTTGCTGGCTTCTCATCATGACCATGTTCACATTCAACTTCACCCTGTTTCCTCTGAATTATATAGAAACTGGAGCAGTTCTACTCATACCAGTTGTTTTCTTTGGTGATGTTGAAGGGTGCAAACCAGTACTAACACTAGTGTATGTCTGATTATCTTCCTTGTTTTTCCTTCAAGAGAAATGATCTCTTTTAATCTTCGTTAAATGATCTTCACAAGCACTCCTTGAAAGGCTTCTAAATTTGAGCTGACTTCTCTGATCTCTTTTTATTTGTAAGCACTGTGACATTTTCCTGTACTTTGTCCTGCTCCCTGCTGAAAAGTGTATAAATGCCTGATACATATTCAAAAGAATCATAAGAGTAATTTTTAAAGCTATCTTTATATCAAGGGCAGCTAAGTGAATAACTTACAAGTACTTGTTTTTTTTATTTGTGGAGCATGCATAAAAAAATGGAAGATCTACCATTTAATTAGACTGTAAATCAAATTAGCTAAATTTTGTTGTAATGTAAATCTTTTTACTTAGGTGTGTGACATGGCTTAGTTTAACTACTTACAGGTATGCTGAATATTCTTGTTCTCATACAGTTTTACCTAAATAATTTTTAACTTTTCAACAAGCTGGATACCACTGAGTATATGCATGCATTGCAGCATCTAACAAAGTGTGTACAGCATGCAGCAAGATCTTAGGAAAGTTTCCAGAGGATGCTTCAAATTCTACCAGGCTGCATCACCCAGTATCAGCAACACGGCTATGATTCTTAGCATTTTTGATCTACAGATATCAGAGTTTGTTGCAAACAAGGCAAATATCCCTATCTGAATTTCACAGGAGTACTGAAAGAGACTTGCTCTGTATCAGTCCTCCTGGAGGCCAGGAGCAGAATCAGAAATAAAAATGAAGTGTTAGCACTGTGAGCAAAGATACAAAAATGCAAACCCTTCTGTTGTTGTCCCACCTACTCATGTTTCAACCTAAAAATATGACAGAAATATGCCACCTAATGGAGGTCTAGGTAGGGAAGGGGAGTGATCCCAAGCAATCTAACTGAAGGATGTTTTCATGTTTGTCAACATCAAATAATTTTGCACTTGTGCTAATAAAAATATCTGATGTGGAAGTTATACAAATGCAACACAGTTGCTACAGCAGGCTAGCTCAGTGGAAGTGTAACTATATTGATGTTTTTATACTTGTGTGAATTTCTTTATAGTTGACAAGCGTCTGGGCTACTAATTTACTTGATATCACTATTCAACTGCTGCAGATTTTGTGAACTGAGTGTCAGAGGTTTTATTTAGGAGTAGATTCCACCAACTACACTCATACAATCAGTGAGAGCAGGTTCTCCTGGGTATGATCATGGCTTGCAAAACTTGGCCCTTGGTATGCCTTTCATGTAGTGAGGCATGCTGTGTGCTGTGCAGACCCCTGCAGAGTGAATAAAATTAATGGTCTTCTTACATATTAATTTCTTAGCTTACCACATATTTAGATAAGTGGTGCTCTACAATTCTGGTGGATGGGATTTCAAAAAGGAGTTGGACTTGTCTGCACTGGCGTTTTTCATTCCTCCAATATTCCTGAAGCTCCTTAGTGGTCATTGAAGAGTTGGGACTTAAGGATGGACTGGAACCTAAAACCAACATATTTAGTATTTGAGATTATAACCTTTGCACTTGGAAAGAAAACTTTTATGCATTTATTGTGAAAGGAGAGCCTAGGATTTCTGTTGCTGTAAGAGAAAGACCTAAAGACTGATAAAATAATTTATTTCACTGATAATAAAGATAGGGCCAGATTATTTGAGGAAAGCTATTGTGGTGTGAAATTTTGAAAGATACCAAATCGGACGCAGAATACAAAGTTGTATAGAAGAAGCCAAGAAGTATTGTATCATACACACAGGCAAACATATATACACATGCATATATATAAATACAGGACAGCTGATTGAAGAGTTTGCTTACAAGGAAATTTCATGTAGCTTTTTGAAGAGGTGATTTATCTCTCAAATCTACTGACAACACTTTTCATCAGGTGGCATATAGGCTAGCAAAGTGGATAAAAGAAAAGGAATATTTGTTTTTCAATGGGCAATGTAGTCAGCTGAAGTCAGTCTGCAATGTGTCTAACATTCAGAAAATGGAGGTGAATGACAACAAATGAATGGGAAAACAACAGCTGGATAAAGATAAAGTATTGGAAAGGCACCACAGTACTCCTTCAGTGGCCCCATTTCTACTTGTTCTTAATCATTTGGCCATACAGTTTCAATCATCAAGGTCTTTGGGGTTTAGCTCAATCCCTTCAAAGCACAGATTTCCTAGAAGAGGTGGTGTTTAGGGCATCTTTGCAGGCTGAATATCTTGATGAGATTACATATATATTGGATTATATATAGTGTTTTATTTCATAATAGATGACAGCAATCTTAGGCATAGTAGCAGTGCTGCCTCTTCATAAGGCATGTGATTAGCCTGTGCTTGAGATTAGCTTCAGTCTTGCCTTGCTCATGCTGCCAAGGAGTTTAGATTTTGCCATGTACAGAAAGCGTGCTCCTAAGGCTGGAATACATTTTAGGCACAGGGATTTTAAAGGAAAACTCTGTGTATGTGCATCTGTTTCACTACTGTTACATGATTACTACAAGGCTTATTTTCAGAGGAGTATAGCCATGTAAATCTGGACTGCTGCTGCAATAAATAAAGCAAAGGTTTTAATATAAAAGATTAATGGTGTAAATAGCTACATGAAAAATAAAATTAAAGGATAGCATTAACCTTGAAGGACATCTTTTTGTAGCTTTTCTTTTCTCACTTTACATGAAATTTCAGCTTTGGGTTGATTTTGTTCTTCATCACATGGGCTTGTGGTAGAAAATGGGGTCATTCTGCTTACAGCTTCCAACAGTTCCTCTTCTGCCGTGCAGTGTGAGTCTTTGTCCATTGCAAATTATTGCTGAAAGATTACAGAAAATACAACATTTCTTAGTAGCATGTCTTTAGAGGATCCAGTCTGGTTGTCGTTTTTGTTGACTTACTCATTATTCTCTGTGAGTGTGTATAAGGGCAACTGCAATTCCATAAAAACTGAAGTAATAAATAGAAGTATCTACGTAGCTACCAGTGAAGAACTATTCCTATAACTATTGTCACTGAAAGTCTCAATATCATTTTGGCAGATTAAAATCAAACATGAAAACATATGGAGTCATGATAAATAAGGTTAGGTGGGGAACTCCATTCTTACATATGAGAATTTTGTCATAAACTTCAGTGGGGGCAAATTTTTTTCATCTTGCATTTTCCTCAAGCTTGTAAGTAACAGTTCAGATGAACTAAAATCTTGGAGATAATAACTAGCAGCCTGGCTCTCTTATACCGCCAGAATTTATTGTTCTCCAGACTCCAAAACTTGACATCTGTTCTTCATCACAATGGGTAGGGCAAAATAGGATGATATCTATAGTGTCATAGTTTCAGGTTCTCTCTAGAGACTTGTTTCTGTACTGTGAGAATAAAGCAACTGAATCTGGGGATGGCTAGGTGGAAGGAGAACTGAGTTTTCTAATTATTCTACAGAATAATTTTCCCTCTTCTTGTCTTTTTAATCTCTATATTGTGCTTGTAGGATATGTGTATGTCTGTTCTGCAAGGACTACTATTTTACCACATGTTGATAAAATGCCTAAAACAATATACTTCTACTCCATAGACCAGATTGTCCCTTCTGGCACCTAAATAACTCCCCAGGATGCTGTTTTGCTTTGTGGGGTTTTTTTTTTGGTTTTGTTTTGTTTTTCTGTGTGTGGTTGTTTTTTTTTTGTTTGTTTTTTTGGTGGTTTTTTTGTTTGTTTTGGTTTTGTTTTGTTTTTTACCCTCCTGTTACATCACTGTATTATACTAGCAGTTGAAAAAGTTGTAAGAGGATCCTAACAACTTTTCCCAGGTGCTGTGTTCTGTTAGCATGAGAGAACTGCTGCTCACAATTCAGCCAACGGGTGATAATCAAATAACATAAAAACCTACTTTAAAATAAACAAGTCCTCCTGCTACAAATGTGAAAATAATGCCCAAGAAGTGGTTGTTGAGTAATAAGAGGGTTTAGGACAGGGACATTATTACATATCATTTGGCCTCAACTTGTGTACCATACAGTTATGCAACGCTGGATAGAGAGGTGAAGAAACTCCTTCAGCAGGGCTATTGATTTCTGGGAAATTACAAAGCTATAAAAAGAAAAGCAATTACTTCCCCCACTGGAAATAATGGAAGTGCAAACCACTTGACTCTAACATAAAGCTTCCTTTGCCTGGCTTGGATAAGCAAGTGCACACATGTTGTCAGCGTCCGTAATAAGAGCATCATGGAAGCCCTTGTTTTTGGACTTCAGACTAGGAGAGGAAAGTTCTCATTGATCTTTTAGATTGGCTTTTTGAACATGAAGAGTAGCCACTTATTGTCTAACTGCTCAGTCGTTTGAAAATCATGACAGTTTATTCCAAGAGCATGAACCTGCAAATATTTGGTTTTAATGTAAAGATAAGCTCAAATATAGTAGATTAAATGAGGAGCCTGCAAATAGCTGAACAAATTTAATTTATAACCTTTTTGTACATTGGTATAACCTTATAAGCAGAACTGTATTTTCTATATCTTTATTTGTATGTTTAACTTTATATACATAATATATATGTGGGTACATATATATAAAAATACTACTTTAAACCAATATTCACCAGAGAAACACAACACACTTGTAAACAGAAGAATGCAGAAGTGAATGTTACAATGTACAAGTCTTCTGCCTTGAATGTATCTGCCTTGAAAACTACCTGTACTTCTTATAAACAGTTTCACAGCTAAAAATCATTATGAGCTTTTCTATCTAAGCTTCTATTTATTTTTACATATTTTAAAATCCAAAACAATACAAACACTCTGCAACAAATGAGGCAATTTTACTGCAAACAGACACCCATCCTGGTCTGTTTCAGGGTGGTGGCCACTCCAGCTGCTGCACTGAGTTGAAACAGTGAAAGCGAAGTGCACAAAACACTCACCTGAAAGCTGCTGCAGAACTTCAGTTGTGGTGGCTGTACAAGGTCACAAAAAGCCTGCCTGCATTTTCAAAATGGAGAAAAACATGTCTGTGTTTTCTTCTAACAGGAACACACTGTGTTTTACAAAAAAGGAAGGAAGAAGCCTCGATTAAATCAGACTTCCTCGTCCAATGGGCTTACTGGTTCAGTGCTGCCGGGTTACGCAGCTTTCCTACCTGCCCCTACAGCCCTTGTGTGCAGGAAGGCACGGCCTGGTGTCTGCAGGGCAGCTCCAGCAGCAAGGGCAGGTGTGCAAGCCCCCGTGTCAGGATTACATGTGCAAACACAAAGTCTGGCAGAGGAAAGAGTTGAACAGTATGTGCAGTCCCAAAATAGATTACAACTTCTCTGTATGGATTTCTGAAACAAAACCAAAACAAAACAAAAAAACAAACAAACAAAAAACCCTCAAACAAACAAAAAAATCCACTTAGCAAAAGAGAGATCAGGAAAAAACAGCCAAATATGTGAATGTGGCTGTGTGGAAATATAAGCACCTTGAGACATCTTTAAAATACAGACTTAACATCAAGTTCAGGAAAGAAGATGCAGATGGTGCCACAATAACTAGCCTCACTCTTTGTAAACTTGCACTTCTGACAGAAATCGCCATTCTACACAGTGCTTAAACATATGATTAATTTCAAATATCTGCCTAATTAAAGTTCAAAAAGGAGCATTATCATATATGACATTACTACTAAACTTGAAACGGGCTTATATGTGTGCCTAAAATTAATCCTGTGCTTAAATTCTTTGTTGAACTGAGGACAAAGTGAGTAAGAATGAAGCATTAATCCACATATCCTTTGGCCCTGATGATTCCTATGGCAGCTTACTTCACTGTGGAAATTTTCTTTAAAGCATCAGGACAGCTATTTCTGGGGAAATAATACGGACACTATCTTTTTTTAGTAATGTAATTTCTCTGTTGCCAAAGCTCACTCACTGAAAAACCAAGTGATTTTAATGCAGCACAAATGTGGGAGGCAATCATCCAAAGGACCACATGGATCCTGCCCCACACATTCCTCTGGAACAAACAATTTAAAATAATGTAAAACCAGGGCCATAAACTGGCAATGCCTCTCTTCTGCTTTATTTCCAACATAAAACAATGCCAGCTTTTATTTGGACTCAGTCTAAATGTAGAAGTTTTGCCAAAATAGCTGTCAGAACGATGAAAAATCACTCCCATGCAGCTACAGCCATACTGGCAAAAGACCTAGTGTTGATGCTGTTCTATTGGCAGAGTCCTTTAGCCAGTTTAGCATGTTCCACACAGAAAGTGATTTAAGTTACACCAGAAAAGGGATGTGTGCTTGCCAATACAGCTCTAAGGTGTAGCTGTACCAGCCAACCCTTTTAAGTGTAGACAAGGCATGGGTTTCTGGCTCAAGTCTAATTCTTTTAAAGTTAGATTTATGGGGTTGGTTACAATTGTGAGGAAAAACCAAGGGGAATTTCAGTGCATTTCACTCATGCTGACAGTTCACAGATGTATTTAAGCTTTGAATTCTGAATCTGTTAATTTATGTGTTGCCAAAAAGCCATGTATTTTGTGATGCTTAGTGCTGTTGTCCTGCCCTTGATAAAGCTAAGGGAAAAGAGGAAAGTATGTACTTCAGGATAGTAAGCATGATCTCTGGTTTCTATTATTTCAGAATAATTAAGTCCTAGTCAAATTAACCTGGATGATTAAAGAAAAGTGGAATCTGTTGTTATGAGCATGGCTGGCTGATATGAAATAATTTACAAGTTAATGGTGTTCTGCAAGAATTTTGTCTGCCTCATTGGAGGCAGCTGTTATGTCACAGCCAGTTCCTGAACAGGTTCCTCATGCCCAGGAGCTATGACATCCACAGCAGGTTTAGCAGGCTGCTGCTCCTTATGCTGCTCCCATGAGCTCAGGTTTGGTCCAGGCAGCTCCTGACCCCTTCACTGGGACCTAGTGTTGTTAGCCTGGCAGCATTTTACTTTCCTACATGTCTACTTGATTAGCACATTCAACAAAAGTCCACAGTGCATAGTCGTGTTTGCTAGTAGAATGTGTAGCTGGTGTCTGTCTTTGTACTTTCTCCATTCCAGTTCCAATGGACAAGTACTGTGCTGAGTTAGGCAGTGGAAAAGGGGGATTTTCACTGTCCCATTTTGAGAGATGGGCACAGTGCTCTTATGCCATCAATTCATCTGATTATTCATAAAAATGTGGTAAATTTTAACGGAAAAGCATGTTCTGTGATTGTCAGTGATGGAAGAGGGATCCACATGCACTTCCTCACTCAAGAGGAATTGTATTCTGTGAAAGCACTGACTTTATCAGGCATGAAGAGTGTTAAAATGCATCTGCCAAGGCATGTGGAAAACGTGTGCCTCTGCAATGGCATAGCAGTAAAGTAAGCTTAAAATCATCACTCTGCAACGCATAAAAGTGGATGTCATAGGAGCTAGGTTGTCCATACAGATTTAAGATGAAAGGACTCATTTTAGGAAAACTAACATGAAAGTTTATGCATAGAATTTGGTAACCAGCCACTAGATGAGCCAGCCTTCTGATGCTGTGTTAAGGATGCCTGAATTGAAAGACCATGTTTGTTTTTGATCATTAAAGAGCCAGAAGGGGCTGCCTTGATTTATACCCTGATTTGGGCAGTTCACATTTTCCCAATCAGATAGATTACATAAACTCAGACAGACACAATATTTAACTGCAGAATACAAAGCTGGTATCAGCTTGAAAAATTGTGAGCTAAACCAGAGTTATACACAAACTGCAGTTTACTGCCAGATTTTCTTGGTATTTTATTATAAGCATAGCAAGGTCTTAGTTTTGTAAAAGAATGTGGCTGCATTAGCCCTATCACAAAATACTCCTCAGGTTCTGTTCTAAAAAATACAGCTTCAGGCAACCTCACAGAGTCTCTGCTGCTTTTCTCTTTCAGATTCCAAACTGTGTAACTAATCCTTATTTATTTTACCAATTTTTTCATTAGAGCTGTAGATAATGATAAAAAACAAGAGGGGGAAGAAATACCTAATATATTTATCCAAGTCCCATTTTATCACTTAACTAGTATTTAGAAAGTGCTGTAATGTTGTCTTTGATGCTTCTATGAGAACTTTTCCTGTTTTTTAATGCAGCTGGATAAATACCTACAATTTCCATGTCCGAAGTGGTGGAAAAATTCAGCTGTTCTGCATGAATATCCTGTACTTTTGGGGTGATGCTGTGATAAATGA
The DNA here is from genome assembly GCF_000747805.2 of Chaetura pelagica. Taxonomy (NCBI): domain Eukaryota; kingdom Metazoa; phylum Chordata; class Aves; order Apodiformes; family Apodidae; genus Chaetura; species Chaetura pelagica. Next base: position 2,798,351 of record NW_009953205.1, on the reverse strand, counting down.
TTACCATATTCCTGTGCTGGCACAGCACTAAATTCTGTTCCATGCTATTTGTATCATGTTTAATTGTACAGTGTTGTGTCATTTGAAAGTGGAATTTGTTTACCATATTTCATTATGACAAAACATGTCTCTTTTAAGAAGAGTGTAGTTTGATGAAATAATTTGTCATTTAATGGCAAATATCTCATGCTGGTGTTACTGATGGGGTTTTCAACATGAAAGAAACGTAACAGCCAAAACACACAGCCAAAAGCCCTGTTACCATTTTACAACTCCTTTATGCATCTGAAGTATGAAGGAGCTTTAGAGTAAATAACAGTCTTGGCCTGCCTTTCATCTGTGGGCTGTCAGTGACACAGAGCTGTTAGCAAGCCCAGTGGGTCAGTAGGATATTAGCTTGGGTTAAATTTCACAAGCACTGTTCTGGCTGTAGAATGACAAGACTTCCTAAATGGCCTTTGCTGGTCATTCTTTCTGCTGAAATCATGGAGGGCTAAGTACATAATTACATGGATTAGAGAAATGTTTTTAAATATTTGGTTTTTTGAGTTATTAGGTATTCCATATGTAGTTATTCCTATAGAGTACTTTGATATTTAATTCTTATAGTGTCTCTGTCCCTTTCGCTTCTCAGATATAACTATGGTGTACTTAAGCTAATAATTATAGTCACATGCCATCTGTAATTTATTTATATCCAAAATGTAAACATAATGAAATTTGGGATAACAGCATTTATAGCAGACAGGCTAATGCATTTTGTAGCAGCATAAAAGGCAGCTCTACAAATGGAGGAAAATGCAGCTGCTGTGCATAGATAGCCACCTTGAGGATTAGCAGAGCATAACTTGGGTTTATGACATGCCCTGCAAAATGAAGAAATGTAAGGCATGAATCTTAGTCTCTTTTCACTGCTATTAATTCTTTTAAAATTAAGCATTAATTTAAAACAGAATTCTTCTTTTAAAATAATAAGTAAGATGAATAGTGTGAGTGTTCATTCCAGAGTATGGAATATTATTGTTTCCTCAGGAGTTTCCAGTCAACTCCTGCTGGTTTCTGATGCACAAACTGCATCTCTCCATCTTGCACATACCCACCCTGACAAGAGCTTGTGTTGTGCCTTCCCATGTCCTGCTGGGGCAGCGACCCACGCAGCTCCCAGCTGGGTCCCCCAGCCCTGGTCAGGACTGCACTGGGTCTGCTGACCAGCTGTCTCTGGATTCTGGGCATCTATAGGGAACAAACAGCCTTTCCTTGAGCTCAAGTTGAACTGCATGTTACTGAATTACATAAAAACCTGTATTAAAGGAATGTTAAAGAGGCTAAGGAAGTAGGAAAGTGTTTAATTGCATGTCAGCATTATTACAGCCACGACCATATGCTATTTTTTTCAAAGATGCTTCTTTGTAGGAAGTCCATTTCTAGCAGTACAACATTTCAGAAGTGTTTTTAAAATTATAACACTAGTTTAGAACTAAACTACATGATTAAAACAAAAAAAAAAATCTCTAAAAATAAACCTGGTCTTCTGGAAATGTTGAATGCATGACTAGAGCCTTGTAACTGTCCTGTTGAGCAACTCTTTTCTATTCTGAAGCTCATTCATTCATTATTTAAGAAGAGTTCACTATTTATAAAAAACAGTGATGCTAAGTGGATAAAACAGAATAGCATTCAGATGACAGTCACGTTCCAAAGTAGGTCAGTTAAGGAAGAGCTACACTGGGCTTTTATTAAATCAAATATTCAGTAGCATTACTCGCATTTCTTGAGAGTCAAAGTATTAAAAAAAAATGGGTATTGAAGCCACGTTTGACACTGACGGGCAGTCTGTGGGTGACTCCGCAGCCCGTGTTCTTGAGGGACATTTGAAATCCTCCCCCCGTGTACCGGGGGGCTAAAGACACAGCGTCCCGGGGCCTGTTGTGGCCAAAACCCCTCTGGCCATCTTGCCAGCCAACCCTTAGTGGTTTTTCATTTGGGGGAGGTTTTTGAGAGCAAA